>NW_006778796.1:5245923-5268176 GCF_000442215.2 Lipotes vexillifer
AAGTCCCACTAGCCTTCAAAGTCTGATTCTCTAGGAATCCCACCCAGTAGTTATGGGATTTGATTTTATTGTGATTGGGCCTCTCCTACCATCTCATTGTGGCTTCTCTTTTGTCTTTGGATGTGGAGTATCATTTTTAGTGAGTTCCAGTGTCTTCCTGTCAATGACTGTTCAGCAATTAGTTGTGATTTCAATGCTCTCGCAAGAGGGAGTGAGCACACATCCTTCTACTCCGCCATCTTGAACCAAACTCCTCTTTTTTTTTTAAAAGAAGTTGCTCAACCTTAGTACTATTGACATTTTGAGCTGCATAATTCTTTTTTTAAATTTTATTTTACTGAGATATAATTGACGTGTAACATTATATTAGTTTCAGGTGTACAACAGGATGATTTGATATTTGTATATATTATGGAATGATCACTGAAATTAGTCTAGTTAACATACATAACCACACAGTTACAAATTTTTTTCTTGTGGTGAGAAAAAGATCCACTCCATTAGCAACTTTCAAATATACAATATTAATCAATCAATCAATCACTTACTAGTTAACTATTAATAGTTAACTACTGATACTATTGATATCTTAATATTATATAATAGTTAACTATTGATACTAATTAGTTTACTATTGATAACTAATCAGTAAATTATATAGTCACCATGCTGTACATTACATCCCATGACTTATTTATTCTGTAACTGGGAGTTTATACCTTTTGGTGCAATGATTTGGATAATTCTTTTTTGAAGGGGGCTTTCACGTGCATTGCACAATGTTTAGCATCATCCTTGCCCTCTACCCAACAGGTTCCAGTAGCATCCTTCCCAGTTGGGACAACAAAAAGTATCTCCAGATGTTGCCAAATGTCACTTGGGGAATCATCACTTTGTAAGGTGACAGATTCTCTGAAGCAAAAATAGTAGCAAAGTGTTGTGTGTTTATGGAATATGAAAAAGTGAAGTATGTGACAATAATTGCACAAAAAAATGGGAGAGAGGAATCTGGAATATACTGATCTAAATTGCTTGCATTAGAATTTGAAGGTAGATTTTATACTTATATATAGTAAATCCTAGGGCAACTGCTAATCCAAAAGAAGGCAGGAAAAGAATAAAACATGAACAAATATCTAATAGAATTAATAGAAAATATCCAGCAAAAATAATCCAACCATGTTAATAATTTTGTTAAATGTAATTAATATAAACGTATATTAAATGACAGATATGATTAGGTTGAATAAAGATGGCATTATCAAACTATAATCTGTCTACAAGTAACCCATTTTAAATATAAAGACATAGCTACATTAAACTTAAAAGGAGGGTAAATATATACCTTTGGAAACAAAATCGAAAGAAAGCTGGAATAATTATGTCAATACTAGATAAAGTCAATGTCTGAGACAGGAACATTATGCATGATAAAAAGGGACATCACTTATTGATAAAGCGTTTATTTCCCCCAAAAGACTTAAGAATTCTAAGTGTGTGTGCACCTAACAACAGAGCTTCAAAACACATGAGACAAAATCTGACAGAAATGAAAGGACAAATAGAAAAATCCAAATTTATAGTTGGAGATTTTATAATTGTTTCTCAGTATTTGTTAGAAAAATAAAACAAAATGTCAGTAAGACTATAAAATATCTCAACAGTACTATCAACTAACTTGACTAAGATTCATTTATAGAACACCCCACCCAACAACAGCAATGACTATCCATTTTTTTTCAAGTGGATGTGGAATACTTCCCAAGATAGTCCATATTCTGGGCCATAAAACAAATCTTAAAAATTTAAAAGTATTGAAATTATATAGTGTTTATACCTTCTTGGACCATAAGGGAATTAAACCAGTAATCAATAGAAGAAAAATATTTGGAAAATCCCCAAATAGTTGGAATTTAAAGAAAAGGCTTTTAAATAACCTATCAAAGTGAAAATTACAAAGGAGATTAGAAAAGATTTTAACTTGAAAGAAAATTAAAAGCCACATATTAAAATGTGTGTAATGTGGTTAAAACAATATTGAGAAGAAGATTTACAGAATTAAATACCTTTATTAGAAAAAAAGAAAGGTATTAAATCAATGATCTAAATTCTACCATAAGAAGTTAGAAAAAAGATTAAATTAAACTCAAAGCAAGTAGAAGGCAGGAATAATAATAAGAAGAAGAAATTAATGAAATTGTGAACAGACAAAAAACAATACAGAAAGTCAATTAAATAAAAATCGGAATGTTAAAAAAAATCAATAAAATTGATAAACCTCTAGTCATATGAACTAAGAAAAAAATAAAAAAGATGCAAATTACAAATATCAGAAAAAAAGAAGGAGCATTCCTGTAGACCATACAAATATTAAAATAATAATGACATGCAACAAACAACTTCATGGCAATAAATTCAATAAAGTAGATGAAATGGACTTTTTTTTTTTGAAAAATGCAAACTTCCAAAGCCTTTTTGAGAAGAAAAAAATACCTCAACATAACAAAGGCCATGTACTACAAACCCACAACTAATATATACTCAATGAAGAAAAATTGGAAGCTTCACCTCTAAGATCAGAAATAAGACAAAGATGCTCACTGTCACCACTGTCATTCAATATAGTACTGGAAGTCCTAGCTGGAGAAATTAGTCCCAGGAAAGAGATAAAAGGCATCCAAATCAGAAAGGAAGATGTAAAATGTCACTATTTACAGATGATATGATTTGGTATATGGAAAATTCTGAAGACTCAACCAAGAAACTGTTGGAACTAATCAATTTCAGTAAGGTTATAGGCTATAAAATCAACATACAGAAATCAGTTGCATTTCCATACAGTAATAATGAAACATCTGAGAAAGAAATAAAAAACTATCCCATTCACAATAGCATAAAACCAATAAAATACATAGGAATAAATTTAGCAAAGAAAGTAAAAACATCTGTAAAACAAAAACTGTAAGACTTTGCTGAAAGATATTGAAGAAGACACAAACAAATGGAAAGGCATCTCGTGTTCATGGATTGGAAGAATTAATATTGTTAAAATCTCCATATTAGCCAAAGTCATCTATAGATGTAGTGGAATCCCCATCAAAATACCAATGACATTCTTCACATAAACAAGCAAAAAATTCCTAAAATTTGTAAGGAACCAGAGAAGACCCTGAGTGCCCAAAGCAATTCTGAGGAAGAAGAACAAAGCTGCAGGTGTCACACCTCCTGGTTCCAAACTATACTACAAATCTATAGAAATAAAAACAGTATGGTACTGGTATAAAAATAGACACATAGAGCAATGGAACAGAGTAGAGAGCCCAGAATTAAACCTCTGCATAAACAGTCAATGAATATTTGCCTAGGGATCCCAGATCATCCAAAGGGGAAAGGATATACTCTTCAAAAAGTAATGCTGGGAAAACTGAACAAATGTTTGCAGAAGAATGAAATTGGTCCCCATCTCACACCATTCACAAAAATTAACTAGAAATGGATCAAAGTCTAAAAAATAAGATCTGAAAGTGTAAAGCTCCTAGAAGAAAACACAGGGAAGAAGCTCCTTGACATTGGTGCTAGCAAGGATTTTTTGGATATGACAACTAAAAACACAAACAACAAAAGCAAAAATCAACAAATGGGACTACATCAAACTTAAAAGATTCTGCACAGCAAAAGAACAAGTACCAAAATAAAAAGGCAAACTTCAGAGTGGGAAAAAAATTTTTGCAAACCATAAAGGGTTGATATTCAAAATATATAAAGAACTCAACACAATAACAACAACAACAGCAACAAAAAACCTACCAAATAAACAATCAGATTAAAAAATGGGCAGAGGAACTAAATAGGCATGTTTCCAAAGAGGACATCTGAATAATCAACAGGTACATGGAAAGATACTCAACATCACTAATCATCAGGGAAGTACACGATCAAAACCACAATGCGATATCACCTTACACCTGTTAGAATGGCTATCATCAAGAAGACAAGAGATAACAAGCGTTGGCAAGGATGTGGAGAGAAAGGAGTCCTTGTACACTGTTGGTGGAAATGTAAGTTGGTTCAACCACTATGGAAAATAATATGGAGGTTCCTCAAAAAAGTAAAAATAGATCTACCAATATCCAGCAATTCCACCTCTGGGTATTTACCCAAAGGAAATTAAAGCAAGACATCGAAGAGATATAGTTACTCCCACGTTTATTGCAACATTATTCACAATAGCTAAGATATGGAAACAATCTAAGTGCCCGTCAACAGATGTATGGATAAATAAGATGTGATATATATATATATATATATATATATAATATATATATATATATAATGAGAAAGGACATTCCACCATTTGCAACAACATAGATGGACCTTGAGGACTCAAGATGTCAATTCTCTAAAATTGATTTAGAGTCAATGCAGTTACAATCAATATCTCAGCAGGATTCTCACCCCCTCTCCTCCCCTCTCCCTTCTTTCTCCTCTGTAGAAATTGCTGCACTAATTCTGAAATTTACATAGATATGCATACACAAAGGACCTAAAGCAGCCAAAATAATTTTCAGAAAAGAAGAAAAAAATTGAAGAACTTAAATTATCTGGTTTTAAGACTTACTAGGGAAAAAAAGCTCTAGTAATCAAGAGAATTTGGACCTTACACTTACAAATATAAGTCGATTATATCTCAGTAGAGCTGGGGGAAAAAACCCTTAGAGCCTTTTTGGGCTCTGAATCAAAGGTTTTCAATCCTTGGCATCTAATTAAGTGTTTTACACTTTAAAGGAACACATAGCATTATACCTTCCTCTGAACAATTCCTTTCTGGATTTGGATTGGAAAATTGGTCAAGATTTTGTAAAAGGCACACAAATACAACTCTCTATAAAGATGCTTTTGGTATTGCTTTCAAACATTATGAGCCTCAGTCCTGGCTAAGGTTGCTAACTGCTCATGGATGTTTGAGAGCAGGGGAGCAGCCAGTGAGAGAACCATTGTGTTTTGATAACCTATGGCATGGCAGGTGCTTTAGGGATATTATCTTGTTAAAGTCTCACACTCGCATTAGCAGGCAGGAACAGCATAACCCTTAATTTATGGAAAAATGACAGATGAAGGTCAACAAGATCCTTTGAGTTTAAGCTTAAAACTCATTGTCCTGAAAGCAGAAATGCTCAGCTTTGAAATCCCAGATTCTCATATAACTTATTCTGCAACTCTTTTCACTTATAATCAATGCCTGCACTGTCCAGTACGTTCACCAGAGTGGCTACTGAATGCTTGCAAAGTGATTAATCCAAATCGAGATGCGCAGTGTCAAATACATATCAAAGTTCAAAGCCTTAGTATGAACAAAAACATATCTCATTATTTTTGTACTGCTTTGTATGTTGAAATGATAATATTTTGGATGTACTGGGTTAAAGTATATTATTACAATAAAAAAGAGAGCTTGGTATTAGCATAAGACAAATCAATAAATGGAACAGAATAGTCTAGAAATAGAGCTACTTATACACTGTCGATGTTCCACATAGGTACCATGACAATTCAATAGGGAAAAGATAATCTTTTCAATATTTAGTGCTGTATAAATTATTATCTGTACAGAACAAAAATGAACTCTGACTTCTAATGTACACAAAAAATTAGTTCAAAATTGACTTGAACTTATTAGCTAAAACTATGGAGTGTGCAGGAGAATGTCATTGGACTTTGAGGTAGTCAGTGACTTAGAGTGTAAAACCACTAGCCATAAGAGACTGATTTTTAAAAAGACTGGTTAATTGCACTTTATTGAAAACTGAAAACTTCTTAAGAAACACTATTTAAAAAATCTAAACGCAAGCTAACACTAGGGGAAAACACATGCATCATATATCTGATAAAAAACTGTATCCAAACTGTATCAAGGATTCCAATTATTCAGTAATAAATAGACAAAGAAGCCAATAAAAATAAAAGGCAAAATATTTCATAAAAGACATTATATGAATTGTCAACACATGCACGACAAATGTTCAACACCTTTAGTCAGCAGGGATAAGTAATTGGTATTGTCCCTCCTCCCTTTCCCAGAGTAACAATCGATGGGTTTCTATCTTACATACAGCCAATTAGTTGCTCTGAGTTTCTGGAACAGACAAATTAGGGAGAGGATTTGTTGAAGTGTTATTTTTAGCTTTTTGGAGGCAGACCTTGTGATCAGGCAGTCTGTGTCAGCTACCTTAGCCTGAGGTCAGGGTTCTGCTCCTTCCTTCCTTTCCCGTAGTTCTGCCTTTGACTCTGCGTCTGCACTAACACTTGGTACTTTACCCTTTGTGTTTCCTGCTGTGTTCACTAGGATCCCAAAGCCTGTAGCTCAGGGATGTTTCCTCCCCTCTGATTGTGACTGATTTTGAAGTACATGCCATACCCATTTTTATGGCTTTAGTGTAGTGAGTGGTTCCCAGCCCTGGCTGGGCATAAAGATCACCTGGGAGATTTAAAAATATGCTTGAGCTCTACTCTCAGATATTCTCATTTAATTACCTAGGAAAGAGGGCTGAGCATCAGATGATTTTTATGTGCAGCTCTGTTTGAGACCACTGCTCTGAAGCAGGGTTTCTAGAACTTTATTGTACATCCAAATCATCTGGGGATATTGTTAAAATGTGGATTCTTATTCACTAGGCCTGGGTGGGGGGGTCCTGAGATTTGGCATTCCTAACAAATTCCCAAAGTCTACAGATCACTTTTTCAGGGGCAACGCTCAAGAAGAGGATCTCTCAACCTCTGCACTACTTTATTTAATTAAAATTTAATTTTAAACCTTTATTTCACTAAAACTATTCATATTGGGGGCAGGATAATTTTTTGTTGTTGAGGGGCTGTCTTGTGCATTGTAGGATGTTTAGCAGCCTCCCTTGCCTCTATCCATTAGATGCCAGTGAAAACTAAAAAATATCTCCAGCATTGCCAAATATCCTCCTGGCAGAGGGTAAGGGTGGATTGCCTTTGAGAATCACTGCTCTATAGTACTAGTCCCCCAAGTTGGTTGCATCCTGGCACCACCTGGGGGCCTTTAAAGACACTGATGTTTGGTTCTCTCTCTCATAGATCAAGAATTAATTGACCTAGAGTGCATCTGGGCATCACATGCTGAATCTCCTTTGGATAGTGGGAACTCCAGGGTGCTCTTACCTTTCAGTTTCCTTAAGAGGAGATCCATGGAGGGATATACTGGTGATGGCTTGCAGGAGATGATAGTTCTAGTTTGCATAGTGGTACTTGATATTCTAGGCATATTAAGCTTCTTTTATCCAAAGCTTCTCTGCCTCAAGGCTGTTTACTACTTCAAGCTCCCCCCTCATAATGAGTAATGTAGATTCTCTGGTGTTGATTAATGGGAGAAATAAGTACAAGATACAGTCTCTGGTCAATAATGTACACAGACCTGGGTCATCCTAATAGTCGAAGCATCTGTCTCCAATACGTACAGGTGTGTCAGGTTGGACTATATTAAGAGATGCCTTGCATTTCACAACACATAGGGTATGGCTGGAGTTCAGGTGAATTCTGATTCTTTATCAGGAGACAGATGGCAGCCAGAGTGGGGGGGGGTGGTAGGTGAGTTGGACGGGTAGGTGAGAAGGATGTTAGTCAAGCTGTTGAAATTCAAAATGAAATATTAGTAGCCCATGAAATTATTGCCTCTGATATTTTTGAGAGGTTCTCCGTGAACTATAATCATTTTTGTAGAATCACCTAGATACTTTAAACATAGAGGTTGTGCTTTAGGACCTATAGATCTTATTTTTATTAAGTGGGTGAAGTCTGGACAAGAGACATATACAAGTCTAGAACCCAGATTCAACTAACCATGTCGCTCAAGTACACAGCTTTCCTTCCCCTACCCCTGGGCTTTCTCCTTTCGGAGTCTAGAAGATCATGTGACCTGTAAGTTATGAGCTTTTAGGACATGGTAGTGAACAGCCCAATTAGCAATGAGCCAGTGTTCTTAGCACCTTAATCACATTAAAAAGATGATGTTGCAATTACTCCTCTATAATATGTAAATTTGTTTTCTCACTCCCCATCCCATGCATTAATGTCGTGAATAAAATGAGCATCTGTTTTCCTCAGAGCCATCTAGATCTTTGGGGCTGAAAAGGAGAGATTCTTGGTCCTTCAGATAACTGAATACAAGCCATCATAAACCTGGAAGAGCTTACTTCTTTAAAATACCTTGGCAGTGGAGTTTAAAAGACTGATGATATAAGTGCTGTAGGTGACAGCCTGAGCGTCTGGTATGGAGACAGTAGATATGTTTGTCAACAAGGTCTCACCTCCAGGCTGCAAACATGTGAGGAAATCATAGAGTTTTGGGAAGGTTTTTTTCCAGCTCTGTATTTCTCAAATATCTTGCATATACTGCTGACATTACTGGCTGGCTGTGAGGTGACAAGGGATTGTAAATTTACAATCAGAACTAGGGTGAAATTCACCACTCAAGTGTCCAGGTCACTTCCATGATAAATGCAGACACCATGAAATCCCGCTTGCCTTTGTCTTACTGTGTGGGGCTGGAGAGTTAATTTGTACTGGTGTGTCCCTTCCAGCTACTGACTTTAGGAAATATTTCACCCCTCAAACTATAGAAACATTTGAGAAATTATTATATTATTATAATATTATATAATATAATTATATATAATATTATATAACATGATTATATATTATATAAATTATTATATTATTATATTATTAAATTATTATATTATTATTATAAGTCTATGGTGTAGACTCTGTTTACTAAACAGCACACGCTCATAAAATCAACTGTGAGTTCAACCTACTGGTGTGAACCTCCTTAAGAAAAGGAAATGCATTTTTAAAAAGGAAACATTTTTGAAAATTAAACAGCGTAGTTGAGAAGAGAGTAATTATAAACCAAATGGTGAAATTAATAAGAGAAAGTGTTCATTGGTCTTGCCTAGTTATCATGCCTACTGACTTTTAGAAGCGCATTGTTAATTTTACAGTTTCATGTGGCATTTGATCTATATTTTATCTCTTCGGCACTTCATGTTACATTAAATACATTAGCAAAGTTCTGTTACATTCTTTGCTTCCTACATATTACATTTTGTTGGTATTGTGAAGACAGACACTTTTTCTGTACACAGTTAGCTCTATTCTTGAGTTCTCTGAATAGCTTAGTTTTCCAGAGCCAAGTGATGTTGCCCTACACCTGATCCTCATTGGCTGGAGAGAACATGTTCAATGACAGATTTGCTGTTCCTCTTAAACACAACTTCTCCAAGTGTTCTTTATCAGTGAATTTTACTTTAGCTTAGGATCTCTTTGTGGAAAAGAGGTGGTGGTGGGTGGGAGTTGAGCAGAGCAAGGCAGGACTGCAAAACCACTCTGGATGTTTTCTTTTTTCCCTCTGGTACCTTGAACCTGTCTCTAGGATTTATTTCTTTAGACCGGAACTATAATTATTAATATGGTGATCAGAGCTAATGGAATAAATCATCTCCATATAAGAACAAAATAATACAAAAAAGAAACAACACTTTTGAAAATTAAGCAGCATAGTAGAGAGGAAAGCTAATTATTTTTTTTAAATTACTCAATACAGTAGCAGCCTTGTATAAATAGGTAATTTTCATATTGATTTTTGGAAACACAATATCACATGTTGATTTTGACTGAAACCGCATTAAATCTATGTGTTATATTCCTTTCTGGGAACAACGTATTCTCCCTCACTTATTCATCTTTTGAGGTCTCAGAAAAGTTTTGTAATATTTTCACTAATGACTACTTGTTAAATGTATGACTTAGTATTTTACAGTTTTTAAATAGATACTTTTTTCTTTTTCTCTAACTACTTTTTCTGTAACTACTTTTCATGGCTTAGTCTGCCAGAGACAAAGGATGCTGCCTCCCATATGGTTCTAATTTGCCTGAGAGGAAAGTTTCCAGTGCCTCATTTTGGTTTCACTTAAACCCAACTTCTGCAAAGTTTGTTTGTCACCACAGTCTGCCTAGAGGGGAGTGGCACTGTGGAGACTGAGGGTGAGGAAATGTAGATAGCACTTACTCCATGGGTGTGCCTTCTAGGGTGCTCTGCTTCTCTGTCTAGAAAAATGTTCCACATGAACAGAGAAGTGAAGGGCTTAGCAGTCAGCTGAGACCACACGTACTGTACTACCTTATTATCTAGGTCATGATCAAGAACTTAAACCAAGGATGGGTTCACACCCATACACCTGTAGAGAAATGAGAACTGTAAATATTACCACCTTAAGTGTTTCTATCTCTGGAAATGCTGAGGATACTTAATTTCTTTATGTCCACTCAGTCCCAAGTGAGTTTCGTGTTATGCCAGTTGGGTCTTATGGTGTAGACTCTGTTTACTAAACAGCACACGCTCATAAAATCAACTGTGAGTTCAACCTACTGGTGTGAACCTGATTCTTGCAGTTTTAGAATCAACCAACAAATTCTGGGATGTGTAAATGGGGGGGGGGAAGGAAATCCGGACGGGGTGAAGGTATGGACCCAGCTATTTCCCCTGATGTCTGGGAGCTGGTGAGTTTCCTGGAGGCGGCTAGAACAACTGCAGAATCTAAAGCATGAAATGGCTATTTCTCTCAAATTCCTTCTCTTTTCCCCTTTCTCCCCAAACATAAAGAAAGCCAGTCTTCTTTTGGCTTTTGATCCTGCCCCAGACGTGTTGGATCCTAATTAGCCAGACTGGTGAGAAAATGAAGACAGAAGGCGAGATTACCCTCCAGCCATGGTGATAATGGTAATTAATAATAATGATAATAACTAAAATGCCTAATATACTGAGTGCTTACTATATGCCTGACACTCTTTGAAGTGCTTTTACTATATGAACTGACTTACTCTTTATGATATCATGAGGTAGGTATATTATTATTACTTCCCTTCTTCATTTTATCAGTTAGGAAATTGTAGCATGGAGGAGTTGAATCCTTGCCTAAGGCTACAGCATTAATAAAAGGTGGAGTCAGGATTCAAACTCAGGCAGTCTAACCCCAGAGTGATGTGCCAGAGGGCCCTTGTGCTACCCTGTGGCACAGAAGGCCATTGATGCCGTACTTCCCCTCACAGGCACTGGACCAGTTGTTAAACCACCCACTTAATTCTTCTAAAGAAGTGGAAAGTTGTATTTTTGCAGCTGACTAAGCTCTTCTTGTGGACTCCCTATGGGTAGAAAAGGGGTCTTCTGTAACCCTTGTTTCTCATACTTAACACAGTATTTGACTCATGCATGCACATATGAACACTCTTGATGAGATCCAGGATCATTTATCTTCCAGTTATTTAAAGAGATGATACACTTTGGAGTCTTCATGATCAGCTGAAGAATCTGAAATGTTATACAGTTAGACTTAGAAATCTTACAGTCTCAAACACATTGAGGCTAAAAAAATCTTTCCAGCTTTATCAGAAACCAAAGAAATGTTCCTGAGCTGAGACCATTGCTAAACATGGCCAAAGAGTCAAAGCTACACCCAACCCCAGAAGTTCCAACACAAAAGTTGCTGTATTTTAACTACAGACTGGACATTTCTTCTGAAAGTTTCCTTTTGCAGCAAAAAGAGTGTGAATCTCAATAGTGTTCTTCTGTCTGCTTGCTTGGGCATCACAGGGATGATGGACTGTGAATTTAAGGCCCATCAGATTTGGGGAGTGTTCATGTTTTTTCTCTCCTCTTTATCTCTGAGGTACAAAGTGGTAATTATTTAAGTTCCTTGAGGTGACTGATTTAAAAAAAAGAACATTTTGGAGGGAAATGAGAAGTAGAAATGGCTAAAGATATTTTATAATAACTTTATATAAAGTATGGTATCACCTATAAAAATATCAAATCACTATGTTGTACACCCAAAACTAATACGTTATTGTAAATCAACTATACTTCAATGGGAAAAAAAAAGACCAGAGGTATGTGAAAGGATTGAAAAGTGGGCTTGAGAGCTCAGCTAAGGTTGGAGACTTACATGTTTATGGCCACAATCCTAGGGGGACCATGAATGCCTGTAGGAGAAGAAGAAAGGTAGGGAATAAGCACAGTGGGCCCGGCGTGGGCAGATAACTTCAGAAATTCTATATAATGCTCCACATTCAAATATTCCATATACTAATTTCACTGAACTGAGATGTAAATGGAATTTCTTTTCCCCCATCCCTGCCCTCCACCACAACTTTGAGGATGCCTTTTGGAAATTTTATTCTGCCAGAGACAAATGATGCTTGCCTTCCTTCCTTCTTCTTATTAGCTGGAAAGAAAAGTATTTTATGATACATCACGATTTCATGTAAATGTGGTTTATGCAAAGATTTATGTCATCATCCTTCCTCTTTAACCACAGCCCTGGTCTAACAACCACTTCCCAACAGCTCCTCTCTTCCTACAAGCATCAAATAGATTATTAGTTTTTCTGAGGTTTTCAATGTAAACTTTAGATGGCAATATAGTCTTTGGTCAATCCTCCAACAATCTTCATACAAGATGTGAAGAACATAAGAACAAGCTATTTATACATAAGTTTATCAAAGGAATGTATTGTAGGTTAACCCTCCCAATTGTGAAGGAAATTTTCACTAGACAATATTTTACAGGGCACCTTCTTAGCATATGAATCCAACATATTAGTAACAACATCGTAAAAGTTTCTCAAAAAGAGAAAAAAGCATTTGGGAAACCCATTGCGATAAGAAGGATCCGCAATTTTTTGGTATAACAGTGAGCTTGTGTCTAGCTCTGGGTCAGACAGAAATAGGACCACTGTTTCAATATTTGACAGAGACTGGGGTTTTGAATGGTGAGGACTGCATTATCCAGAGCACTGGATCTTAGAGTTAACATTTGAACAGAGATTGGAAGCATGCTTATTGCCAGCTCTGGGGCCTAAGCAGTGAAAGAGCCCCCTGCTGGAGGCCAGACCTCAAACCCTGTGCATATGCTGGACCATTACTAAGGGCACGGGTATATTTTCTGGAACAGTGAACACTTCAGGGCCTGGACTAAATTAGCCAGCGCCCTCTCTCCCTTCACCCCACCCAATGGTAAATCCAGTAAAGCAGCCCAAATTTGCTTTGCATTATAGGATTTGCTAAATGTGATGGCTGTTACTTTAAGCCAAATAGCTACTCTTGCTGACTCATGAGCAATGTGTAGTGGTAACTCGAGTATAAGAATAGAATTATTATGCATTGCTATGCAGATTTACCAGTGACAGATAATTTGTCTCACTGTCTATTCATATACCTGTTCTTTTCTAGTGCTGAATAAAGATCTACACAGTAGTAAGCAGTTTGTAACAAGATTGGTACCACAAAATGCTCAATTTTAGCTCTCTAGGGTTTTCTCTCTTGAAGTTTGTTGTACCTTTCTTACTTTTGCTGAGGTATTATCAACTAAGCTTGTAAATTTTGAAATCTCTTTCTTCCAGTAGATTTTCTATGTCTAAATTTTAATTTAAGACTAGGAATCCTTTCTGACCCTTGGACACTGAAAGGAAGCATCTCTCTCTTCCTTTGTTTACTTACCAAACTTTATATGAGCTGGTGAGTCTGGAGGTTAAAGTACAAACTGGAAGTGATAAATCTCCCTGCTAGGTACCTCAGTTATTGAGATCTCCTTAATATGTCCCTTGGGGAAAACGAAGGACGTGATTGGCTTTGTGGTCATGGGAAATCAGCTGCACTGTGTCAAGTAATTTGGTGAAAGGCACTGATGTCTTCCCCTACTCTGAGCATTTTGATCTGAAGGACTTCTTCATATCAAACCCCTGTGGATCCCTGGAGATTCTGAGAACGTTTCTGAGAACATTTCCCATAACAGAATTCTGGTTACTTCTATTCTTCTTTGTCTGCTATTATGATCCCTGCCTCTCTGAACATCCTTGTGCATGTCTCCTGGTCCACATGTGTAAAGTTCCTTAAAGCATATGGAAGGGTAGAATTGCTGTGTATTGTATGCTTATTTATAGCTTTACTAGATTTAACTAGTTGTATAAATTTACACCTCCACTATCAGTGTATAATTAATCTAATTGACTTTCTTGCCAGTAGTTGGTATTTTCAGACTTTTTCATTTTTTCCATCTGTTGAGTATTAAATGGTGCCTCTTGGTGCTTTTAAAATGCATTTTACTGATTACTAATAAGGTTGAGAATCTTCACATGTGTATTGGTCTACTCTGTTTCCTTTTCATAATCTAGCTCTAGCCCTTCCAGTGACGATAAGTTCCTGATTATTTTTATAAATATATAAAAATATGTCTAGATAGAAATAAATTTATAGGGGTTAGATTTTAGTTTTTACTATCTCAATTTCCTATATAAGTTATATGCATTAAAATGATTTCTCCCAATTTGTTATGTATTTTTATTTTTATTTTATTTATTTATTTTTTTTGCGGTATGCAGGCCTCTCACTGTTATGGCCTCTCCCGTTGCGGAGCACAGGCTCCGGACGCACAGGCCAGGCGGCCATGGCTCACGGGCCCAGCCGCTCCGCGGCATGTGGGATCTTCCCGGACCAGGGCACGAACGGCAGGTGGACTCTCAACCTCTGCGCCACCAGGGAAGCCCTGTTATGTATTTTTAAAAGTGTCTTAGGGTTGATATAATTTTAAGAAACATGTAATAAAATCAATTTATCTATATTTTACTTTTTTTGTTATTATATTCCTGTTAAGAAATGGTTCCTTACCTAAGCTCATAAAAGTAAACTTCTAAACTTTTCACTAGAAGTTAAAATTTTTTCTTGTTCACATTTAAGTACTTATTATTCATGGAATTAATTTTTGTTATGTGTTATGTGGTCTGGATCCAATGCTGAGTTTTCCCTCTGGATAACCAACCTCACAGGATGATTTATTAAAAACTATACCATTTCCTAAGTGAATTCCAATGCCAACTCCAGTAGATGGATGGGTTGGTTCTGGGCCCTTTGTTTGTGTTCGTTTGCCTACATGTCTATCCCTGCGCCAATCTTACTCTCTTATTTTTACTTAAGTTTCATACCATTTTGGTTAGAGTAGATACTTGATATGAGTTCAATCTTCTTAAATTTGTTAAGACCTGTTTTGTGACCTAACATATGATCTATCCTGGAGAATGTTCTGTTTGTGCTTGAGAAGAATGTACGTGTATTCTGCTGCTGTTGGATGGAATGTTCTATATATGTCCGTAAGGTTCATTTGGCCTAAGTTGTCACTCAAGGTTCATTTGGTCTAAATTGTCACTCAAGTCCATTTTTTCGTATTGGTTTTCTACATGGATGATCTATTTATTGTTGAAAGTGGGGTCATGGACTTGAGAGTCGCCTACTCTTATTACATTACTTTCTGTTTCTCCCTTCAGATCTGCTAATAATTGTTTTATATATTTAGGTGCTCCAACAGCCATCGATTTCAACAGTGCCCTGGAGTATAAATTCCTCTATAAACTAATCCAATAAAGTTGTGACTCTTTCTATGGGATAGTTTCTGAGGTCAGTGTTTGATATTTGTTCTGACATCAGGAGGGCACCCCTCAGCTCTCTTATTCCCTGGTTTTTACCTGCAAACCAGCCAGCCTATAGCCTAGGATGTGTCTTCATTAGATCCATGAATTGCTTCCCAATTGCCTTTCATCACAACATCTACTGCTCAAGAGAGTGCCTTTTTGTAATTATTTTCAGTTAATTGAAATGATCAGTGACAGTGGAATAAAAATTAAATGTTTATTAACATTTATCATGTTTGAGGAATCAGTTCAGTGGTAACATGGGCAATCATGTAATTCAATTCCTTAATTTCAATGATGAAGAATGAGAAGCTCAAAAGAGTAAGTCATTGGACTAGCCTACAGATCAGTTCCCAGAATTCTGACCTTATGACAGTGAACACTGCTTTTTCCACACCACTGTATATTCACTAACTGAGCCCCAGGGTAACCCTGATCAAGTGAAAGTTGCTTTGTGTTGGAAGAATATTAGAAGAGGAAATGCTAAGTTGAGGTGCGTGAAATTCGTAGAATGAAGGTTCACTCAACTCATACTCCAGATACTCTTCTGACCTCAGAAAAACTAATATTTGATTTCCTGGGTTTTGGACTTAGGCAGAACTAAGTTTGGATCCTAATAATTATGACCTTATATTTCTTAAACTCACTAAATCTTAGTCTCCTATTCATTTATTAATTAATTGTCTAGCTGGTTATTCAATGCTAAGAACTACTCTGGGTGCTGAAAATTCAGCAGTTAAGAAAAATTCTAGACTGTCATGATGATAAATAGAGAGATAATACATCTGGAAGTGCTGCTTCTCTAGAGCAAAACTGTCAGCACGTGGTAATATGACTTTCCCTTAAATTGTCCTATGACAATCAGCAGGTGGGTTCATGGACTTTTTCACAATTTCCATCTCGTCCACCACAGGTACTCATGCATCAGTATCAAGGAGAGTTCAGTGTCATAGCCATTTCCTTCTTTTTAAAACTTGAGCAGGGACTTCCCACAGATGCATGAAAAATATCAGGTTCCTTCTCCTTTTTCCATCCAACACCAAATACTTAGATACCCTCCACTCTGCTTCACAACTACAAAATGTGTGTTTTTTTTTTTTTTTTGGTTCTCTAACATGGAATATCATTTTTTTTCCCATGAAACTAGGTTGTCAGCCACTCCTCTCACCACATATTCGTCATCCTGCCTCTTCATCTTCTCCCCAAGACCTGGGATCAGATCAGACCTTCTTAAAAGATACATCTGCTTGGAGACAAGTGATGCTGCTTCATTTTCTATCCCTACTGGTTGAAGAGAAAGGTTAAAGGGATGGGGATTTCCAGGAACGTTTTCTTTCTTACAGTGCTTCAGTATGAAAAGCTGAAATGCCTTCCTAAAAAGGAATTAACCTGGACCTTAATTAACAGAGGAGGCAGTTTCTGGGTTTGAGGGCTGAGCCTGTAGGTGCTGCCTTTGAAAAGAGAGAAGATGCATTCCTTCTAAAAGGACTCATCTTTCCCTCTTTATCAAATGATATTTCCTAGTGCAATTATGAGAACATTAGTTAGTGCTCAGTAAATTCAAACCTTCCTTGCATTCTAACTGTCCCTCCTTAACCTCGTAACTGCATTGGGATTACCAAAATGGCTTGGTTCATTTCCGCTTCTATTTGCAGCTATACAATTTTGCTTTGTTGGGGGTAGCTTCACTTTGTATGTTCCCTTCTATTGCTTAAGGAAGACTTTTCTCTCACATCCACCAGGACTCTTCTCCCTGCCTGCATCTTTCATCCTTTATTATCCCTGCATATCCTTCCATTATATTTTATTTGTCTCTTCTGCTCTGTAATTAATTAACCTGAAACATACCCCCTTTCCTCTTTTCATGACTCTTACTACCTCACATGAATGGAGAACTCCAATCTTTAGTTTTTAAGGTTCTTATAGATTTGTAAAACATTTTATCAATTTTCCCCACTTTTGACAACATATGGCTCCACCAATTTATGCTCTAACTATACGTTATAAACAAATCTATTGAAGCTCTTGTTGTAGCGTATTATAGCAAGACTATGTAGGCTCTGAACTCCTAGGAACAAGATCTACAAATCCCATTCATCCTGGCAATGCCAGCACCTTGAAGAATGCTTCACACAATTTTCAGCACTAATACATTTTTACTAAATTTATAGTCTTCAGAGAGAATATTCTTTTCTTTTTTGAATTCAGAATAGAATTCCTGTACTCCTACTCTCACTTCTAAAAAGAGTATGAAATGTTATTTGTAGGGTTGTTACAAAGATTAAATGAGATCATTGAAAACTGCTTAATCAGGACCCAGAACTATTGATTTCTTTTTCCATCATTGTCCCTGAACTTTCTCATGATAACCAGCAGGTGGAGAGATGGCCCTTAATACCTCTCTCTTCTTTCAGTCCTGTCTCCACCACAGAGATTAAATTTTTACCAGCAATGAGATACTAGCATCATAGCAATTTCCTTTCCATTTAATCCTGTCCAGGGACTTTCCAAAGATGCCTGAAAAGGAACAAATATCCTGATTATAGCACTCTAGACCCATCTAAATCATGCTTGAAAACCAAAAGGGGAGAGTTCTTGGCAATCCACATAGCCATATCCTGTTTCTTCTCACAAACTCTAGGTATTAGACCTTCCTCTCGCCACATAACTCATAACTTGTCCTGACTCCACTTTCTCACAAGATCTTGAAACCAGACTAATACTGGGACCATTACAGTAGCATTATTTGGTGGAGACAAATGATGTTACTTCACTTATTGGTTGTATAGGAAGGAAAGTGATAGAAATGAGAATTTCCATAAAGTATCTTTGTTCAGCAAATTGACCTGCTTCATCCTAGAAGAAAGAGCCTAGGACCCAGGCTAGAGAAGCAGCCTGAGATTGAAGGACTTGGTCTTTTGATATTACTCCTGAAAAAAGAAAAGAGGCAGTTCTTTTTTTTTTAAACTGAAGTATAGTTGATTTACAATGTCATGTTAGTTTATATATATGACATATATATATATAAAAGTATATATAAATATATATATATATTTCAGATTCTTTTCCCTTACAGGTTATTACAAAATATTGAGTATAGTTCCCTGTGCTATACAGTAACTCTTTGTTGTTTATCTATTTTTTTATATAGTAGTGTGTATATGTAAATCCCAAACTCCAATTTATCCCTCCCCTTCCCCCCATTTCCCCTTTGGTAACCATATGTTTGTTTTCTATGTCTGTGAGTCTAGAAAAGAGATGGTTCTAAAAAGTTCTGCATTTCCTTTACCTACTCATCCAATAGTAGTACTCTTACAAGTTTGTGAAGACACAAGACATTCAGTGATACCAGCCCCCCAGTCTCACTCTCACCTCCCTAGAATTGAAGCTCTTCTTATGCCTATATGACACCTGGGTTACCAACAGTTGATTTTTCTGCTTTGCATTTGTATATCTCAGTTCATCACTCTACTAAAGAAGTAACTGCTCTGCTCAGCCTCTAAGGCCTTTTATACAACAGATCCTCTCTGCCTATCTGCTCTTATTCCACACTGCTCTTCAATGTGGACATTCACTCCAGGCAATCAGGGCTTCTCCTAAAATTACTTCATTCCTCCTTCCCCCAGTACTTCCAACCCTAAGCCAGTACTGTTTTTGCTCATATAATTCATGATTGTTCCTTTTCCACTGCTGTTCTTCTGAATCATATCTTCCTCCTTCTCTGATTCAAGTCTCACTTCTGCAAACGAACTACATTTTCAAGTTTCTTCTAAATACTCCAACCTATATGAATATACCCTTTTTCTACTATGTTTAAACTTGATTACTTTAAAATAATACCCATTTGTATTTTCATTGTAATGATAAATGCCTGTCTTCTTTTTTCTTTTTTTAAATTGAAGTATAGCTGCTGTACAATATGTTACATGTGTACAATACAGTGATTCACAATTTTTAAAGGTTGTACTTCCTTTATAGTTATTATAAAATATTGACTATAATCCCAGGGTTGTGTATTCTTGCAGCTTATTTTACACCTAATAGTTTGTACCTCTAAATTCCATACCCCTATGTTGCCCCTCCCCTTCAATGTATTTATTCTTAATGTATTGTTTATTAATTCAACATCTATTTATGATTACCTCTGCTGAACGAGGTGTTTCTCCAGGAACTGAGAAAGAATGGTGCACAAAGAAGATAAAGTCTCTGACTCACAGAGCTATTATTCTACGTGTCTTTCTTTCTTTCCCGGTGGAGATTGATAATCCTATCTTTATCTTGGTATTGCTAGCCACTAGCACTCTTTTGAATATAAGAGGTATCCAGTAAGCGTTTGCACTTTGGATTTCACCAGTTGTACTCCATGCTTCTATGTCCACATAGCACTTAGCATGATGCTTGACGTTCATAGGTGAGCAGGATTAAATTTGCTGTTTAATTGATATCATTGAGTCAAGGAGAAATTAAGATGAACATTAAGGAAGAGTTTTCTGACTTTGGAAGTGATGATTTTAGGGGTAATCTCTGCCATGCCACTCTCCTTCCCCTCTTTCCATTTTCACACTTTGGTTCATCACCTTCCTAAAGGTCACCTTGTTTCCCAGATTTAACTGCCCCTTTCCTTCCAGTGATTTCCAAAGTATTCGAGAGTGTGTTCCTCTGTCGTTCTTATTCCTCTTTTTCCTAACCATAGAAACTGGAGCCCAGCTAGTGAGAGGCTTCTAGAATCAGCATGATATGCTTGTTGAAGGTCCTCATCAGGAGTTTTCCTAGTACATCCCATGATACTCACTAGTTGTACCCAATAAATTCTTACTATCCCTATTTAAATGTTATACTTGTGATTGCCAGGTAATCTTTTTCTTTATGACTAGTGAACTTTGTATCCTATTTTTAAAATCTTTTTATACTTCAAGGTCATAAAAATATCACCTAACATTATCTTCTAAAGCTTTTATTGCATTGCATTTTTTTTTTTTTTTTTTTTGCGGTACACGGGCCTCTCACTGTTGTGGCCTCTCCCGTTGCGGAGCACAGGCTCCGGACACGCAGGCTCAGCGGCCATGGCTCACGAGCCCAGCCGCTCCGCAGCATGTGGGATCCTCCCGGACCGGGGCACGAACCCGTGTCCCCTGCATCGGCAGGCGGACTCTCAACCACTGCGCCACCAGGGAAGCCCTGCATTGCATTTTTATATATAGATATACAATTCAACTGGAATTAGTTTTGTGTATGGTGTGAGATAGGTGTCAAATTTCATTCTGTTTTTAAAAATAAGGGTATCCAACTGACTCAGCAGCATTTATTGACAAGACCATCCTTTCCTAGCTGCTCAAATGAAAACAATTAGGTCACAAAAGAGGCACAAAAGAGAACATACTGTAATAATTCAATTTATATAATGCTACAAAGCACGTTTAGAAATAAATGTCAGGCTGGGAAAGTACATGGAAAATCAAGGAAGTGATTGGTATAGACATCTGGGTAATGAATTATACTGGTGGAGAGAGAGAGAGGAGTGTGGATGGAAAGAGGCACATTATGCACTTACAGGGTGTTGGCCCAATGTCCCCAATGTTCTATTTCTTGATCTGGGCAGTGGTTGCATGAATATTGGCACTATAAAAATTAAATTGTACATTTATGCTTTCTGTGTTTTTCTATATGTGTGTTCTACTTCACTACAAAGTATTAAGAATGTAAAATGTTTAATTTCCTGACTAGACCCTTGTAGTTAATATTACTAAGTATCACTAAGTGATCAGCATTTTTCCATGTGTTCGGGATGCAGCAGTTAATTGAAAATACAGTGTGATACAACACAGCCATTTCAAGGCTATGATGAGAACTAAATGAACTAAAGTGTCTGGAAGTACATAATCAGTGCCTTGTAGAAAATAAATGATAATTCATTCTTTGATTTTCCCTTCATTTGTCTGTGCAACCAGAGTTGGGATAGTAGATGTCATTCACAGTCCCCATCGCTTCTAGTTCAGGAACAGCAGGGAGATACCAGCATCATAGCTTTTCATTTGTGCTTTTTAATCATAGCCAGGGACTTCCTACATAGGTATGAAAAGTCAGGCAACATGTCTCTATCAAAATGCCTATCTCGGGCCTCCCTGGTGGCGCAGTGGTTGGGAGTCCGCCTGCCGATGCAGGGGATGCGGGTTCGTGCCCCGGTCCGGGGGGATCCCACATGCCGCGGAGCGGCTGGGCCCGTGAGCCATGGCCACTGAGCCTACGCGTCCGGAGCCTGTGCTCCATCCACAACGGGAGAGGTCACAACAGTGAGAGGCCCGCGTACCGCAAAAAAAAAAAAAAAAAAAAAAAAAATTGTGTGATGTTGAAAATATCTGTCCTACTATGTTTCATAAATGGGCTTTTGCCGCTGAGCTTGCGCGTCCGGCAACGGGAGAGGCCACGACGGTGAGGGGCCCACATATCGAAAAAAAAAAAAAAAGCCTCTCTCCTCCAATCCTCACTCCACATTTTGCTTTACTCTGCAAATACTCTTTCCTCGCTAACCACTTAATCTTGTCCTAATTCATTCCACTAAAGGATATTTTTGGCTTTTATTATCAACATCTAACTTAGTCATTCTGTCCTTTCCTGATTTCTACCCAAGACTTTAAATAAGATCTTCTGGTCAGATGTATCTGCTGGAGATAAGTGATGCTGCCTCATTCTTTATCCCTATTGGTTATAGGGAAA
>NW_006778796.1:5268186-5271425 GCF_000442215.2 Lipotes vexillifer
AACCCAAACAGTTATCTGAGGAAGGATGTGGTTTTTCCAGCAAATCTTTCTCTTTCTCTTTCTCTCTCCAAAATGTCTCACTCAGAAGAAAAGAACCAACTCACAGGCTGATAAAAGGGATGATTTTTCTATCTCCAAAAGGAAAGAAAAGATACTTCTAAAAGATCTCATGTTCCTCCCTTATTCATCAAATATCAGTTTTTTATATTATACATGTCTAGGAGTCCTATATTGTTTATTCCTACTGTCGTCACACTTTGTCGTCACACTCTTTGCCCAACCCCTCGTAACTAACCTTGGGTTGCTGAAAGTTTTCCTAGTTAATATTTTTTTCTAATCTCATTCCCATCTTTCTAAAAGATGTAATTTTACCATTTTTACAATGACTTACCTAGCATAGTTTAACTCTGCATATCCACTCTCTCATATTGCCCAACATTATTTAGGTAGGATTACAATTCTGTCAAAAAGGACTCTTCACCACCTACTGCCTCCTGACCACTCCCTCCCTTCTACACATATGATTTCACTGTGGTTCCTATTACCCACATGTCTCTAAACAACCTGAAACATAACCCCTTCCTCTATGTTCTAAGTCTCACTTCCTCCAGAACTCACGTCTCTACAAATGCTTCCTTGTTATTGTAAATTATGTTTTTACTTGGTTTTAATTATTTTGTTTTATCAATTTGGATTTTGATTGTTTTTTTATAGATGTTTCTACTGTAGGTCTTGTAACATTGTTTTACTTTAATTTTATATTTCTGTCTTTATTGTGGGTTCTAGTTTTCTTAAAAGTACGATCTAAATCAAATATATCTTTTTATCCCTAGCATGTGGCTCCAACAATTTCTCCTACATAGACACAGATAACTATTTCTTCCTAGAAAATGAGAGGATGAACTGACTAGTGACCAAGGGTTAACCAGTCCCAGGATCATGTCCCAGATGATACTCTGTGCTCCTTATTTCATAATTTATTATTAATCACAAAAGATTTTCTGGATGCTTGCTCTTTGGGTCTTTTGAATGTCCTTTATTCTACTTTCTCCCAGTCCTCAATATATCCACAAAAAGTCTCATCAAGACTGTATTCTGATATTTTATAGAATTACCTATTTCAGACCCTCTTGAGATTGAGCTCTCACCTCCTTATTCTTCTGTACCCAATGCCGGAGTCCATGAAGTGCAAAGGGGCTAGTGTTAGCCATGTGCTTATTTTGGGCCTCTGGTCAGGAGTTTTCCTAGAATATCCTGTGGGAATCAATAGCCTTGCCCCAGTGTTTTCCCATTATTTTCCCATTATTCACCATCCCTATTTAATGCTGCTGCTGAGGTATTTCTTCTTTTCTTGACTAGACTTTGGTAATCCTGGCCCATGGCACCATCTTGGTTCACTCTCCATATCTTATTGTCCTTCTATGGCTCACATGTGCTACTCCCTGTGAACCATCTGTGCTCTTGGTCACAGAACACAATGCTCTGCTTTTTCCCCAGGTCCTATTCCTTTTTCCAAACATTTGCATTTAAAGAAATGTTTCTTCTCTATCTCCCTTTTCTATACTTACCTTCTTTTATCTGCCCTAGTATTCACAAAAATATTTCCAGTTCTCTTGGGACCTTTCATTAAAAAAAAAAAATGTTGAGGCAGTCCAAGATGCCCATGTAGGAAGACCCTGAACTCACCTCCCATGAACACACTGAATCTACTGCTCTATATGAAACAGTTTCCTCTGAAAAAGACCTGGAGGAGCTGAGCAGCTACTTCACATTGCAGACAAGAAAAGGGCCACGTGGAGGTGGGTAGGAGAGGCTGAGACAAGGTCTTGCCATAAACCCCAACCCTGACACAGCAACCGTAATAAGGAGGGAACCCACAGGCCTAGAGATTCTTTCTGAGAAGCGAAGTGTTCGTACCTCGATAAGGCATCCAACTTTTAGTACCTGTACCTGAGAGAAAACCCTCCAAAACATCTGGCTTTGAGAACCAACAAGACCTGTGGGACAGTGGCAAACTGAGAAGACACCCTTAAAAGGGCTTATGCACAGATTCACTTGCCCCAGGGTCTAACACAGACGCAATCATTTCAAAAGGCCCCAGACTTTACTGAAAAAGATTTATTGCTAATCTTTTTTTTTAAACATCTTTATTGGAGTATAATTGCTTTACAATGGAGTGTTAGTTGCTGCTGTATAAAGTGAATCAGCTATATATATACATAATCCCCATATCCCTTTCATCTTGTGTCTCCCTCCCACCTTCTCTATCCCACCCCTCTAGGTGGTCACAAAGCACCAAGCTTATCTCCCTGTGCTATGCAGCTGCTTCTCACTAGCTATCTACTTTACATTTGGTAGTGTATATATGCTTCTTATGAACCTAGGGGCAGGACAGGAATAAAGACGCAGATGTAGAGAATGGACTTGAAGACACGGGGTGGGGGAAGGGTAAGCTGGGACAAAGTGAGAGAGTGGCATGGACATATATACACTACCAAATGTAAAATAGATAGTTAGTGGGAAGCAGCTGCACAGCACAGGGAGGTCAGCTCTGTGCTTTGTGATCACCTAGAGGGGAGGGATAGGGAGGGTGGGAGGGAGACGCAAGAGGGAGGAGATATGGGGATATATGTATATGTATAACTGTTTCACTTTGTTATAAAGCAGAAACTAACATACCATTGTAAAGCCATTATCCTCCAATAAAGATGTTAAAAAAAACATATATATCTATGGAATCTAAAATTCAAAAAATTTGAGTTATTTACCCAGTGCCACATTGTTAGTTCTAGAACTTAGATTATATTATCAAGTCTGAGTATATAGAAATTCCCTTTCTTCTAAGTCAGCATACCCCTTTTGTGTTAGATTTATATATACCACATTATTATATTTAAAATGTTCTGCTCTTATTTGCTCAAAATGGTAACTAGTGATTAAATTAATTGAAGACAATGCCAAATGATGATGAAGATATTACTTTGCTTTAGGAAGTTAAGGAATAGAAAGATCTTGTGAGCTTGCTTTCATAGGGTTACAAAAATAAAAATGTCAATATATTTGAGTATTTATTATATGATCAGCACTAGGAAGTGTCACTCTTTAATTTCACACTTAAAAATATACTGTGAGGGGCTTCCCTGGTGGCGCAGTGGTTGAGAGTCTGCCTGCCGATGCAGGGGACATGGGTTCGTGCCCCGGTCCGGGAAGATCCCACATGCCGCAGAGCGGCTAGGCCC
>NW_006778796.1:5271472-5295278 GCF_000442215.2 Lipotes vexillifer
GCCGCTGAGCCTGCGCGTCCGGAGCCTGTGCTCCGCAACGGGAGAGGCCACAACAGTGAGGGGCCCGCGTACTGCAAAAAAAAAGAAAAAAAAAAAAAAATATATATATATAGTGAGGGATATACTATCATCAAATCTGTTTTGGAGATCAAGAAAAAAGGCTCATGGATGCTAAAACTGACCTAAGTAGAAGAGCTCATCTTCAAATTCAGAAGTTCTGATTCTACAGCTTGGGATTCTAACCACCATTAGTGGGATAGTGGCTTGATTGTGTCTGAATTACTGACAAAATTTCTGATGTTCATATGCACAGTGTGTGTCTTGGGCGTGTGTGTGTGTGTGTGTGTGTGTGTGTGGAGGGGTACTGCAAGGGCTGCTAGATCCAGTACAAAAGAGACATACCTACTGTATAGCACAGGGAACTCTGCTCAATGTTATGTGGCAGCCTGGATGGGAGGGGCATTTGGGGGAGGATGGATACAACATGTATATGTATGGCTGAGTCTCTTTGCTGTGCACCTGAAACTATCCAAATTGTTAATCGGCTATACTCTTATATAAAATAAAAAGTTAAATAAATAAAATAAGATGTAAATGTCTCTTTTTGGTTGTTATTGACAAAAAGGAGACATTTACATGAGAAAAAGAGACATTTACATTCATTCTGCATTTATTAGTTGAAAAGTCCATATGTGTTCACACTTTCTGCAGCCTGCCATGGGCATGTGTTAAAGAATACAAAGAAGAACTAAATATACTCCTCCTTCTGAGGCTACATTAGCAAGTTGGGCTAAGGTTTTGCCAAATTAAATACAGGATGCTCAGTTACATCTGAAGTTCTGATAAACAAAAGTAATTTATCAAAATCGAAATTTCACTGGGAATCCTGTATTTTTATTTGCTAAATCTGGCTACCTTAAGTTGGGGATGAGAACTGGACCAACAGTGCTAACCATACAAGCTACAGTGAGCAGTAACTTCACACATTTTAATTTTGTAACGTTGTTATCATGTGTCGATAAGATACTTGAGAATTTCTGAATAGTAAAATAGACCTGGTCTGACCCAGAGTACCCTTCTTTCTGCCGTCATTTCTCGGTGATGGTCTCTACTTAGAGTCTGGGGACCTGCTCATATTTCTGTCTATATGAGAATATCATCTTCTTCTTAGTTTCTCCCCTTCTGAGGAGACTTGACTACAGAAACAAGTTCTGCATCTGGCCAAGGGTGGTAATTTGATGCCTACTTGTATTGTTGGAACTAGGAGACAAAGTTAGAAAGTGAAATCGTTGAGGCATGAACAGGAACAAGATGTCTGTGGCTGTAATTTACTACTATAGATAAGTAGTGGACCAGAGGCAGAGAAATTAAGAAAAAAGATGATGTGAAGGATAAACTATGACTTTGCAATTGGTTGGCAAGCAAAGAAATAAATAAGCCTTGGTCCTGAACAAATTAATTTTCCTGGAAAAACAGCTCTTCAGTGGGTCTGGATTCTCGAAAAATATAAATTTCAGTGGGACCAAGATTTTCAACAAATGTAATGTCGGCTGCCGCTTGGGGCTGAGGCCTGACTGAGCGGCGGTGTCTCCCGCAGAGAATTTCCTGCTCCAGTTTTAAGAGCTACTGTTACTTCACCAACGGCACGGAGCGGGTGCGGTACATGACCAGACACATCTATAACCGGGAGGAATACGTGCGCTTCGACAGCGACGTGGGCGAGTACCGGGCGGTGACCGAGCTGGGCCGGCGGACCGCCGAGTACTGGAACAGCCAGAAGGACCTCCTGGAGCAGAGACGGGCCGAGGTGGACACCGTGTGCAGACACAACTACGGGGTTGGGGAGAGCTTCACGGTGCAGCGGCGAGGTGAGCGCGGGGCTGGGCGGCCAGCGGGCGGGGGCGCAGTGCGTGTGAGTGTGTGTTTGAGACAAGGACAGAGACACAGAGACACAGAGACGGGGACAGAGGAGACTGCGTTCGGGAGGCGGGGTGTGTGTAGGGCTGTGAGCAAGTACAAGTTCGACGGGTTGCTGTGAGAGCCTGTTGTCTGGAGACCGTGTGTGATTTTGTCAGTGACTGTGAGAGGGGAGAGAGCGTGTGTGGTGTGCGGAGGCCCGGGAGGGAGGGGAGGTGTGGCGGGAGGGGTGCAGGAGGGAGGCTCCGGGCGTCCTTGGTGGTCCCTGTGGGGGAGGGAGGGGGAGGGGAGGGGATCTGCCCAGGCTCCACATTTAATAGATGGGAAAGGGAAAGGGGAGGGGAGGGGAGGGGGGAAACCCGGCTGGGGTGGGCGGTTAGAGATGCGAGAGGGACTTCAAGGTGTCTATGGTTGGGGGAAAGTTTGCGGGAGGAGAGGTGAGGAAAGTGAAAGGATTGGGAGCCTGTGAGAAGAGTCACAGCGCGTTCTGGGCACACACCCTCTTACTCCTGACACCCCGGAAATAAGTGTGCCGCGTCTGTCTGTGTGTAGGAGCACTTCACTGAGAAAAAGGTGTCGGACTACTTTTTGACAGGTGCGGGCAGGGGAGCCTCTGCGGCACCTCTGATCTTCCTGAGACTTCTTCTAGGTCTAAATTTTTCGCCTTTTTTTTTTCTTAGCCTATATATTTTTACATAGTCGAAATGACTGTGTAATCAGCTTTTGAATTATAATTATGTTAACACACTGATGTTACTATTTTTATAACGCTAATAGTATTCGAGTAGTTACATAATATTTCTTTTTAAAAGTGTAACAATTCACCTCACAATCTCCTTTATCAGATCTTGTTTCAAAGATATATAGTGCCAAGTAGTTTAAAAGTTACATTTTTTATTTTAAATTTATATTTCTTTGATTCCTAAAGTTCTTGAATATCTCTCACATATTTATTGGCCCCTTGTTACTGCTCTAACTATTATTTATTCTCTATTATTTCTGGGGTCCTGGTGTTTTTCTCAGTGATATAGATTCTCTGTGCAGCAAAGTTAACACTGTTGGTATTTGATTCAGCTTTCTCTCCAGTTTGTGGTTTATATTTTGATTCAGTTTATTATTTTCCATGATAGAAATTTAAACATTTTTACTTAATAAAATACACTGCAAAATTGTTAGGAAAGATTTACCATCAATTTTAAACTTACCATTTTAGAGTATTGTAAAAATGTTTTTCACCAAGTTTCTCCATCATTTAAAAAAATTGTGTTTATTAAGGCTGATATTGTCAGAGATTGTCTCAGGCGCTAAGCACACATATTTAATGAGTCCCAGATGCTTGCCTGAACTTATGTGTCAGCTTAAAAAGAGAGACAATGGCAAACTGATAACAATTCCAGTAGTAAATTCACTTGTTTTGCAAAGGAGAGGGATTGATTAGCAGAGTTTAATTATAAGAATTTTTTTTTTAATTAATGATTTTTCTTCCTTCTTTCCTTCTCCTTCAGGACTCATGAGTTTTTTTGGACTTCGACTCAGAGTTAGAGATTCACCTGTGTCTTTCCTTCTTCCAAGGGTAGAACCTTTTCTGAGGTGTTCTAAGGTGTGAGTGCCTGGAGACAGCTTTCCCAGGATTTCATCCTCTGTCTCCACACCCCCCCCCCTGCTGTTCCCTAATTTATCCACTCTGCTTTGAATCATATTTTCTTTCAAATTAAACAAGGGTAATAAATAGCTCTGATATATTGAAGGCTAAATTCCAGCTATGGTTTTACATACCTCAGGTGCATTAATCCTCACATAACCCTAGGAAGTGAAATAGAATTATTATTCTTTTTTATAGGTGAGAAAGATGAGACACAGAGGAATGGAAGAATTCTCCTGGGATGAATCTGTAAGAGACAGAGCCTGGATTTGAACCCAGGCAATATGGATTCAGAAATGACACTTTTAATTAAATGCCTTGCAAAGAGTTGTAAACACATCAACAATAAATAACTACTTCATGCAATGGGGAAAAAAAGACACACAAGTATCCTCAGCATCTCTAAAATCTAATGGGTCCATGCGGTAAGGGTTAAATTCAGGATCATGGTACTAACTCCTAAAGTTGGGCCACATGGCCATCTTTGAGGGAGACCTGCCCAAGGCTGCAGTCTGGGACTGGAGAGTGGATGCAGAAAGGCAGCCAACCAACGAGACTTACTCTGTCTCCCTCACTTATCCCCTCTACCTTTTTCTCTCCTAGTGGCGCCTACAGTGACTGTGTATCCTGCAAAGACACAGCCCCTGCAGAGCCACAACCTCCTGGTCTGCTCTGTGAATGGTTTCTATCCAGGCCACATTGAAGTCAGGTGGTTCCGGAACGGCCAGGAAGAGGAGGCGGGGGTGGTCTCCACAGGCCTGATCCCTAATGGAGACTGGACCTTCCAGACCATGGTGATGCTTGAAACAGTCCCTCAGAGTGGAGAGGTCTACACCTGCCACGTGGAGCACCCCAGCCGGACCAGCCCTGTCACAGTGGAATGGAGTGAGAAGCTGTCTGGCCTCATGAGTCCCTCAGCCACCATGGAGGGGGCTTGCTTACCCCTGAGTGTCAGGTTTCTCCTCTCCCCACAGCATCTGTTCATTTGCTCTATTCTCTCCTATCCTTCAGCTGAGGTTAGGAGGGTAGTCATGTGAATATCCTGTGATAGAAATCCTCTGATATTTATAGATATCCTGTGATAGTTTGTACGAAGACCTGTACCCCCTGAGAAGGCAGTTATGCCTGACAAGCAGAATAGAGGTGTCCCTGTTTTGAGCCTCCCATCTTATCTCACGTCATGGTCACTTCTTTGGCCCTGGGCACCAGTGCCCTTCTTCAGGCTGGGCTCGTACTTCTGCCACTGTTGCTCTGAGTTGTTCATTGTGATCTGAGAAGAGGTGTGTCCTCTACGATGTAGGGACCTCCCTGACATGAAGGGAGTCCCACCTCAGTTCTGCCTTTTATTAGCTCTGCCGCCCTAGACAAGCTCCTTAACCTCATTGAGTTCCTGGCACTTCACCCTTAAGATGTTGAAGTAGTGGCCTTATGTCAAGGCTGTGATATTTAAGTGAGTTTAATTCTCAGTGTGTATCTATCTGCTTAGTGTGATTCTTAAATCTCTTTTCCAGAAATGGCCACTTATTCTATTTCTTCCAGGGCGGGCTTTTTTCCCCCATTGTCACAGTTCTGAATCTCAGAGTCTCAATTAGAGAAGTAAGAATTGGGGTAAAGTATCACTAAAACTAGCTTCTTTTCTCAGGGGCACAGTCTGAATCTGCTCAGAGCAAGATGCTGAGTGGAATCGGAGGCTTTGTTCTGGGTCTGCTCTTCCTTGGGGTGGGGCTGTTCATCTACTTCAGGAATCAGAAAGGTAAGGAGCCTGTTGGCAGCTGAGCCTCCCCACAGACTTTTGGGGGAAGAAATATGACTTTGCTCGGTTAGTTCTCTGTATATCAATGACCCTGTGTAAAGCCTTTCTTTGCTTAGTTGACCTCAAATTTCCTGAAAATCCAGAAATTGACAGTCCGTGGTTAGGTACAGTTACAATATAAGAGGTGATGGCCTGCAGAGATGAAAAAAATGTTAACATGCTTGGAGATTTTGGGTGGAGATCCTGGGGCAAATGCAGGAAGAGACACTAAGACTGATGAAGTTATACTGGTTTTGTGTGACAGAAGCTTCATAGGTTACCAGCTCTCAGTGTCTGCTCTCCTCCCTGCCCTGTCATCATGTGGTTAGGTTGTGCTTTAATGGAAATCTGAGGTGGGGGTCGGGGGTTGGGAACCTTCTGTTTGGGGACAGATTAATCTCCATATATTAAGAAGGATTAATCTCCTTCTCTTTCCCAGGACACTCTGGACTCCAGCCAACAGGTAATGCTCTTTAACTCTCTTTTAGAGACATACTTAGTCTCCCTAGAACAGATGGTAGAGGTGACAAGACAGGTGACAGAAATAATGGGAAAGACCTTGGATCTGAGTTCGGATCAGGCAGTTTCCACTAAAGCTTCTCTCCACTAAACAGAAGGCCTGTTCTCTGAAGTAACTTTGGCTCAGGGAGACTTAAGAATTTGTTTTCCTTCTTAATTCAATGCTTTAACATGAGACCCTGAAAGAAGAGAAAAGAACTGCTTGCAGAGTTAGATCTGGAAACAGCCCTCTCCTCTGTCTTTTGCAGGACTCCTGAGCTGAAGGGAGGATGGTGACACTCAAGCAAAAACCTTCTGTCTCGGCTTCTTCGCAGCATGAAAATGTTTCCTGCTTCGCTGTAATTCTTCCACAACGATAGTACTTCTCAGGATCTAGTTTGCTCTTGGTTGAGTGATCCTGCAGAAAATGTCCTTCTTGATGGCTTCCTCAGCCCCTATCCTTGACCTGGAAGTTTGCAATATTGATCACAATACCTTATCTTCATTTTTTCCTGGTCCCTTTTGTTTTTAACCTTTACTGCCTCCTGTGCATCTGAACTCATCTTCTGCCCACATTCCTTTTTAAAGTCTTTCTCAAATAAATATGGATGAAAATCATCTGCTTCATACAGTTCCAAGGAAGGAAGTAGAAAGAAAAGAAAAAAGGAGAATTGCATCATATAACAATAATGGTTTTCATTAACATTACTGAAATTTGGTCACTTGTGGATCTGAAAGATTTCCTTGCTTCCTTCCCTGTTTTTTCCTTGGGTTTTCTGTATTCTCTAATTAGGAATGTTTTCCTGAACTAGAATAAAAACCTTGTTGAAACCATTTCATGGTTGTCTCCTACATCTTTGCATTCTCAAAGACAAGCATGCAAGTTTCTTCACACCGTGGGATACAGAAAGGGGCAAAAAATATAAGAAATACAGGTGACTTGTAAGGATGTGATGCCCTGACAATTTTTGTAAAATCATGTTCTTTTTTCCTTGTTTTTTTTTTTTTTTTTTGAAGAAAATATCTAATCCTGGGTACTTCTTGAATTCCTCTTTTATTAGACTAATGGTGGGCTTCAACACTTCAGTCTTTTACTGTCTCTCAGATAAAAGGTAGTGGCATGCCGACTCTTTGGCTGAGATGCATTCTTCCGCATAAATAGGGTTCAGAAGGCCTTCAGGACAAAAAGCCAAAACTATTGGAAAAGGTACATTTCTGAGACCCTCCAGATTGTGCAGTAAACTTACTGTCTGTTACGGGAAAATCCTTAATGGACCTTATCTTAGCAGAAATGAGGGACAGTGCTGGGAAAGAAAAGGGATTATATAAATTCACTGATGTACATCCAAACAGTGAAATACTCTGCAGCTGGAGGAAAAAATGAGAATAACCTGCTACGGAATAATATCCAAAATGCCCTTTCAGTATGTACAGGGCTGTGTGTATAGTACACAACACTTTGTTTAATAAGATAGAGGAGAATAGGAATATATAGATACACCATTCATTTTATCTGTTTATCTATTTTTCTATCTATCATCTAACTATCTATCACCTGGTTTTGTTTGTAAATAGAAATAATGGAAGGATTTTTTAAATGGTTGCCTATAAGGCAAAAGAAGGGAATAGGTTAAATAGGACAGAGGTGAAAGCTGGACTTTTCCTAATATGTCTTCTTAGTAGTTTTAACTTGAGGCCCATTCAAATATTTTATGTAATAAAAAATTTAAATCAAAAGTTTAAAAAGGTGATACATAAAAACTGAAAACAAACTGCAAGGATATAAACTGTTGGTGGAAAAATAATTAATCAATAGTCAATCTAAGAAAGAGAATTTTATTCCAGCCAAACTGATGACTATAACCTGTGAGATAGTCTTTCAGAAACCTCTGAGGACTGTTCCACCCATTAGAGGTCAAAGCACAGTTACATAAATTTTTGAGACAAAGGGTTATACATCGAAGTAACATACTGGCAGTTTACAGAGTCCAGCAAGGCAAGTAATGGGTCATTGTGACCCCTTACAGAATTAAGGAATGAATGTTATTTCCTAAGGAACTACTTTGCTGACACCAGGAGAAAATTGCTTTTTTTTTTTCTTTTTGGGTGAATAGGCATTCCGATGTCTTATAATGGGATATAGCTAATGTATAATGCACAACGCACACAAAAGGGGGAGAGATAGTGGCTCAAATGGCAGAAAGATTTTATGTCAAATTTTTCCTGTCCTGCCTTAAAATAATTTTGTTACTGAGTCTAAGCTCATACAGCTTGCCACACAACAGGCCAATCAATTGAGAGACAAGGTGTTGGAGCCAGGAGTAGGGACTTTATCTGGAAAAAACCAGCAGCCCAAGAAGATGGTGGACTAATGTCCTAAAGAACCATCTTGCCTGGGTTTGCATGCTAGTTTCTTTTATAAAGCCAAGAAGGGGAGGTGAGGAGGTAAAGTTAAAAAGGCAATAGATTGCTGCAAATACTTCCTGGTCCTAGCCAGACTCTGGAGGGGTCTGCAGCCATTCACAGGTGGGTCTGGTCAGGATGTTTCCTGTGAGCTAAACTAAGGTATTTTAGCTTAATGCTCAGGCCTGGGGGTCAGGGTTCTTAGAGATGGGCCATTATGCATGTTTTAAGCTATAGGCAACCTCTCTTTAGTGATTACCTTGAGCAAAGGCAGTAGAATGCAAAGGTTAAAGAAAAAGACCCCAATATGGAATCAGACTTGTTCTTTCCTATTACAGTTTACTCTCATCAAAAGAAACTTGACAAAAAGTTTATGATGGGAAACAAGCTAGAAAAGTAAATCAAACTTTCTTTGACCTTTTATAAAACACTGTGGATCTACAACTGTAAATCAGTATATAGTTCTAAATTCCAAAGACTTCAATAATATAAAGGAATTGGATAGGTTTCAAAGAAAGCACTAAATGGGTTAAGAAGATGGTGGCTTCTGCTATCTATTCCATCCTAAGAGTCAGTTATAAATGTAAATCAACTCTAAAGAGTGGATAATTCAGAAGTTTATTTTAAAGTGACGGTCATTTGAACACAATGTCAGAGAAAGTCAAAGAACAGGAATTGTGTGATCAAAAGATTTGAGAGGTATGCTAGGGCCAGAGGTTAGTGAAGCATGGGGCACCTGGTGTAAAGATTAAGTTAAAATATAGCTTGGTGAAATCTATTATCTTTTAGCTACAGAAGATGGATCTTGGCCCCTAATCTCACAGAAATGGAATAATGTCTGATAGTGGGGATTTGTAAGCAACCCCTAAAATCATACCTCTCAAATCTTTTGATCACACACTGCCTCACCTAACATTGTTGATTCTTTTCTTAGACTAAAGAAGTTGGAAAGAATAATAAGCAAATAATGGGTGACTAGACCCTTTCCACAGCTTCCCCTTCAGTAATCCTGTGAGAAAACTATGTGAACAAGATAACATCTGGAGGAAGATCACAGGAGGCAGCAAGTCTGCACAGAATGGAAAATGATGAAGAAGCTAACCCCTTACCTTAATGATCAACTGAGATTATTTCCCCTTTTCCCTTTAAAAACTGTCATGGCTGAGCAGAGTCTTCAGAGTTTTTGCTTGAACACAAGTCTGCCTCCTCCCACCGCAAGTTGCCAGCCTCCTGAATAAAGCAAATTTTCCTTTCCATCCAACACTTGTGGTCCAGGTATTGGCTCTTGAGCAGTGAGCAGCCAAACCTAAGTATGGTAGCATTCATTGTGGTGGCGTGGGAAACTGGGAAGTAGATAGAAGGCAGAAAAACATCTCTATAGATTCATGCAAACAAATGTAAGTAAAGAAATTAAAGATGTGAACCATCTTTACCAAATTTTTATTTATAATTGACACATTTTGACTACATCCAATAGCCACAATGTATGTATTTCCTTAAGTTTTACAAAGAACATCTACAAAATAAACCATACTTTATGGCCATAAAACAAGTTGCACAGAACTTCACAGGAATAAAATCTCACAGAATATATTCTCCGACAACAATATAATTAAATTACAATCAATAAGATTGAGAAAATAGCCAAGTTTTTGGAAGTGAAGTAATATACTTCTAAATAATCCATGGCTTATGAAAGAATAAATAAGATGAGAAATTAGAAAATATTTTAAAGAAATATTAAAACAGGTTTTCAAAATTTGTGACATGAAACCAAAACTGTCCCTAGAGAGGAATTTATAGGTTTAAATGCTTAAATTATAAAAGGGGAAATATATAAAAATCAGAGATCTGAAAGCTTAAGTTAAGAATCAGGAAAAATAGGTAGCTAGAGGGAGGCAGGTACATAGCACAGGGATATCAGTTAGGTGCTTTGTGACCACCTGAAGGGGTGGAATAGTGAGGGTGGGAGGGAGAGGCAAGAGGGAGGGATATGGGGATATATGTATACATACAGCTGATTCACTTTGTCATACAGTAGAAAATAACACAACATTGTAAAGCAATTATACTCCAATAAAGATGTTAAAAAACATTAAAAATAAATTTAAAAAAAAGAATTAGGAAAAAGTGAATTTAACTAAAAAAAAGTAGAAGAACTGAAACAGAAAAAGTAAGAGAGGAAATTGATATAATTGAAAATCAATGTATATTAAAGAAAATCAACGGAGCCAGAAGATTTTCCTTTTCTTTTTCAGATAAACTTGCAAGACTGATAAGGAAGATAAACAGAAAAAATCCAAATTACAAATTATTAACATCTGGAATGAAAAAGATGGCATTCTTACAGATCCTATAGGAATTAAAAATATACTAAGAGAATATTATAAAGAATTTTGTGGGGCTTCCCTGGTGGTGCAGTGGTTAAGAATCCACCTGCCAATGCAAGGGACACGGGTTCATGCCCTGGTCTGGGAAGATCCCACATGCCGTGGAGCAACTGAGCCCACGTGCCACAGCTACTGAAGCCTGTGCTCCTAGAGCCCATGTCCCACAACAAGAGAAGCCACAGCAGTGCGAAGCCCACGCACCACAATGAAGAGTAGCTCCCACTCGCTGCAACTAGAGAAAGCCGGTGTGCAGCAATGAAGACCCAACACAGCCAAAAATAAATAAATAAATAAATAAATAAATAATAAATAAAAGAAAAAGAAAAAAAAGAATTTTGTGGCAGCAGATTTGATATTTTAGATGAAATTTATTGAAAGACAACAAATTTCATGATCTATTTGTGCATTAACAAATCATTCTCAAACTTAGTGGCTTTAAAACTACAGCTATTTGATGATTTTTCACAGTTCTGAGAGTTGGTTGAGCTTAGTGGGTGGTTTTCATTGAGGGTCTCTCACATGGCTGCAGTCAGACAGTAGCTGGGGCTGGGGTCCTCTGGAGACTCATCTGAGACACTGAGACACTCTCTCCCTCTGCATGAAGTTCCAGTGCCTCTAATGTGGCCTATGTGGTCCCATCAGATATGAAGACAAACTTCTTTCCTGATAGCTCAGGACTCCCAAGAGAGCAAAGTAAAAGCTGCAAGACTTTTCTAGACTTAGCCTCAGAAATTGTGTGGTATCATTTCCACAACATTCTAATGGTCTAAGTGAGTACAGGTCCAGTGCTGATTTAAGGGAAGGGAAAATACAATCTACCTCTCCATGAGATGAATGGCAAATAATTTGCATCCATCTGTTTTTATTTTTAACATCTTTATTTGAGTATAATTGCTTTACAATAGTGTGTTAGTTTCTGCTTTATAACAAAGTGAATCAGCTATACATCAGCTATACAAATATCCCCATATCTCCTCCCTCTTGTGTCTCCCTCCCACCTTCCCTATCCCACCCCTCTAGGTGGTCACAAAGCACGGAGCTGATCTCCCTGTGCTATGTGGCTGCTTCCCACTAGCTATCTATTCTACATTTGGGAGTGTATATAAGTCCATGCCACTCTCTCACTTCGTTCCAGCTTACCCTTCCCCCTGCCTGTGTCCTCAAGTCCATTCTCTACATCTGCGTCTTTATTCCTGTCCTGCCTCTAGGTTCTTCAGAACCATTTTTTTTTTATTTGAGATTCTGTATATATGTGTTAGCATACAGTATTCGTTTTTCTCCTTCTGACTTACTTCACTGTGTATGACAGACTCTAGGTCCATCCACCTCACTACAAATAACTAAATTTCATTTCTTTTTATGGCTGAGTAATATTCCATTGTATATATGTGCTACATCTTCTTTATCCATTCATCTGTCGATGGACACTTAGGCTGCTTCCGTGTCCTGGTATTGTAAATAGAGCTGCAATGAACGTTGAATTTGCACCCATCTTTAATCTACTCCACAAATTTACCAAACCTGACTCAAAAATAGACAATCTGTACAGTCTTACAGGTGATAAGGCAATTGCATCTATTACTAAAACCATCCCTTAAAGAAAATTCAAGGCCCAGTTTGCTGCAATGTTGAATTCTACTAAATATTTTTAATCCATCTGCAATTGGTTTTTATTGAAATTTGTGTAGGTGTCACAGTATATTTTCTCAAATGGACATTTAAATGACTTAGTAGGGTTTTTTCCACACGTTGCTTTGCAGTGCCACCATAAACCAGAGCACTGTCTTTGGGAAAATATTTATTTCTAAAATTTCTGTTTTGTTGTCTAGTTTGTCTGCACTGGAGTTAACATCACACTATGTTCATTAACATGCTACAATATATTAACTAGTATAGCTAATACCACACAATGTTAATTAACATTAACATTTTATTATAATTAGCATTTTCTTATCTTGAACTCAAGTTCTTCCAGTTTGTTCTTATTTTTCAAAATTTCCTTGGCTAATCAAACACTTTAGTAGTTACATATGAATTTCAAATTCAGCTTGACAATCCTTCCCAAACCCACCATACACACAAAAGAAAACAAAAGAAACAGGAATCAAACAAAACAAGCAAGCAGGGAAACAAAGGAAATGTTACGTGTGTAAGCTTATGTCTTAAAACTGGTGTTCAGATTGGTTTAAATTATTTGATTTTTTCGGCTGATAATGTGTAGCGTTAAGGGAGTGGTCCACAGAATGTAGAATCAGACAGGAAGTAATATAGTTGAGTGATTTATATATTTATCATTCTTCTTTTTTCACTTTTGGATGTTTGGGAGTTCTACACTATCATTATTATTATTGTTTGATCATGACTCTAGAAATGACAGCATACAAACTTTAGTCCAATATGAACCAATATTTTTATCCAACTTCTGAGTAACACAAGGATCTTGGAACGATTTAACAGCTTATACTCTTTCTCAATTTATATATTATTGTTTTGGCTATTTAAGTTTTAAACTCCACAGGATAACATTAGTATTGCTTTATAACTGATATGTTTTAGAATGACCCACGTATTTACTGTTCCCTTCATTCTTCATTTCTTATTTCATCCCAGACTTTCTATCTGGGGTTACTTTCCTTCTGCCTGCAATATATACATCTTTCAAATTTTCTACATTAAATCTGTTGGTGGTAAATGATCTTGACTTTTGTTTTGCTGAAACTGTTTTCCTCATTCATGAAACATAGCCACTGAGTATAAAATTCCAGATGGGCAACTATTTTCACTGGGCCCAGTGAAAACACCACTGTACTATTTCTGGTTTCTATTATTGCTGCCACAGACCAGCAGTTAGTGTATTCTTCTCCCTTTGAAGATAATCTGTATTTTCCCCCCTCTGACTGCTTTAACATATGCTCTGTATTAGTTATACTCTGGTTTTATTAGAGTATCTAGGCGTTTTCCTTTTTATTTATATTGCTTCTGATATTTTGAACTTTAAATATGTGAATTGGTGTTTCATTAGTTCTGGAAGCTATTTTTAGAAGAGGTAAGCAGCATCATCAATATTCAGGAAACATTTTTCAACCGCTTCAGTCCCTGATATTAGTTAGATTCTGGCTGGCTGACTGTGGCATAGATCCAATTACTTTCTAGAGGAACATTTGATTTATTACCAGGTGGTGATTACCATGGTTACCACAGTGGAATGCTGCACCTTCTTTCTAACAGCTACTGTATACAACTGTAGGATATCTATATAGCAGGCTTTTCATACCAGTGGGATGCCTCATGCCACTGATTGGGGGATGGTGCTGTAATGATTCATGGTAACAAAATGGCCTTGGAGTTTAATGTCTGTTTCTTTTCATGTTGACCACATGTACCACTGTAAAAAGATCAGAACATTGTGACCCAGTTACTTTTGGGTAGTTTTGTAACATAAACAGTATCAAAGTATATGATCTGCAAAGTTCCATGTTTGAGGTTGGATAATGAATTGAAGATGATGCTAAAACATCAGTTCTCAACTTCAGACTTTCCATAGGAGCTGAAATCTAGGAATGCTTACACAAAAAACTTCTTATACTACAGAACCCTTTACTACTATTCTACTGTTAATCTCAGAGATCACAGTTTTGTGAGTTTGGAGATAATATTCAGACACAGTTAGGGGTGATGTGTAATATACCTATTGAGGATATTTTCATCTTTCTGATCAGGGTAAATGACATGCTGATGTTTATTCTCTGTTGAATCCATGCAGAAACCACTAGAAAGCATTCTGCCAAAGGTTACAGGGGCACGAAGATGTTTGACGTTTAGCATTAAAAGAACATTTTCATTGAACTCTTTGAAGACTGTATCAGACTGCAAGACTGGAAAGTTTCTGAGTTTCTACCTTAGTATAAATTTCAAACCTTGGGGTCTATCCAGTAAAGAGAGAACTATCATATTAATTTGTGCCCTATGAGATAAACCTGAATTGTCCAGGTTTCCTGATTTTATTTTGGGGCAAATTTGTACAGTCACAATTTCTAAAACTTCTTGGTTAGGAAAGCTGTGGAGAATTTGATTACATCTCTTCAATTTTCCCAAGGCGTTTTATATTTAGACTTCACAGGTGATGCTATAACAGTGATTTGCCAGAAGTGTGCCACAAGTTTTCCCAACATTTCATGGCCTATTTGAACATTGTTGAAACTACTGAGAAATTTACAACATACTTGACAGTGTGAATCTATTCCATGTAGTGGCTTTATCTTTAATAGAGAGGGTGACTAGAGGTACCCTCAGAAGCCTATCTAGGTATACATTCCAGTGGATTGTCCATATATGAGCATAACAAGGAGTTTGTTTTGGATGGCCTGAAAACACATGACTGTAAAACTCTAGGTGAAATGATCATGGTCAGACTAGAGATATTGCAATTAATAATAGCAGTAGCACTGAAGGAAGTGCTGACAGTTAAAACAGGTTAGTGTTTAACTCCTGTTCTGGAAGGAAATAAACCAACTGCTATGTATTTTCCCCAGATGGCTGAATCAGTTCCTATAGGACTGATTCTTGTTATGCTTTTGTGTTTTTCATAGCTTAGGATTTGTAAAAGCAGTAAGTATTGCTTATTGTAAAAGAAACAAGTTTTGACAGTGTCCTCTTTAACTATATTTCAGAAGAAACATAATAACTATTAGAAATTTTAAGTTTCTCCAAAAGTGAGGAATACTTATTGCTTTCTTCTGCTTTGGTTATTAGAAAGTAATTTTCGTGTGGTTAATAATGTAGTGCTCCTCTGAAAGGTTTTTCTTTAAGGTCAGATCCCAAATTCTGAACTATAGAGACTGATAGGGTACCTTTTGCACCCAGATCATCTTTAGCATCTCTAGATGGATGTTTAATAATACCAATTTTTGCACATTTATTTTGCTTGTGGAATAGACATATGACTAAATTACGGATGCTAGCAATTAGTAAGGGCTGTATGCTTCAACGTTTTCAAAATGCTCTACAATACTGAAAGAACTGATTTGTTTGATAGGCACACCATGCAGGAAGAGATGTCAGGACAAAGGGAGTAGCTCTTTCTCCCACTTAGGGAGAATAATTACTGGTAAGTTTACTTTTCAAGAGTAGAAATAGAAACTTGTTTATCTATGGGATGAACTATTAGCAAAGGAACTGCTAAAAGATATCATTTATTTTGAATGAAATAGACAACATTTAAGACACACATCTGGAACTACTGAGCGGTTGCTAGTGAAAAACCAAAGTGAAATTTGGAAAAACAATCTGGCCAGTATTGTACTGAATAAAGGCAAACTTTGCCACAGCACAATTAACACAAGGTCTAAATCAAAGAGAAAGAAAACTAATACTCTTCCTACACACAATATTAATGGAGGGGCCTATGAGATTTGTAGTTGTCTCTCTGCGACTATTCAATGGCCAACATCCTGGTTATTTAAGAAAAAGTGCTGGGATGAAGTATTATAAAACAAACGTAAATTGAGTTAAAGAACAGCATTGGGAAGTTGAAGAAGCCCTGTCAACTGACTTAGTTAGCACCATGGTGTAAAGACTGGCTCCATCCTAAGTTCCTAATGGAAGACATCCCTGAGATCTCACTGGAAGTAGATTTACCAAGCCTGCTGAGGGCTAACGTGGTCTGTAAATGGCAGTTGTCTGCCCAGGTTACATGTCTTTCATGGTAAGAAGAAATTGGGTATGTTTATCCATTTCTTATTAATATTTTTTCCTTATATAAGGTACCACTGAGTTTCTTCTCCCTAAGTTCCAGATTAGTGGTGGTTATCTTTCTGAAGCTACAAAAAATATTCTGAGACTACTTGGACAAGAGACAGATGTTCTATGCTAACTGGCTTGCTGACAACTAAAAGCCCATTTCCCCCAATTTATTGCAACCTTTACAGATTCCTACAAGTGAGTCATATTCTGTGACAATTGATAAGACTCAAGACATTCTGTAATGCTATAAATTTCAATCTGCCTCTTGTTCAAAAGAAAACAAAACTGTATACCTCTAATGTCACTTGCTTGTTTCCAAGAATGTTGTGATTTATTTTCCATTAAAACAAACTGCTTGTCTCATGCAATAAGAGCAGAGACTAGAACATCTGTACTGATAACCACTTTCTTCCAGGAACCAAATTCCCTGCCTTTTCATCAGAAAATAAGCCTTTATTTGACACTTCTCTCACACAGCAGGAGTTGAACAGGATTGCTTCTCCTCTTGCTTTATGTGAAGAAGTTCAGCCTCGAGATCACCTGCAGGACTGATGGTTTGGTTACAGCTGCTGCATTGTTTCACCTGAGCTTTCTTTATACTAAATTGGCACCAAAGAAAGGTTGAAGAAAAGCAGCACATTTTTTACTCATAAATTTGTACAACGTAACAGAATTTAAGTCTCAGTCATTGGTTATTTCTTTTTAAAAAGAAATTTGCATGATTTGTAAGTTGTATGTCACCTTTATAAGAACAAGTTTTGACAGTGTCCTCTTTAACTATATTTCAGTATGTTCTTGAAATAGCATTACTATTTTTTTAACTTCTTTATTGGAGTATAATTGCTTTGCGGTGGTGTGTTAGTTTCTGCTTTATAATAAAGTGAATCAGCGAAACGTATATATATATCCCCATACCCCTCTCCCTCCCACCCTCCCTATCCCACCCCTCTAGGTGGTCACAAAACATGGGGCTGATCTCCCCGTACTATGCGGCTGCTCCCCACTAGCTATCTATTTTACATTTGGTAGTGTATATATGTCCAAGCCACTCTCTCACTTCATCTCACCTTCACCCTGCCTACGTCCTCAAGTCCATTCTCTATGTCTGCGTCTTTATTCCTGTCCTGTCCATAGGTTCTTCAGAGCCTCTTTTTTTTTTTTTTAGATTCCGTATATATGTGTTAGCATACAGTATTCATTTTTCTCCTCCTGACTTACTTCACTCTGTATGACAGACTCTAGGTCCATCCACCTCACTACAAATAACTCAATTTCATTTCTTTTTAGGGCTGAGTAATATTCCATTGTATATATGTGCCATATCCTCTTTATCCATTCATCTGTCAGTGGACACTTAGGTTGCTTCCATGTGCTGGCTATTGTAAATAGACCTGCAATGAACTTTGTGGTACATGACCCTTTTTGAATTATGGTTTTCTCAGGGTGTATGCCCAATAGTGGGATTGCTGGGTCGTATGGTAGTTCTATTTATAGTTTTTTAAGGAATCTCCATAGGGTTCTCCATGGTGGCTGTATCAATTTACATTCCCACCAACAGTGCAAGAGGGTTCCCTTTTCTCCATACCCTAACCAACATTTATTGTTTGTACATTTTTTGATGATGATCATTCTGACCAGTGTGAGGTGATTCCTCATTGTACTTTTGACTTGCATTTCTCTGATGATTAGTGATGTTGAGCATCCTTTCATGTGTTTGTTGGCAATCTGTATATCTTCTTTGGAGAAATGTCTGTTTAGCTCTTCTGCCCATTTCTGGATTGGGTTGTTTGTGTTTTTGATAAAGAACTGCATGAGCTGCTTGTATATTTTGGAGATTAATCCTTTGTCAGCTGCTTCATTTGCAAATATTTTCTCCCATTCTGAGGGTTGTCTTTTCGTCTTGTTTATGGTTTCCTTTGCTGTGCAAAAGCTTTGAAGTTTCATTGGTCCCATTTGTTTATTTTTGTTTTTATTTCCATTACTCTAAGAGATGGGTCAAAAGGGAACTTGATGTGATATATGTCATAGAGTGTTCTGCCTATGTTTTCCTCTAAGAGTTTTATAGTGTCTGGCCTTACATTTAGGTCTTTAATCTATTTGGAGTTTATTTTTGTGTGTGGTGTTAGAGAGTGTTCTAATTTCATTCTTTTATGTGTAGCTGTCCAGTTTTCCCAGCACCACTTACTGAAGAGGCTGTCTTTTCTCCATTGTATGTTCTTGCCTCCTTTATCAAAGATAAGATGACCATATGTGTGTGAGCTTATCTCTGGGCTTTCTATCCTCTTCCATTGATCTATATTTCTGTTTTTGTGCCAGTACCATACTATCTTGATTACTGTAGCTTTGTAGTATAGTCTGAAGTGAGGGAGCCTGATTCCTACAGCTCCATTTTTCTTTCTCAAAATTGCTTTGCCTATTCAAGGTCTTTTGTGTTTCCATACAAATTGTGAAATTTTTTGTTCTAGTTCTGTGGAAAATGCTATTGGTAGTTTGATAGGGATTGCATTGAATCTGTAGATTGCTTTGGGTAGTATAGTCATTTTCACAACGTTGATTCTTCCAATCCAAGAACATGGTTTACTGCTCCATCTGTTTGTATCATTTTGAATTTCTTTGATCAGTCTCTTATAGTTTTCTGCATACAGGTCTTTTGTCTCCTTAGGTAGGTTTACTCCTAGGTATTTTAATTCCTTTTGTTGCAATGGTAAATGGGAGTGTTTCCTTAATTTCTCTTTCAGGATTTTCATCATTAGTGTATAGGAATGTAAAAGATTTCTGTGCATTAATTTTCTATCCTGCTACTTTACCAAATTCATTGATTAGCTCTCGTAATTTTCTGGTAGCATCTTTAGGATTCTCTATGTATAGTATCATGTCATCTGCAAAGAGTGACAATTTTATTTCTTCTTTTCTGATTCGGATTCCTTTTATTTCTTTTTCTTCTCTGATTGCTGTGTCTAAAGCTTCCAAAACTATGTTGAATAATAGGGGTGAGAGTGGACAACTTTGTCTTGTTCCTGATCTTAGATGAAATGGTTTCAGATTTTCAGCATTGAGAATGATATTGGCTGTGGTTTTCTCATATATGGCCTTTATAAAATTGAGGTAAGTTCCCTCTGTGCCTGCTTCCTGGAGAGTTTTTATCATAAATGGGTGTTGAATTTTGTCAAAAGTTTTTTTTTGTTGTTGTTGTTGTTGTTGTACGCGGGCCTCTCACTGCTGCGGCCCCTCCTGCTGCGGAGCACAGGCTCCGGACGCACAGGCTCAGCGGCCGTGGCTCACGAGCTCAGCTACTCCACGGCATGTGGGATCTTCCCAGACCAGGGCACGAACCTGTGTCCCCTGCATCGGCAGGCGGACTCTCAACCACTGTGCCACCAGGGAAGCCCTTGTCAAAACTTTTTTCTGCATCTATTGAGATGATCATATGGCCTTTCTCCTTCAATTGGTTAATATGGTTTATCACATTGATTGATTTGCATAAATTGAAGAATTCTTGCATTCATGGGATAAAGCCCACTTGATCATTGTGTATGATCCTTTTAATGTGCTGCTGGATTCTGTTTGCTAGTATTTTGTTGAGGATTTTCACATCTTTGTTCATCAGTGATATTGGCCCTTAGTTTTATTTCTTTGTGACATCTTTGTCTTGTTTTGGTATCAGGGTGATGGTGGCCTTGTAGGATGAGTTTGGAAGTGTTCCTCCCTCTGCTATATTTTGGAAGAGTTTGAGAACGATAGGTGTTAGCTCTTCTCTAAATGTTTGGTAGAATTCACCTGTGAAGCCATCTGGTCCTGGGCTTTTGTTTGTTGGAAGATTTTTAATCACAGTTTCAATTTCAGTGCTTGTGGTTGGTCTGTTTATATTTTCTATTTCTTCCTTGTTCAGTCTTGGAAGCTTGTGCTTTTCTAAGAATTTGTCCATTTCTTCCAGGTTGTCCATTTTATTGGCATTAGAGTTGCTTGTAGTAATCTCTCATGATCCTTTGTATTTCTGCAGTGCCATTTGTTACTTCTCCTTTTTCATTTCTAATTCTATTGATTTGAGGCTTCACCCTGTTTTTATTGATGAGTCTGGGTAATGGTTTATCAATTTTGTTTATCTTCTCAAGGAACTCGTTTTTAGGTTTATTGATTTTGCTATCATTTCCTTCATTTCTTTTTCATTTATTTCTCATGTGATCTTTATGATTTCTTTCCTTCTTTTAACTGTGGTTTTTTTTTTTTGTTGTTGTTCATCTCTCTCTAATTGCTTTAGGTGTAAGGATAGGTTGCTTATTTGAAATTTTTCTTGTTTCTTGAGGTAGGATTGTATTGCTATAAACTTCCCTCTTAGAACTGATTTAGCTTCATCCCATAGGTTTTGGGTTATCGTGTTTTCATTGTCATTTGTTTCTAGGTATTTTTTGATTTCCTCTTTGATTTCTTCAGTGATCTCTTGGTGATTTGGTAGCGTATTGTTTAGCCTCCACATGTTTGTATTATTTAGTTTTTTTCCTATAATTGATATCTATTCTTATAGCATTGTGGTCGGAAAAGATACTTGATACCATTTCCATTTTCTTAAATTTACCAGGGCTTGATTTGTGACCCAAGATACGATCTATTCTGGAGAATGTTCCATGTGCACTTACGAAGAAAATGTATTCTGTTGTTTTTGGATGGAATGTCCTGTAAATATCAATTAAGTCCATCTTGTCTAATTTGTCATTTAAAGCTTGTGTTTCGATCCATATTAAACCCAGTTGTAAAGATGCATCCAGTGCTCATGGGCTCTAAGGCTCTTTTGATCAAAGGAGATGAAACTTGAAGATGTAAATATGTTCCTATTCAGTGTCCCAGATGGGTCAAATTGTTGCCAGAACAGATCACATTTTCCTCATTTGGATATTAAAGATGATAGGGTGTACTGAGAATTAATCCAAACAAGTTTAATGAAGCCTTCCTTCCTTCCCTGCATGGTGATCAAGACATTTTTATTGATGGGGTTGTTACTTGTAGTAGAGCCTTGAATGGGGATATGGTGGTTGTGAAGCTGCCTCCAGAGGAGCAGTGGAAGCCTATTTGCTGAGAGGGTCTTAGTGCTCCAGCTGGATGTCAGGCCTGTGCCTCTGAGGTGGGAGAGCCAAGTTCAGGACATTTTTCCACCAAAGACCTCCTGGTGCCATGAAATATTAAATGGTGAAAGCTCTCCCAGAGATCTCCATCTCAATGCTAAGACCCAGCTCCACTCAACAACCAGCAAGCTACAATGCTGGACACCCTATGCCAAACAATGAGCAAGACAGGAACACAACCCTACCCATTAGCAGTGAGGCTGCCTAAGATCATAAAAAGGTCACAAACACCCCAAAACACACCACTGGCTGCTGTCTGGCCCATCAAAAATACAAGATACAGCCTCACCCACCAAAACACAGGCACCAGTCCCCTCCACCAGGAAGTCTACACAACCCACTGAACCAACCTTAACCACTGGGGGCACACACCAAAAACAACGGGAACTACAAACCTGCAGGCTGCGAAAAGGAGACCCCAAACACAGTAAGATAAGCAAAATGAGAAGATAGAAAAACACACAGCAGATGAAGTAGCAAGGTAAAAACCCACCAGTCCAAACAAATAAAGAGGATATAGGCTGTCTACCTGAAAAAGAATTCCGAGTAATGATAGTAAAGATGATCCAAAATCTTGGAAATAAAATGGAGAAAATACAAGAAACGTTTAACAAGGACCTAGAAGAACTAAAGAGCAAACAAACAATGATGAACAGCACAATAAATGAAATTAAAACTTCTCTAGAAGGAATCAATAGCAGAATAACTGAGGCAGAAGAACGGATAAGGGACCTGGAAGATAAAATAGTGGAAATAAGGACCACACGGCAGAATAAAGGAAAAAGAATGAAAAGAACTGAGGACAGTCTCAGAGACCTCTGGGACAATATTAAAGGCACCAACAATTGAATTATAGGGGTCCCAGAAGAAGAGAAAAAGAAAGGGACAGAGAAAATATTTGAAGAGATTATAATCGAAAACTTCCCCAATATGGGAAAGGAAATAGTCAATCAAGTCCAGGAAGCACAGAGAGTCCCATACAGGATAAATCCAAGGAGAAAAATGCCCAGACACATACTAACCAAATTATCAAAAATTAAATACAAAGGAAAAAATATTAAAAGCAGCAAGGGAAAAATAACAAATAACATATAAGGGAATCCTCATAAGGTTAACAGCTGATCTTTCAGCAGAACCTCTGCAAGTTAGAAGGAAGTAGCAGGACATATTTAAAGTGATGAAAAGGAAAAACTTACAACCAAGATTACTCTCTCCAGCAAAGATCTCATTCAGATTCGATGGAGAAACTAAAAACTTTACAGACCAGCAAAATCTAAGAGAATTCAACACCATCAAACCAGTTTTATAACAAATGCTAAAGGAATTTCTCTAGGCAGGAAACACAAGAGAAGGAAAAGACCTAGAATAACAAACCCAAAACAATTAAGAAAATGGTAATAGGAACATACATATTGATAATTACCTTAAATGTAAAAAGGTAAAATGGTGCAACCAAAAGACATAGACTGGCTGAATGGATACAAAAACATGACCCATATATATGCTGTCTACAAGAGACCCACTTCAGCCCTAGAGACACAGAGAGACTGGAAGTGAGGTGATGGAAAAAGATATTCCATGCAAATGGATATCAGAAGAAAGCTGGAATAGCAATTCTCATATCAGACAAAATAGACTTTAAAATAAAGACTCTTACAAGAGTCCAAGACGGACACTACATAATGATCAAGTGATAAATCCAGGAAGAAAATATAGCATTTTAAATATTTATGCACCCAACATAGGAGCACCTCAATCCATAAGGCAAATGCTAACAGCCATAAAAGGGTAAATCACTAGTGACAGAATCATAGTGGGGGACTTTAACACCCCACTTTCACCAATGGACAGATCAACCAAAATGAAAATAAGTAAGGAAACACAAGCTTTAAATGACACATTAGACAAGATGGACTAAATTGATATTTATAGCACATTCCATCCAAAGACAACAGAATACACTTTTTTCTCAAGTGCTCATGCAATATTCTCCAGGATAGATCATATCTTGGGTCACAAATCAAGCCATGGTAAATTTAAGAAAATTGAAATCATACAAGTATCTTTTCTGACCACAACACTATGAGACTAGATATCAATTAGAGGAAAATTTCTGCAGAAACTACAAATACATGGAGGCTAAACAATACACTACTAAATAAACAAGAGATCACTGAAGAAATCAATGAGGAAATCAAAAAATACCTAGAAACAAATGACAATGAAAACACCAAGACCCAATACCTATGGGATGCAGCAAAAGCAGTTCTAAGAGGGAAGTTTATAGCAATACAATCTTACCTCA
>NW_006778799.1:0-303 GCF_000442215.2 Lipotes vexillifer
GTAGGGAAACACAAAAGACCCCAAATAGCAATCTTGAGGAGGAAGAGAGCAGGAGGAATCAAGCTTCCTGACTTCAGACTATACTACAAAGCTACAGTGAACAAAACAGTATGATACTGGCACAAAAACAGAAATATAAATCACTGGAACAGGATGGAAAGCCCAGAAATAAAGCCATGCACCTATGGTCAATTAATCTACAACAAAGGAGGCAAGAATATACAATAGAGGAAATAGAGGAAAGACAGCCTCTTCAATAAGTGGTGCTGGGAAAACTGGACAGCTGCATGTAAAAGAATGAAA
>NW_006778800.1:0-384 GCF_000442215.2 Lipotes vexillifer
CCCGTGTCCCCTGCATCGGCAGGCGGACTCTCAACCACTGCGCCACCAGGGAAGCCCAGTTAGGTATGATTAACAGATGGGCTAAAAGAGGCTTAAAGAAATACAGTATTCAGTACAAGTTAGTAATTGGGAGGATAAGGATTTAATACCAGGCCATTGGATGTCATACATAAGCCACAAGCTTAACTTTTTACACAACATTATATTTGCTCCAAACTGATAACTTAGGGGTCAAGTAGTGGAGGTAAAGAAAACTCAAAATGAATAAGTCATCTCGAATATTCCACTTTCTTCCTTTCCCAGAAGTGACCTAACTCTCTTTATCTCTTACTGGCCAGGGCCATTCACTCTGGTGCCCACTAGAGAGGTCATGGGAGAGGTCAC
>NW_006778801.1:0-203 GCF_000442215.2 Lipotes vexillifer
TCAAAAATCCTGCTTTTTCCACAGTGGCCAAAATGCATGGTCATCATTCATCCTTTGTTTCAGTGGCACTTTTACTATGCATTTTATTTCTCCTTTTCTTTTCTTTTATACCAGTATTAGAGTATCCTACAACATGCCCAATGATTAGTACAGAAGCTTTCTGGACCATGCTTTGCTTCTGCACCTCAAAATCCAAGCCTGTC
>NW_006778802.1:0-226 GCF_000442215.2 Lipotes vexillifer
AAGAGTGGTGAGAGTGGGCAACCTTGTCTTGTTCCTGATCTTAGTGGAAATGCTTTCAGTTCTGCACCATTGAGGATGATGTTGGCTGTGTTTGTCATATATGGCCTTTATTATGTTGAGGAAGTTCCCTCTATGCCTCATTTCTGGAGGATTTTTATATAAGTCAGTGTTGAATTTTGTTGAAAGCTTTCTCTGCATCTATTGAGATGATCATATGGTTTTTCTC
>NW_006778803.1:0-283 GCF_000442215.2 Lipotes vexillifer
TGTATAGACCACATTTTGTGTATCCCTTCATCCCTCAATGGACCCTTGAGTTTTTTCAGCTTTTGCCTATAGTGAATAATTCTGCTATGAACATGGGTGAACACATAACTCTTTGAGTTCATAATTTTAATTCTTTTTGATTATTTAATAGGAACTCAAATTATGGGATCATATGGTAATTCTATTTTTAATGTTTTGAGGAACCACCATACTGTTTTCCTTTCTGTGTGCACCATTTTACATACCCACCAACAGTGTACAAGTGTATACATACTGGATATTA
>NW_006778804.1:0-28669 GCF_000442215.2 Lipotes vexillifer
TCAAGGAGAAAACCAATGGATGCCTGTCCAACATGAAGCAGAAACATGGCAGGAGGGCTGAGAGGCGCAGGGCAGCCTTCATGGCATATGACTTGTGCAGACTCTGCTGTTGCATGCTTGAAATATTTAGTTTTTAAACAAGACCCCTCATTTTATTTTGCACTGGACCCTGCAAATTTCGTGAACCTCCTGGTCAGGGCCGCAGGCTTGGTGGAACACATGGGCTGCAGACTTCAGCTAGGTCTGGCAGGCAGCAGCCCTGACTTCAGATGCTCCCCACGTGAACCTGGCTCCTGAAACTCACCGACCCTTGGGAAAGCTGGGCCAGCCAGCGGGAGTTGAGAAAGAGGACCTGGCCCATTTGCAGTCAGCTCTTAAGAGCAGCTGTAAAGATGCCTCAGACAAACCAAGCAGGGAGGGAGGAAACACAGAACACTTAGAAACCACGATAATGAGCAGGGCTCTGTGCTGCAAGCCTTCTGACACATTTCCACATTTAGTCCTCACAACGATCCTAGTACAGAGGCACTGGGATCCCAGTTTTAGGGATAATGACCCAGAGGTTCAGGAAGATGATCAGAATTGATGGTGCTTGTAAGCGGTGACCTGGATTAAAATGCAGGTGTCTGGATCCCAAGTCCAGTGCTTTTCCTATTACACTAGAGGATAGAGGTGAAGGCCAGGGGACCCGGATGTCCAGGCTGTGCTGGCTAGCATATCTGAGGCCTGGCTCCAGTTCTGAGCTAAATGCACTCTCTGTGACCAGTTCAGCTCCCTCCAGAGCCCATGAAGCCAGACCTGGCAGTGGAGGTGTCTCTTTGGGTGGCCAGCTCTAAGCTGAGCCTGAGAGACAGGCCTAAAGGGCAATGAAGGAAGAGCATCCCTGCTCAGGCTCCCCTGGGCTCCCAGAGCTGTGGTCCCAAGATGAACTGGGAAATTGGTGGTGAGCAGAGTTGGGACCCAGGCGTCCACCTACTACCTCAGGGGGAGAGGGCTCCTCAGGGGACTTTCCTAGCAGCATGTGGGTGTGTTTGCTGAATCATGGGTGACCTTGTTGGTGTTGGTGGGTATATTTTGGGGTCAAACTGTTGCCACTTCCTGCCCCTGCGTCCTTGCTCTGTTGGGTGGAAAAGCTGGGGCTTTTTTCTTCTACCATTCACTGCAAAGTTGGCATCGTGCCCTGGCCTCCAGGTGGGCTGCAGGAACCCTGCAGCGATTTCCACCATCCCAGGGGCCCCGATCATGCCCAGCTTCTCTCTCTGACCACAGCCCAGCTCTCTGGTCCTGAGCATAAAGCCAGAAAATCACAGAGAAGGAGCCCTATCTGGGAGTTAAGGTGGGTTATCTTCAGGGCTCTGTCACGGGGTCCCCACGTGACAACTCGCTTTTCCTTTCTGGGCTTCCGGCTCCTCAGTTGTAACGTGAGATGGTCCACCCCAGTTGTCCTGAGTGTCCTCCTGAGTGCTGGGGGGATGTGGCACACACCTGACCCACGCTGACTCCCCGAATATACCCACAGAGACTTTGCAATGTGGCTATTTTGGGTCCAGGGCCGAACAGCTCAAGAACCACAAAACTGAGGCTACAAAACATGCTGAATCTAAGCCTATGTGTTGCCTATCAGGCTTCTTTGAGTTTCTGGCTTCCTGGGAGCTTTCTAAGTTTCAGATGACCCTGGCTCCTAGGGTGGGTGGGATCTAAATGCCTCAGGGACTTGGATCAGCCCTATTAAGCTCTTTGCCCTCTATCCTCATCAGAAAGGGCAGGGAGCCCTCCCCAGCAAGCTCTCTCAGTACAACAGGCTTGATCCGAAAGGCCAATTCCACCTTGGATGGATGAGGGGGCTGTTTAGGGTGTAGATTGTGGGCAGGGCTCTCTCTGCCCTTAGGGGCCCAGAATATCATTTCATGCCAAACCAGAGAGGGTCTCAGTAGCCATCCAGGCTAGAGGGAAGTGGTGGGATTGGATTACCTGGGGAGCCCTTTCGAGATACTCCAACTACCTTGAACTCAGAATACAAAGGTCCGCAGTGAAGTTCAAGCACGTGTCTTTGGATAAAAGCTTCCCAAATGATCCTAATATGAATCCCATTTCCGGATATAGAGTCACTGATTTAGGCCAACTTCCCCACGTTTTAGGTGGGAGAACTGATGCCCAGAGGCAGGAAGAAGCCTGCTCAAGCTCCCACAGAAAATGAGCGGCAGAGCTCAGAAATCCTAATTTTTCACTCTCTTTCTACAGAACCCCACCTCCATCACCTCTCCTGGACTCCTTCAAACTTCCCAGTCTGACTGCCTTCTTCCAGTCACTGTGTCCTGCAGCCTCTAGCACAAGCCCTCAGCACAAACCACAAATCTGGCCGCATCCCTGTCCCAAGCAAAAGATTGGCCTTCCCTCCACTGACAGCAAGCTTAAGTCCCAAGGCCTGAGCCCAGTAAACAGGATCTTGTGAAACCCAGCCCAGGTCCTCCTGGCTCCATTTCCAACCCCTCTCTGCAGGCCTTCCTCACCCGCCCATGCCCTGAAGACATCAGCCTCCACACCAGCTATTAGCATGCCATCAAACAATTGTTTGATTTTCCTTAAGAGATACAGCACGTTTAATTTTCACACAAGCCTATGAGCAGGTATCATTATTATCCCTGTTTGGAGATGAGGCTGGGAGGTTAAGAAAGGGAAAGAAGTCCCACCAGTGGTGTACAGAGGAGCTGGGCCTGGGGGCCAGGCAGAGCCCACCCTTATAACCACACACAGTGTGCCATCCAGGCCCCTGCCCGGGGGAAATTCCACCTTCATCCTTCCAGGCCCAGCCAATATTCCACATTGCACCCCAGTGAGCTCTCCGCTCCCCTAGCATGGGCATGTGCAGGGTCTAGTCTGCATATTATAGCCGCCTTGACCACCTGTGCCCACTTACTGGTTTGCGTGTCTGTTTCCCTCTGGAGGCCCTGACTCTGTGGTCAGCTCTCCTCTCTCACCTGACTGCCCATGCACATAGTAGGCCCTCAGAAGATGTTTCCTGAGTGAATGAGTGAATGAATGAATGAGTGACCACGTCAGGAACTGAGACCTGTCACCAGCATCCTGTGTGTGGAATGGTGCCCAGCAGCACAGTCGGAAAATGGTCCATCCATGCTAGAGGGTCCAGGGGAGTATAAACAAGCACAGGGTTTGGGCCAGAGCTTCTCATCCTAATTCTGTCACTTGCTACTTGTATGACTCCTGTCACCTCCAGGGCCTCTGTTTCTCATCTGCGGCAGGGGGCTGACGAGAATGATGTGAAGGCCTCTCCTTCCTCCTGCTTTAGCAACACTCACTGCGCACCCACCCTGGGTGGGACGCCGGGGCATGAAATGAGGACCACGGCAGAGGGACTGCTGCTCCCCGGGAGCTTCCAGATGAGGGAGGGGTGTGGACCACCAGGCAATCACAAGATTGGCTTGGCTGCTATGGGGTGTGAGCCTGCTTCATGCTGGGATCTCAGATGGGGCAGCCTGCAGGAGGTCTTCCAGATAAAGCTGGAGCAGGCGGCCCAGGCAGAAGGCGCAGTGACGCCCCAGCACAGGTGCGCAGAGCAGTAACAGTGCCGTGCGGCTAGAGCTCTGTGGGCCACATTGTGCGGGACGACGTGAGCCGAGCCAAGACATTTATACTTCACCTCCGAACAGCAGGCTGAGTTGTTGTCACTCTGGAGCTCCACGGCTGTGGACGCGAATGGAAAAACTGGTGACTGTAACTGCTGTGACATTCTTTGGGCACCCCCAGGGTCTGCTGTTGCTATAAGAGATGCTTGATGCCTCGTTCACTTTGTTGCTGAGAGCTGGATAACAGAGGCCTCCTGAAAAGAACAAAAAGTGCTGAATGTTAGAAGACAGTGTACAAGGGAACCCAGGCGGAGGGTAAGAGTCGCTGGAAAACAAAAGAAAGGGTTTTTAATTCAAAGATGTTTGGGTGCTGGAGCCACTGTGGCTGGACTTGCACTTATAGGAGGCAGCTGGGGACGGGTGTGGAGGTGGGGATGGAAGAGAACACTGTGCTCCTGTGGGTGACAACAGAAAGCCTGGCCTGGGCGTTGGGCAGCACAGGATTAGAGAGGAAAGAGGTCAGGAAGGGGGTCCCGGATAGGGAGGTGGCGGCACTGCCTGGTTCCTGTGATGAAGCCTCAGATGGTCCAGGATTGATGGGTAGAGGGGGGAGGGGTGCAGTTTTATTGAGCACCTACTATGTGCCAGGCCCCATGGTAAGCGCTTCCGTGTACTCTGCAGCTCATAGGACACGAGGTCTCTTCTCGAGCACTAAACACAGTTCCCAGTACCTGCCTCCTGCGGCGAGCTGTAAGCCCCACAGGGGCAGGACCAGTGTCTGTCTTGTGTCTGCTGTGTCCTCAGGACCTGTCATATTTTAGGTGCTCCACAATGATTTTGAATGATCCAACTTTCTTTTCCTCTCCCTCCTTCCTGCCCTCTTTCGTTTTCTCCCTCCCTTCCCTTCCTCTTCCCTTGTTCCAAGATAAGGTGAGACATCTCATTTAATCCTTCAAATAGCCCAAAGTTAGGCTGTGGTTTGGGGAGTTTATTTCGAAAACATTGGGGAGAGTTTTACCAGATCCAGTCGGTAGTGGATTTTACAATGAAGGAACTAAAGTTCAGACATGTTAAGTTACTTGCCTAAGGTCACACAGCTAAAAAGTAGTGGGGCTGAAATCCGACACAGTTACCTCCGAGGGCAAACACACTTCCTCCCCAAGTGAGGGAACTAAGAAAACTTGGCCCCAGAGATGGACAGAGCGAGGCCAGTATTGCTGCAGCTGTGCGATGCCGGGCAAATGACTCCTCCCTCCACCCCCATGGGTTTCTGTGTCCTGGTCTGAAGAATCAGGCTGAGATGTAACTGGAGGGGAAGCAGGCAGGACCAGGCTCCAGGACCCCCAGGCCAGCAGGGCTGAGGCAAGAACCTGGGGCCACTCCAGGAGGAGATGATCTTAAGATGAACCCGCACCAGTTGAGCTACTTCACAAAAGATGACTAATAAGAAAACCTCTCGAGGGGTGGGATAGGGAGGGTGGGAGGGAGGGAGACGCAAGAGGGAAGAGATATGGGAACATATGTATATGTATAAGTGATTCACTTTGTTATAAAGCAGAAACTAACACACCATTGTAAAGCAATTATACTCCAATAAAGATGTAAAAAAAAAAAAAAAGAAAAGAAAACCTCTCTACTGGCACATACTGGTTTTCAAACTTCTAACTAAGAAGAGGGTAGTTCACCTGAGAAACTGGTTCAGTGTCGATGCTGGGAGCTTTTCTTACCTTTCCCTCAACTACGCAGTTCTGATCCATCACATTCAAGGCCATGGAGATTTTATTGAGTTATTACTCGGCCCGTGCTTTGTGCCAGGCTTAGAGAAGAAGAGATGGAGTGGGGCTGGGGGCGGGACCCTGTGGGACACTGGGTTTCCATGCAATTGGAGCCTCTGGCCAGTTCCTTCTGGGGCTGCGGGAGCTGGGAAGGGGGGGGCATGACTAAGTCTTTCTGTCGCCTCTTTTCCTGTCCTGGGCTCATGGTAGCCGCAGTGAGGGGGAGCATGGGAAGTGAGCAGCTGGAGGGGCAGCCCTGTCCTCGTCTCGAGTGGGCCGGGCAGCATCCCCGGGAGGAGGGGAGAGCAAAGTATTTCCTGGGTGGCGACCTGGCCCCTCTCTGTGTCCCAAGTGAGTCTAAAGGATCTAAGGTGACATTAGACCAACTGGCCACATCCCTTTAATCTCCTTCCTCTTTGAGACCCCACTAAAATGACAACCAAGGAACAAAAAAGTATCAGTCTGTGAGGACAAAGAAAACAGGAGAGTGACAACAGTGTCTTAGTGATTTCAACTGCTTTAAGTACTTTTTGGGTGGCAGGAAGCAGCTGGCCAGATGAAGGAATTGATGGAGCAGGTCCTTACTGAAAGTGTGTGGTCCTTACTGACAGTGTGTCCCCAGAGTTGGCCGCACGTGGTGGTCAGATGACCAGATGTCTTGGCATCCACTGTTCCACCTGTGCAACGAAGTCTCGGTGTGACCTTGGCAAAGTCAGTTTCTGCTTTCTGAGGCTCGTTTTTTCCCCATCTGTAATAGAAAGAGACCTACTAGACTCTTACCTGCTGGTGCCTGAATTACCTGGAGTTTTCCTCCCCTGCCCCTCGACACGTGTAGGCACATGTGTCTTGATGTTGCTTCAAAAACGGGGCGAAGGTATTTTTGCATTTTTTGCTCTCCCAGGACACTTTCAGAGCCACTGCTGCAGATGGTCTCCAAGGGAGCTTTCAACTCCAACACGCCAGGACTCCCACGCAGGTGTTAGGATGGAGAATACACAGAATGGAGGGGTTGTAAGACCTTCATGTGGGAGATCCAGCCACAGAGGGGCTTCAAAGGAGGCTGAAGGCCTATCTGTGGGGACAGCAGAAGGGTCTTTACAGAGACAAGGACATTTGCGATGGAAAGAATTCACAGAGGGAGACAAGGAGGAGGGCCCTGCAGGTGGAGGTTACGGTGGCAGCAAATCCCGGAGATAAGAAAGCATGTGACCTGTTCAGAGACTTGTAAATATTGCAACATGCGGGAATCCATGGAGACATCACGTGAGCCACGAATGGCCAGCTCAGCAGCTTGCACTTCATTCCATTGACCATGGGAAGCTATCACGTTGGCCTTGTGATTTTAACACACGGATGTGACCCAGCTACTTTTTCTTGAGCACCTGCTGGTGTTACTTACTCCACGCACCGCACACCATGTCTTCCTGACCTGGCCACTTGGTCGCTGGACAGTCACACATTTCTCCAGCCATTTCCTCACTCCGGGCACTGTCCTCCATGCCTCGCTGTCCTTACACAAGCTCCTTCCTCTGTGGAGAGGCCGCTTTCCACTTCAGCCTTCCTGCAGGAGACTCTTCTTGAAGAACATTCCCCTGGGAGGCCTCTCCCCTGTGGGCAGCTCCCAGCCTCCCCTGCGCCCTCCATGTGGCACACGCACTGCTGTCCTTACACCAACTGGCTTTTCCTTATTTAACTGTGATGCAATGGCTTGCATGTCATCGGTAGCTGTCTTCCCTGGGGCTAACCAAGGACCAAGAACAGGGCAGGTGATTGAAAAGTGTTGAGTGATTGAAAAAATAGAAATTGCGACTCTCTGGGCCAGGCCCTTGACAGAATGGATCTTACTGAATGCTCCTCGGTCACCTGTGAGATACGAGTTACTCCTTCCATCTTGCACAGGAGATGTGACTCGGGCGAGTTTATGTATCCGCTGATTTGCAGAACTGGGATTCAAACCCACGTGTGTCTCAGTGCTGGTGCAGAGCTCTCCTGCTCTACCATGTTCCTGGGACAGTAGCTCCATCCCTGGATGGAAAGACGTGACATCAGAGGAGCCACAGACAGGCCACTTCCTCTCATTCACCTTTTCCCACGTCCCATTCAGCTGGGACACCTTCTACTCAGCCTCTCAAGATCCTTATCTGCTCCTGCGCTTAGGGAAGTTTCCCTACCCCTCTCACACCACCCAGGGGAGGTGAGGAAAGGAGTTTTCCATGTGGTCACTGGACGTGAGTAACCATCTCTTCTTCCTGTGACTTCCCCACCTCTGCACTGGGGCTTGTTAAACCCCACCCAGGTCTTCTAATAAAAACAAAGAAAACAGGAGAGTGACAACAGTGTCTTAGTGATTTCAACTGCTTTAAGTACTTTTTGGGTGGCAGGAAGCAGCTGGCCAGATGAAGGAATTGATGGAGCAGGTCCTTACTGAAAGTGTGTGGTCCTTACTGACAGTGTGTCCCCAGAGTTGGCCGCACGTGGTGGTCAGATGACCAGATGTCTTGGCATCCACTGTTCCACCTGTGCAACGAAGTCTCGGTGTGACCTTGGCAAAGTCAGTTTCTGCTTTCTGAGGCTCGTTTTTTCCCCATCTGTAATAGAAAGAGACCTACTAGACTCTTACCTGCTGGTGCCTGAATTACCTGGAGTTTTCCTCCCCTGCCCCTCGACACGTGTAGGCACATGTGTCTTGATGTTGCTTCAAAAACGGGGCGAAGGTATTTTTGCATTTTTTGCTCTCCCAGGACACTTTCAGAGCCACTGCTGCAGATGGTCTCCAAGGGAGCTTTCAACTCCAACACGCCAGGACTCCCACGCAGGTGTTAGGATGGAGAATACACAGAATGGAGGGGTTGTAAGACCTTCATGTGGGAGATCCAGCCACAGAGGGGCTTCAAAGGAGGCTGAAGGCCTATCTGTGGGGACAGCAGAAGGGTCTTTACAGAGACAAGGACATTTGCGATGGAAAGAATTCACAGAGGGAGACAAGGAGGAGGGCCCTGCAGGTGGAGGTTACGGTGGCAGCAAATCCCGGAGATAAGAAAGCATGTGACCTGTTCAGAGACTTGTAAATATTGCAACATGCGGGAATCCATGGAGACATCACGTGAGCCACGAATGGCCAGCTCAGCAGCTTGCACTTCATTCCATTGACCATGGGAAGCTATCACGTTGGCCTTGTGATTTTAACACACGGATGTGACCCAGCTACTTTTTCTTGAGCACCTGCTGGTGTTACTTACTCCACGCACCGCACACCATGTCTTCCTGACCTGGCCACTTGGTCGCTGGACAGTCACACATTTCTCCAGCCATTTCCTCACTCCGGGCACTGTCCTCCATGCCTCGCTGTCCTTACACAAGCTCCTTCCTCTGTGGAGAGGCCGCTTTCCACTTCAGCCTTCCTGCAGGAGACTCTTCTTGAAGAACATTCCCCTGGGAGGCCTCTCCCCTGTGGGCAGCTCCCAGCCTCCCCTGCGCCCTCCATGTGGCACACGCACTGCTGTCCTTACACCAACTGGCTTTTCCTTATTTAACTGTGATGCAATGGCTTGCATGTCATCGGTAGCTGTCTTCCCTGGGGCTAACCAAGGACCAAGAACAGGGCAGGTGATTGAAAAGTGTTGAGTGATTGAAAAAATAGAAATTGCGACTCTCTGGGCCAGGCCCTTGACAGAATGGATCTTACTGAATGCTCCTCGGTCACCTGTGAGATACGAGTTACTCCTTCCATCTTGCACAGGAGATGTGACTCGGGCGAGTTTATGTATCCGCTGATTTGCAGAACTGGGATTCAAACCCACGTGTGTCTCAGTGCTGGTGCAGAGCTCTCCTGCTCTACCATGTTCCTGGGACAGTAGCTCCATCCCTGGATGGAAAGACGTGACATCAGAGGAGCCACAGACAGGCCACTTCCTCTCATTCACCTTTTCCCACGTCCCATTCAGCTGGGACACCTTCTACTCAGCCTCTCAAGATCCTTATCTGCTCCTGCGCTTAGGGAAGTTTCCCTACCCCTCTCACACCACCCAGGGGAGGTGAGGAAAGGAGTTTTCCATGTGGTCACTGGACGTGAGTAACCATCTCTTCTTCCTGTGACTTCCCCACCTCTGCACTGGGGCTTGTTAAACCCCACCCAGGTCTTCTAATAAAAGCTCTGGGTACTGCAGGATGGGCCAGAGGACAGCTCTTCACTCCACCAGACTCCTTGAGGGACTCCTTCCAGGGAGGCCTGAGCTGGATGTCCCGAGATGAAGGTCATCACCGCCGCTCTGGTGTGCCTGCTGCTGGCTGGGGCGTGGCTACAGGATGTGGATGCCAAGGGCAGTGAGTTTGGCTGGAGTCACTTTGCTCCTCCTTGGGGAGGGCGGAGACGCAGTCAGGTGCTCTGGGGTTGGGGGCAGGCTTACCCTGAGCTCACTGCCTTCATCTCCACTCCTCCAGAAAGAATTCTCCCTGAAGAGGAGGAAGGGAGGACTTGCTCGGGGGCAGGGGGACAGCAGGAGAGCCATAAGCCTGGGGCCAACACAGACCGCTGAGCAGCTGGCTTCAGCCAAAGGAGGCCAGACTCGTCCAGACCCTGCAGACTGATGGAGGGCAGCTGTGAGGTCATTGAGGCCAAGCTGGAGGCCTGAGGTCCAGAGGAGGGACTGACTGGGGTCTCGCCTCCACTGTGTAACAGATAATGGGCAGAGTCTGAGGTCAGGATCTGGGGCTTTAACAGTTGGCTAACCTTGGGCAGGTTACTATACCTCCCAAACTCTGGTTTCGCTATCAGTAAGATGGGTTTGATAATGCCTACCCTCTAAGGCTGATGAGAGAATACTGACCTAACAGCAGACATACGGAAGGGGCTTTGCAAACGGTCAAACTAGGAGGAAGGAGCCAGGATTGAAATGCAAGTCTTTTGAAGGTGGGGTGTGTGTAGCGGGGGTTACACACCAGCAGAGTGGGAGTTGCGGATCAGAGCTGAGAGGACCAGGGTGGAGGGTGAGGTTGGGATTGCGTGGAGCTGATCAGTTCCTGGAAGCTCTTGCCTGGTCATTTCGCCAGTCTGAGCTCCTAAAAGTCCCTAATCCTGCCCCAAATAGTGGACTGCTGTTGAATCAGACTCACAGGGTCCCAGGGCCCTTGAACCCAAATGTAAGGGCAGAACCATACCATAGTGGTGGAATGTCAGAACTAGAATAGCCTTTAGAAATCAGTCTAAAGAGTCTTGCTTTACAGCTGGGAAGTCTGGGGCCCAGGGGAGGGCTCATCTTGACCAAAGCCACACAGCTGTTTTGTGGGGAGCTGGGATCTGAACCCCAGGGTCCTGACTGCCTAAATACAGAACTGGGTGACTGATGAGACACTAGTGCCCTTTGGATGTGATCCCAAAGCCTGAGCCTGTTCTGGAAGGGTTTTTTGTTTTTGTTTTTTTCCCCATCCTGGATGAGAGGAACTCAGTCCAGCTTGAGAAATGGATGCAAACCCTTTCTGCACTTCTCTTCTAGTGCATGTGTCATGCTCCAATTGTTGTTTCACACTGGTGGAGAGAAAGATGTCCCTGCAGAGAATCCAGTGTTACAAGAACACCAGCTCCACCTGCTCCTACAAAAACCATCTAATGTGAGTGGTTGTATCCTCTTCCATCCCTGACTCCCTTCTCCAGAGGACAGAAAGCGGCCGCCCTGGAATTAGAATAGCAGACGCTAGATGGCGATGTTCCACCAGATTAAGGTTTTTTAACCAAACCGGTGAGGCGGCCAAAACCTGGGAGCAGAGCTGAGAGTGGGCACTAGGACGAACACCTGTGTTCCTGCAGTGACATGGGTTTCTTGGAGCTGCAAGGCGCCAAGTGTTATATCTTAATATTTTATGCCCAGAGCTTAAAAGCTCCAGGCACTACTGGGTGATGGTAAGAATGAGGAGCTCTCAGTTAGTTCCTGCTTCTGGATTTGCCAACCTATAGTCTTGAGTGACTCTGGACAGGTAAGTCTTCTGAACTTCCTTATCTGGGTAGCCCCTCTGCACTCCTGACCTGTGACATGGCATAAACACAATAGCTGCATCACAGGGTCCTTATAAAGCTCCAGGGAGGTAGCTTACACTTGCCACTCAGTGTCTATAAGGCACTTTCATGTATATTACTATCTCATCTAACTCTTGGTGCACACATTTTCATTATCGTGAAAACTGAGGTTCAGGGAATTGGAGAGATTTGTCTAAGGTCTTGCAGATAATTAAAGGCAGAATTGATCTACGGTTTTGGACAATAGCCAAGTTTGGGAGTTGGGCAGATCAGAAAAGAAACATGCGCACGCGCGCGCACACACACACACACACACACACACACACACACACACACACACATCCAAGGCAATGACTAGGGGTCCCGGATGGACACAGACACATGAAAAGATGGAGCAGGTGGGCCCTCAGAGGTGTTCTAGGAGGGGAGTTTTCCATGTTAGCAGATCCTCAGAATGTCTGCAGCCTTCACTCTACCCTGATACAATGAATCCGCAAAAGGGATCCACAAAATGAAATTTTAAAAGCCCCCCATCCCTTGCCCCTGAAGCTTGGGTGTTCCTCCCAGTGTACAAACTGTAGGTCTTATGCAACGACTTCATTTTATAGGCCCTGGGAGAAAAGCTTAGGGGCACCCAGGAGCAATGAGGGGGTGATTGGACTTGTGTGTGGCACCCACGGGGTGGCTCAGGTGACTTAGCCCTTCCTTTGTTCTCTGCCTACAGATTGAAGCTGAACGGAGGCCGAGAGGCCTGTGTCTCACAGACAAAATCGTGGGTTCGGGATTATTTAAAAAGGATAAACCCCTGCCAGTGAAAGGAAATATGAGCTGATTCCTTTCCATCCTGGACTCTGGACACCGTGTGGCTTTACCTGTCCCCTCAACGCCCAACCCTACACTAGTCCTTCTGCCCCAGCTTTGCTGGGTCACGCCAGAGGGTCTGCTGGGTCCTGATAAGATATGTTGTTGCACTTTATATATTTAAACTCTAGAATCTTCAACTTCTGCCTCCCTGTGCCTCTTGGACCCCACAGGGATTTCAGGGTGCAAAGCTGATTGACATTGAGGGGCTGGGGTCAGGGGCCGAAGAAAAGGAAACATGTTGGACCAGGTGCCAGGAGAACTGACTTCTCATCGAAAGGAGCCAATAAATGACTTACATCTCTCAGCTGACTGCCTTTGTCCTGGGGGATAAGCATCGACTCTGGGTTGTGATGTAGATTCTCTGTGGGGATGGGTCCCCATTTGGATGCAGGATGTTCCCCATCACCCCCGCCCACTCTGCGCTGCCCAGAGGGTTCAGAGGCTGATGATATCCAAAAGCTGCCCTAGCTGGAAGGGATCTTGGGCATCATCTGCCTGTAAGACGATGCTAGCCCCATTGTATAGATGAGGTGACTGAGGGCTGGAGAGGGACACCCACAGGCCTGAGGACACGCAGAAAGTCAGGATTAGATCTGGCATTAGAGCCCAGGGTTCCCGCTGCTCGGCTGATACAAAACCAAACTCACAAGTGTTGCTAGACAGGAAAGTTGCCGTTAATCAGAATGCTGGCAATCTGGGGAGATGGCGGACTCAGTGTCCCCCCAAAGCCACCTCCGAAGATTCTGCTTGGCCATGAAAGTTTTTTTTTTTTTAATTAATTAATTAATTTATTTTTGGCTGCATTGGGTCTTTGTTGCTGCTCGCGGGCTTTCTCTAGTTGCGGCGAGCGGCGGCTGCTCTTCGTTGTGGTGTGCAGGCTTCTCACTGCGGTGGCTTCTCTTGTTGCGGAGCACGGGCTGCAGGGCGCACGGGCTTCAGTAGTTGTAGCACGCGGGCTCAGTAGTTGTGGCGCACAGGCTTCGTTGCTCCGCAGCATGTGGGATCTTACCGGACCAGGGCTCGAACCCGTGTCCCCTGCATCGGCAGGCGGACTCTCAACCACTGCGCCACCAGGGAAGTCCGGCCATGAACGTTTTTAAGGGGAAACAGGGAAGTAATCTCAGTTAATCACTGAAATAGGGGGTCAGAGTCGTCACCATCCCCCACTGTGTGCAGACTTGTGGACTCCTTGTGATCTTTTTTTAGATGCTCTCTAGCTAGCAGTTTTTTTGAGAGATTACTGAAGGGGAAGCTGGGGAAGAGATCTGGTGCTCCGTTAATTACTTACTCTTCATTTCTGCTTCTTTGATCTATGTAAAGAACCAAGTTAGGCAAAGTATTGTGTGATCAAAAGGTTTGGAAAGTGTGCTAGGGCCTGTTGTGGTCTGGGAGCCACACGCCTGGAGTCGAGTTCCCCGGTAAATGCGACCCGTGTCCCAACCAAGGACCCCCAAGAATCACCAACACCAAGTAGAAAGATTAGCAAAGGATTTATACAAGTATAGAAGCTTACACAAACTGTCCGGACAGGGTCCCACTCGGAGAGAAGTGAGTGACGCCCCGACTGACAGTCGCGCGAGGCCTTTATCCCCTTCACAGGACGGGAAGTCCCCAAGGCGGGAGGGAGCTGTTTAATTTTGAACCAGCCAATCAGGAACCCGGTTCTTCCCGCCCCAAGCAAGCAAGCAAAGCAACTTTCTTACAGAAGTCAAAATGTGCTGTTAGCCCTGAAGCTGTTCTTCCGTTTCTTTCGTCACATTCCCCCCTTTTTCTAGGAACTAATCAAATCCTTGATTCCTGGTCTTCCGTATTTAGGAGGTATGTTTCGTTTTGGGCTAAAGTTTGCCCAGTCAATCCGTCTGTTAGTGTCCAGGTAAAAGGATATCCTCCCACTTGCCCCAGTTGTCCCACCCAGAGCAACATAGGAACCCAGCCCCAAATCACTTGCGAATAAGGCGCAGCTTTAGGGGGTCCTGCGAGTGAGCCTGTGCTTTCCATTCTGTGGAGTCCTCTTCTGGTTCCTCTGTGGTGTAGTCTCTCTTTATTCTGCTATGATGAATCCAAGTCCGGACACCGTCGACTTTAACAGCAGTCGGGGTACTCAACACAATCAGATGAGGTCCAGTCCACCTAGTCTCCAATGTCTGGGGGTTATGCTTCTTTACCCAGACTAAGTCTCCAGGCTGGAAAGCATGGGGAACAGCAGGGGGTAAGGAAAATGCATCTTTCAACAGGGGTTTAACCCGGTCCTGGAACTGCTGTAATGCTGAGAGGTTATTAAATTTTCCCTTTGTGTCAGCAGGTGGAGCTCTTCTCCTACTCGCGGCAAGAGCGGAGGGGGAGCTCCAAACATAATCTCAAACGGGGAAAAACCCTTCTTATATGGGGTACATCTTACTCGTAAAAGAGCCATCGAAGAGCTTCACCCAGTTCTGGCCAGTCTCCACTACCAATTTAGTTAATGTTTTTTTTAAGGTCCTATTTAACCTCTCTATCTGACCTGAACTTTGAGGTCTATATGCACAACGTAATTTCCAATCTTTTCCTAGTATTTTACTTACTTTTTGAGTTATTTGTGTAGTAAAAGCTGGTCCGTTTTCTGTCCCTACCTGGAGCGGCAGTCCATACCTAGGGATGATTTCCTGTAACAGTTTTCTTACTACTGTGGCTGTAGTCTCTCGTTTCACCGGCCAGGCTTCCACCCATCTGGAAAAGGTGTTAATTGCTGCTAATAGGTACTTATACCCATATCTTCCTGGTTTTATTTTTGTAAAGTCCATTTTCCAAAAGCAGCCTGCCTCGTTGCCTCGATACCAATGCAGTTCCTGGTGTTGTGAGTTGGCCCCTTGGTTTACTTGTGCACAAGTCACACATTGCCTAGTGATTGAGAATACTTTCTCTCTTAGGTTGTTAATTCGAAAACGAGTTTTTAACAGTTCATGTAATTTTGTAGATCCCAGATGCATTCCCTCATGCAAGCGTCGTATCAACATCAGGCCTAGGTTCTCAGGAATAAAAATTCGGTGATCTTTGTCTTGAATCCGTATCTTTCCTTCCTTCTCGTTATCTAATACCCCCACCCTTTTTCTTTTGTATCCAGTCCAAATCCTTGGCTGAGTAGCAGGGACTTACCGGCAATGTGGGCTCCGGAAATTTTACTTTTAGTTTTTGTACCAGTGCCAAGGTTAAATTTTGAGTGGCTTGTCTCGCCGCTTGGTCAGCAAGTTGGTTTTCTTTTATTATTGGGGAGGCACCCCTTTTATGTCCCAAACAATGTATGATGGCAAGTTTTTTTGGTTTCCAGATGGCTGTCAAAAGATCTAGAATTTCTTGTTTATTTTTGATAGTCTTTTCTTCTTTCGTTAGGAGGCCCCTTTTTTGATATATCTGTCCGTGTACATGGGCCATAGCAAAAGCATATCGACTGTCAGTGTAGATGTTAGCAGATTTGTCTTTTGCCAGGTGTAGGGCTTTAGTCAGCGCTATAAGCTCAGCTCGCTGTGCTGACGTTCCGGCCGGTAAGGACTGTTGTCAAAGAATCTTAGATTCCGTCGTAACTGTTGCTCCCGTTTTTCGAATCCCCCCTTCCACAAGGCTGCTGCCATCTGTATAGAGAGTTAGTTGGGGATTCTGTAGCGGGGTGTCAGTTAGATCCGGCCGAAGAGTGGTTTGTAGAGCCGTCAGGCAATCATGGAGTTCTGGTATTGCGTTCTCGGTAACATCTGTGGGCAGAAGGGTGGCTGGGTTTAGGCTGTTAGTAACTTTTAATTTAATCCTTGGCTCATCTAGGAGCAATGCCTGGTATTGTACTATTTGTGCATTTGAGAGCCATCTTTCAGGAGGGGAGTTTAGAAGGGTCTTAACAGCATGTGGAGTAAACACGGTTAATTGTTGTCCCATGGTTAATTTGCCAGCATCTTTTACCAGCAGGACAGTGGCTGAAATTTGTCTGACGCATGAGGGCCACCCAGAGGCTACTGGGTCCAGTTGTTTAGAGAGATAGGCTATCGGCCTTCGCCAGGGCCCAAGTTTCTGAGTTAGTACTCCCCTTGCCACCACGGCTCGTTCATCTACGAACAGTTCAAAAGGTTTATCAGGGTTGGGGAGTGCCAGAGCAGGAGGTGAGGTAAGAGCCCTTTTCATGTCCTGGAAGGCCTTCCTTTGTGTCTCAGTCCAGTTAATCTTGGTGGCTTTCAGGCCATTCTGGTTAACGCCCTTCAGGGCATCGTATAGAGGCTTGGCCAGCTCTGCAAACCTGGGTATCCAGAGCCGGCAATAGCCCGCCATTCGCAAGAATTCTCTCAATTACTTTCTTGTGGTAGGGCTTGGTAAGGTTAGGATGGCCTGAGTACGTGGCTTTCCTAGCCATCTCTGTCCTCCTTTTAGGATATACCCTAAATAGTTTGCTTGTTCTTGACAAATCTGAGTCTTTTTAATTGAGAGTTTATAGCCTAAGTCCTGTAGTAACTTTATTAGGCCTTTTGTTTCTGTTAGACAATCCCGCACAGTTTTTCCAGCCACAAGTAAATCATCCATATATTGTAATAAGGTTACTTTGGGAAACTGGTTATGGAAAGGTTGTAGGTCCCATTGTAGGGCCATCGTAAAAAGAGTGGGTGAGTTTTTAAATCCCTGAGGTAACCGTGTCCATGTTAGCTGAATCGGTTGGCCCCTCTTATCAGTCCATTCGAAAGCAAATAAAGGCTGACTTTTGGGGGCCAGTGGTATGGAGAAAAATGCATCTTTTAAATCTAGCATGGAGTAAAACTTTTGTTCTGGTGGCAGCAGGCTCAAAAGTGTGTAAGGGTTAGGCACTGTAGGGTGAATGTCAGTTACCCTATCATTTATTGCCCGTAGATCTTGCACTGGTCTATAATCTTCACTGTTGGGCTTTTTAACAGGAAGGAGAGGAGTATTCCATGGGGAATGGCAGGGGACCAGGATTCCTGCTTTTAGGAGCCGGTTAATGTGGGGGGTTATTCCCTTTTTAGCTTTTTCAGTTAAGGGGTACTGTCATAGTCGAATCGGGGTGGCTCCAGACTTTAATTCTACCACCACTGGTATTCAATGGGCCGTAGCCCCAAAGGGGTGGTTTCTTGTCCAGACTAAGAGGAATTCCTCTCTTAATCCAGTTGAGGATTATCCTCTGGGTGTGCTTTTTGTCCCGTTTCAAATAGCAGTCCTTCCTCCTGCAGGGGCAGTGTGATCATAATGGAGGGAGGCTTGTCTGGCCCAAATGCAAATTCAAATCCTCCTTTATCAAACTTTATGGTAGGCTGTAAATGTTGTAGCAAATCTCGTCCTAAGAGTCCTTCATAGGGGCAGTCAGGCATGACCAGGAAGGAGTGGGTGACTGTTTGCCCAAGTCGACCTTCCTGTCTGTGGTCCAAAAACAGCGTTGAGTCCCAGTGGCCCCCTGTACCAAACTTTTTCTGGTTGTTTCGGTCCATAATCTGATCGGAGGACTGAGAACGTGGCCCCTGTGTCTATTAAGAACGTCTTAGGTTTTCCCCCCACTTTTAAGTTTAACAAGGGCTCGGGGGGGCTCAAGCCCTGACCCCTTCGGTCTGAGTCTAATTCTAGCACCTCGGGGCCCTTTTGGGGTTGTTTCTTTTTAGTAGGAAGTTCGGGACATTCATTTTTCCAATGTCCTTCCTTTTTACAATAAGCACATTGGTTCCTCTTTAAGGGCTTTTATGGGCCGGATATTTGTCCTCTCCCTTTGGGTTGGAAGTCAGACCTTTTCCTCCCTCGGGGAGGTCTGTCATTTAGGACTGCCGCCATTACTTTGGATACCTGCCTTAACTGTCTCTTCTCAGTTTCATCTCTATTATTATAAATTTTTAATGCTATCTCTACCAATTCAGATAAGTTTTTCCCTTTAAAACCATCTAATTTTTGTAATTTTCTTCGGATATCTGGGGCCGACTGTGTCACAAAGGCCAAGTTAATTGCCCGCCTGTTTTCTGGTGCCTCAGGGTCTATGGGGGTCCATAGCCTATAAGTCTCCATCAGCCTTTCCAGGAAGGCGGCTGGAGACTCTGTGGCTCCCTGGGTCACCTCTGTAACCTTGGACATATTAGTTGGCCTTCGTGCTGTCGCCCGAAGTCCTGTTAACAAGAGCCTGGCGAAAACGGGCCAAAGCCCCTCGTCCCTCCTCCGTGTTAGGATTCCATTCCGGTCGTGTACTAGAGAGCACGGTTTCAATTAGGTTGGGGTTATCAGTGGGCCGTCCATCTGGACCAAGTACCTGTTTACGGGACCCCCACATGATTTTTTCTCTTTCTTCTGTGGTAAACAAAACCTGTAACAATTGCTGACAATCATCCCAGGTCGGCTGGTGAGCTACAAATATAGTTTCTAACAGTGATATTAACGCTTGTGGTTTCTCAGAAAATGGAGGATTTTGTAATTTCCAATTATATAAATCAGTCATGGAGAATGGGGCGTAAGTAAGAAAAGGCTGTGCCTCCCCTGGTCTAGGTGCTTGTTGCCGCAGAGGCAGAGCAGTGGGCCGCGGTTCAGTCAAGTGATCTCTAGACCGGGTATGCGGTCTCCTGGGCCGACCTGGAAGGATGTCGTCATCGGGGCGGTATCCGCCGAGGGAGGGACATAGGGAGGGGGAGGTGCAGACGCCTCGGGAGGAGGGGTTTCTTCCTCTCCCTCCCCTACAAGAGGAGGGGGCGGGGACTTAGAGCTTTTAACATTAGGTTTTTTCCCGTCCGCCATCTTGGCAGCACATATGTTATCTTTAGATCTTCTTTCCTTTCTGTCGGTAGCTCCCGGTGGGGGCAACCAGGGCTTCAGCCAGTCAGGTGGTGTCTCCACGAGACCCCCCCAACACTCAATATAAAGAATCTGATCATCATGTACCTTAAAGACAATATCTTCCACCGCATCTATAACCGGAATAAAGAACGTACCTTCGGATGGCCATCCCACCTCAAATGTCGGCCATTCCAATTCACAAAAGGTGCGGAGGGTTTCCGGGGATACAGAGGCCCCGAATTCCCTGGCGATCTGGCGGAAGTCTCTGAAGTGGTCCAGAACTAGGCTCAGGGGGGTCTGCATCCGGGACATACCTTGTCCCATTGTTAAATTTCTGTTGAGCTAAAGGTTTTAGCACAAACACAAAGCCAAAGTGTCCAAGCAAATGCAAGAGCACACACACGAGTGACAAAAGACAGAAGGGGAGAACAACAAGTTTTGACACAATCCCAGTTCAAAGTCGGGACCAAAGAATATCGAAACCGACTTTGAATTCCCAAGGAGGAATCGCGGTGTCCCGTGACTCCTCCTGACTCCAGGCTTAACGTCGCGTCCGACAAGCCTTAATGGAGTCTCCTAGTTTCTTGCCGGCAAGCCAGGGGTCGCGAACTTACCCGAGGAAGGAGCAGGTGGTGGCTTCGGAGGAGGGACCCTGTTTCAGGTCTTTAACCTCCACTGTCCGATCCCAGACGAGCCCCCAAATGCTGCGGTTCGGGAGCCACACGCCTGGAGTCGAGTTCCCCGGTAAATGCGACCCGTGTCCCAACCAAGGACACCCGAGAATCACCAACACCAAGTAGAAAGATTAGCAAAGGATTTATACAAGTATAGAAGCTTACACAAACTGTCCGGACAGGGTCCCACTCGGAGAGAAGTGAGGGAGACCCCGACTGACAGACGCGCGAGGCCTTTATACCCTTCACAGGACGGGAAGTCCCCAAGGCGGGAGGGAGCTGTTTAATTTTAAATCAGCCAATCAGGAACCCGGTTCTTCCCGCCCCAAGCAAGCAAACAAAGCAACTTTCTTACAGAAGTCAAAATGTGCTGTTAGCCCCGAAGCTGTTCTTCCGTTTCTTTTGTCACAGGCCAGAGACAGTAGAGCATGGGGGTGCCTGGTTTAAGTTTAGCAACAAGACAAAAGGGACCTCCTGCAGAGAGCGCTTTCCTGCCCAAAGCTGCTTACAATGCCTCCCAGGGTAGAACTCTTCCCTGAGTCCCCAGATGCCACGTGACTGTGTGGTACAGCATGATACCCGGACCCTGTCTCAACTGGAAGGAGTCTGCAGAGTTGGTTAGCAGGGCCTTCTCCTGGGAAGGGCCCTGGGGAGGGTCCAGGCATCGATGGGTCCACGTCTGGTAAAGATGCCAACACAAGTCATCCAGGGGAGGGAGGCAGTCTCGGAAAGAACACGGGGCCCCTCAGGGGATAGAGAGGAAGAGGAGGTCCTGTCCCTTTAAGAGGGACAATCACAAGCTCCAAGTTGTGTAACATGAGACTCTAGGGAGACTAGCAAAGGAGGGCAGTGAATTCTGGGTCTCAGGGTTTGGTGGCTTTAGGGGAGGCGGTCTCCTGTCCTGTGTCTCAGGGCTTTTCCCTCTTTCCCCGGCATTCAACATGCAGCGCATCTGGCTCATTCTTCTTAGGACATCTCTTCCCTCCGCCCCCATGACTGCCCTGCTTCTCTGGCTACCCCTCACCTGGACCACTGCAGTAGGCGGCTCTCCGTGCCCCCCTGCCAACCCCATCCTGCCCTCGGCCCTGATCCCAGGCTACTCTTCCTGGCATCCCAACACCCTGCCCTCCCCATCACTCTAAAGACTTCAGAGCTGACTCCAAACTCCCACCTTGATATTCCGATTCCTCTATAACCATGCCTCAACCTTCCTTTCCAAAGGTCTCTGGCTTCTCCATTCTCCATTCTGGATCCCTTACTCTGACTATTTGGGGATATTCCCTGCAGGCCCTCTCCCCTCTTTTCCATCCCGCATCTCCTCCGGGAGAGTCTTTGCTGTGACGGTGCTACACCATCTGTCCAAGTCCCATCTTTGCTGTCAAGTCTGATGCTAATCAGGACGGGGCCACCTGATTCCTCCCTCTCCCCCGCCCCCACCAGCGGGTGTGTCAAGTGCACTTACTGGCTGTATTACTCCAGGGTGGAGGACGAGGGCAGGGAGACCCACTGGAAGCTAATGCTGGGGACTGGAGCCATCGTTCTAGAATATCCTGGGCTGATGAGCCAGGCCCTCCCTGACACTCAGATGGGCCCAGGTTAGCCACACAGCCAGGCCCTGGCTACATCCGCATTCCTCTAGCACCCTCTGCCATCCACCTGCACCTGAGAGCACCCCCTACTGGTTGGGAGTTACCCCTGAAGAAAACACCATTACTGTATTAGAGATTTTAAACAAAATGTATTTTCTGCAAAAAATCAGCCATCCTACAATTGCATTCATGTTTCCATAATAACACATTTAGCAACACCTCACATTCACCAGGCGCTGTCCTCCCTAGATTGCAGTAGCCCTTCATCGCCATGGCTCTCATAGGCATGCTTATCACCCCTGGGGAGTTAGGCAGGAAAAAGACCCACTGCCCACAGCTTACAGGAGAAGGAACTGGGGCTCATGACAGGAACCAAGTGGCTCAAGGCCTTGCTTTAAAGAAAGAGATCACCAATATTCAAAATAACTCCCCAACCAGCCACAATTCAAATAATACTAAATATTACTTAAGGCATAGTACATTTTGCATCAGGAAACAGAAAGCACCCTATTTGAAAATTCAGGTCAGTTTAGTTCAGGATAGAGACGGGAGCCTGGGAGAGAAGAATCATTTCTCAGCCTCTGGCTTGGTCTTAGTGTGGCCGAAAGAGTCCAAGTCTTCAGGGTGTGAGGTTTCTGACCCAGGTGTTTCATGTAGTTCCAGACCCATTTCTCCTTTGGGTTGGCACTGATGTCCTTGGCCAGTTTGGTTCTGAAGCTGTGGATGAAGGTGGGCTGGCAGGGTTAGGCGAAATGTTGGAGGGTTTTATCCAAGGGATGACTCATTAGGGATGACCAGGCCTACATGCTACAGGTGAGGGGCTGCCCTGGGACAGGAAGTCAGAGGGGTGTGGAAAGGAGAGGCCCTCTGGGGGTAGTTGCTGTTCTTGCCACGCCCTGGGAGAAGCTGGCCTGGCATCCAGCAAAGCAACCACCCAAGTGTGAGCTGGTACCCATTCAGCAAGGAGGGTGTGGGATGTTACCAGCCCTCTCTGGGCCTGTCCCTGATGTAATAATAGGAGGCTTTGGATTACATAGTCTGGTTGGATCTTATCCCCTGAGTAGGACATCTCAAACTAGTCTATGTCTGTCTTGTGGGGCAGAACTTAGGATAGGGTGGATGGAAGAAAAGGAAGGGGTGAGATGAGGTGGGGGGCTGGAGGGGAGCAGGGTTTTTCTAGCTACAGGACAGCTGCCTGCGGACACTGGGTACTGGTGATTCCATAGCTCTTCTGCCTCTGCAAGGGGATCTTCTTATGGTTAAATGTGAAACAGCAGTTGAACAGGTCGCGGAGTGCATCTAGAAATAAAGTCACAGAGAAAAAGCATCTGAGATGTCAGGCTTTTCTCAGCTTGAATGCAGCAGGGGAAGGAAAGCTAAGAGGTAGAAGTGTGTCTTCTCCACGCAGGTCCAGTGATGCTGCCGGCCGCCCCGAGAGGGGGTGGGACCAGGAACATGTGGCTCAAGATTTTGAGGTTGATTCTGCATGGTGGGGACACATCTTTGCTGACTGAGGGAGGCCAGTGTGACAGGTGCTGGATATGGCCCCCCGACCTGCAGGGTTTGGGGTGATCATCTGGGATCAAAGAAAAGGCTCTGGATTTTCAGTAGAGTTTAGGCTTTATTCTGGCTCTGCAGTGTCCTGGAGGGGGGAGGGGGCAGGTAGGATGCCTACTGTCCCCAACCTGGGCTTCTGCTTTCTGTCTCCAAAATTAGATGTTAAAACTCCAAGGACCCCGGGTGCTCTGATAGTCTCCGAATTGGGTCACTTTGGCTTAGGCCTCGCTAGAAGATAAGAAACAGAGGGAAGGAGAGAGAGGAAGGGAAGCGGGGAGAAAGATTGAATTTACTTGGCTGAGTGAGCACCTGGGTGCTGATGGCAGCTGCTGTGAGCAGCAGACACAGAGGGGCTGTGGACACCTTCCTGTTGGAGGGGGAAGATGTGAGCTTCAGCCTAAGAGCTGTTGGTTTCTGGGTTTATCTCAGCCTCTTGGCAGCTCTGGCTGCCCTGCCTGCCTTTGTAGAGAGGCAGAGAGGATGGGGGCCCCCAGAGGGATCATTGCCTGGCCAGGGTACAGTCAAGTCAAGATGAATCTACTAAGATTCTGAATTCTTACTGTGTCCTGAATCTACTAAGCTGGAGGCTGGGTTGCTAAAGAGTTTTCCAGGAAATGCAAGGCAAAAGCTGTGGCCTGTAGCAGGGTAGGCACCGTTTCCCTCCAGCCACCCAGACCACAGAAATGAAAACAGAACACAGATGTGCTGGCACTCACCCTAGTAAGTGATCTGAGGAGCTGCTTTCTCCAAAATGAAAAAGAAACCATAGAAAAGAACTTGTATGCTAAGGAATTTCCCCTATTACATATTTAGTCCTGACAAGGTAAGCGCTATTATTATCATGCCCATTTACAGATGGGGACACCGAGGGGCAGAGAGATTAAATAATTTGTCCAACGTCTCATGGGGAGTGAGGGGTGACACTGGGAGAAAAAGCCAGTCTGTTTACATATAATCACCAAGAGAGTTTCATGTAGCTGATGTCTTTTTCCAAGGCAAGTTTTAGGTGGAAGTCTCATACTGGAGAAAAATTAAAGCCAGCTTCTGGTGACCAGGCTCCTCCCATCACATCTAGGCGCTCCCTTCTGCTACTCAGGCCCAGAGGGATACGGTTTGAAAACCACTGATTTGTCTAAGCCCCTTGTTTTCAGGAAGGATCATTGATAGGACGGGGTGGGGAACAGAGCAATGAAGTGGGCTCTTTGTTCCTGAAGCTGGCTCCCTCCTGCAAGGGGTCTGAGCTAGGAGCTTGGGGTGGGGGGGGGGGGGGGTGCCAATGAGCACGGTGGCAAGGAGGGAACAGCTTGGACTATGATAGAATACCTGGCAAGGCCCTTGGCCTGAATGCTCCTATCTCCATGCTCATTCTCGGCTCCCAGACTTTGCTTACTTTTTGCACCTGCTTGGAATATTCTCCTGTCCACTTTCCATCCTTGCAAGTTTTTCTACTCTAGCAAAACAAGCCCAGTGATAGTAAAAGAAATGAAATAAAGAGCTATGTTTTGTGAAATAGAAAAGAATATATAGACAAAGGGCTAAAGAGTCTCAAATTTGGTTCTTTGACAAGCCTACAAAGAAGCTGAAACTCTCTTGAACTGACCATGAAAAAAGGGAAAAAGGAACCAGTAGGGAACATCACTACAGAGCCTGCAGACACCAAGAAGAAAATAAGAACCTTATGCCAGCAACTTTAGTTTAGAAGAAGTGGACGGATTTCTTAAAATCTAACTTACCAGATTGCAAGGAAAAAAATTTTTTAATCCTCAAACTATTTAAAAAATTGAGTCAGTAATGGAAAACCTTCCCACAAAACATCCTCCAGTCTCCAGAAGCTTTAACAGCTCTTCCTCCAAGCATTCCAAGAACAAATAATTCTGATCTTACACAATCGCTTCCAGGGAATATCAAAAGTGTTCACTCTTCGACTCATTTTATAAGTCTTTGACATAAAAACTTCTCAGGAACCACAAAAGAAAAGATTTCAAGCTTGTCCCTGCAGACACACATGCCATTCTTTTGTGGATCACATCAATGAGATTGCAGGTCTTCTGGCTTTGGGTTGGGTTTGGACATGGGGGAACCCGGCAGGGTGTTGGAAAGAGGGAGTAGTTAGGGTAAAGTACTGATTTCTCTGTTGCCTCCTTATACCTCTGCCTGGATGCAGCCCTCAACCAATGGTTTTCACTTCCTTTCCAGGTGGCCCTCTCCATGACTCTCTCCGTCCAGTTTTGGGGAACCACACTCTGTCCTTGCTCCTTCGGGTCCAAGGGTGGTCACCATGCTGTCACTAGCCTCAGAGTACCAAAGCAGCCCTATGGTTTCTCCACACCCAGCCCACATCTTGGTAAATAGCATTTTTATTAAACCCTCCTCAAATCATTCCAATTTCAGTGTCATCTATTTCTTCCTCACTGACATAGGTTTAGGTACCAGAAGTGGCTTCTGGTAATAGACCTTCCAAATGGGATTCTGGAATTGGGTTGCTCATATATTTTAGGAGTAAAAAAATGGCAGCTGCTGGCATCATGATTACTTAAATTGTCACCAATAGTAGGATGGCAGACTATGTTGTTTCAAACCCTCCAGGTGATTATTAATGGGCACTAAAATTTGAGAACCGCGGGATTCCAGCATATCCCGTGGCCATCTCTGATCTGTAGTGAACAGCCACCAGAGATCTCTTAAGGACGCTGCCCTCCTCTCACGGCCCCATCAAAGCATGCCTTGGTAAAGGAAGTGTCCTCTGGCCTTGCCCGGGAGTGCAGTTAGGGATGGCTCGGCAGCTTGCACATAATAGATCCTTTTCAATAGACCCACTTCCCTGACCCTTTAGACACCTTCCTAACGTCCCAGGGGAGTTCTGGCATTTCAACTTCATCAACTGTAGGCCTGTTTTAAAGCCTAGATTCCAATCAGCCAATCTAGCTAAATATTCATCATCCCCAAGTACTTGTGCTAGTGCATTGAATCTGAATTCTGGATAAGCACATTCATGCCAATGAATTTAACCAACTGAGTCCTGTATGTTATTATCCTCTTACAATCCACTCCTACACATGCACCCCAAACTCTTCTCCAAATTGAGTGAGTGGGGGGACATTCAAACACTTCCAGCTGAAGGGACTCCTCTCTGTCCTTCCCTCTGCTTCAGGACCTATTATCTTGTAAGAAAATATGTTTAGGAGCCTGGGGTCTGGAGTCAACCAGACATGGATTTAAGTCCTGTATTTGTCATCTACTGGTTATATGATTTGGAGCAAATTGCTTACCTCTCTGAGCCTCTAAGAGGAACTGATTGCTAATTATTACCTCATTGTGATGTTCTGAGAAACTAATAGATAATGAGTGCATGCAAAGTGCTCAGTCCTGTGCCAATAATTTCAATTTTGAAAAATTTTTATGTTCATTAAAGTATAGTTAACTTACAATGTTGTGTTAGTTTCTGGTATATAGCAAAGTGATTTAGTTTTATATATATATATGTTATTTTTCATATTCTTTCCCGTTACGGTTTATTACAGGATATTGAATATAATTCCTTGTGCTGTACAGTAGGACCTTGTTTATTTATTTTACATATAGTAGTTTGTATCTGCTAATCCCAAACTCCTAATTTATCCTTCCCCCACCCCCTTTCCCCTTTGGTAACAATGTTTGTTTTCTATGTCTGTTTCTGTTCTATAAATAAGTTCATTTGTATCATATTTTAGATTCTACATATAAGTGACATCATATGGTATTTGTCTTTCTCTTTCTGACTTATTTCACTTAGTATAATCTCTAGGTCCATCCATCTTGCTGCAAATGGCATTATTTCATTGTTTTTTATGGCTGAGTAAAATATATATATATATATAAAGGAGGAAGAGAGCAACCAAATCAATAAACAAATCTACCAATGATAATAAACTCTAAATACTAAACTAACTTAAACATAAAACCAGAAACAAATTAGATGCAGAAAGCAAACCCCAACTCTACAGTTGCTCCCAAAGTCCACCGCCTCAATTTTGGGGTGATTCATTGTCTATTCATGTATTCCACAGATGCAGGGTACATCAAGTTGATTGTGGAGCTTTAATCCGCTGCTCCTGAGGCTGCTGGGAGATTTCCTTTTCTCTTCTTTGCTCGCACAGCTCCCGGGGCTCAGCTTTGGATTTGGCCCCGCCTCTGCGTGTAGGTCGCCTGAGGGCAACTGTTCTTTGCTGAGACAGGACGGGGTTAAAGGAGCCGCTGATTCGGAGGCTCTGGCTCACTCAGGCCGGGGGTAGGGAGGGGCACGGAGTGCGGGGCGAGCCTGCGGCGGCAGAGGCCGGCGTGACGTTGCGCCAGCCTGAGGCGCGCCATGCGTTCTCCCGGGGAAGTTGTCCCTGGATCCCGGCACCCTGGCAGTGGCGGGCTGCACAGGCTCCCAGGAAGAGGGGTGTGGAGAGTGACCTGTGCTCGCACACAGGCTTCTTGGTGGCGGCAGCAGCAGCCTTAGTGTCTCACGCCTGTCTCTGGGGTCCGCGCTGATAGGCGCGGCTCGCGCCCGTCTCTGGAGCTCGTTTAGGCGGTGCTCTGAATCCCCTCTCCTCGCCCTCTCCAAGACAATGACCTCTTGCCTCTTCGGCAGCTCCAGACTTTTCCCGGACTCCCTCCCGGCCAGCCGTGGCGCACTAGTCCCTTCAGGCAGTGTTCACGCCGCCAACCCCAGTCCTCTCCCTGCGCTCCGACCGAAGCCCGAGCCTAGCTGGCAGCCCCGCCCGCCCCGGCGGGTGAGCACACAAGCCTCTCGGGCTGGTGAGTGCCGGTCGGGCTGATCCTCTGTGCGGGAATCTCTCCGCTCTGCCCTCCGCGCCCCTGTGGCTGCGCTCTCCTCCGCGGCTCCGAAGCTCCCCGCTCCGCCCCCCGCAGTCTCCGCCCGCGAAGGGGCCTCTAGTGTGTGGAAACTTTTCCTCCTTCACGGCTCCCTCCCACTGGTGTAGGTCCCGTCCCTATTCTTTGTCTCTGTCTTATCTTTTTTCTTTTGCCCTACCCAGGTACGTGGGGAGTTTCTTGCCTTTTGGGAGGTCTGAGGTCTTCTGCCAGCGTTCAGTAGGTGTTCTGTAGGAGGTGTTCCACGTGTAGATGTATTTCTGATGTATCTGTGGGGAGGAAGGTGATCTCCGCGTCTTACTCCTCCGCCATCTTGAAGGTCATATATATATACACACACATATATATACACACACACACACCACATCTTCTTTATCTCTTCATCTGCTGATGGACATTTATGTTGCTTCCGTATCTTGGCTATTGTAAATAGTGCTGCTATGAGCATTGGGGTACATGTATCTTTTCGAATTGGAGTTTCTTTCCAGATATATGCCCAGGAGTGGGATTGCTGGATCATATGGCAACTGTACTTTTAGTTATTTAAGGAATCTCCATACTGTTCTCCATAGTGGCTGTGTCAGTTTACATTCCCACCAACAGTGTAGGAGGGTTCCCTTTTCTCCACACCCTCTTCAGCATTTGTTATTTGTAGACTTTTAAACTATGGCCGTTCTCACCAGTGTGAGGTGATACCTCACCGTGGTTTTGATTTGCATTTCTCTGATAATTAGCGCTGTTGCGCATCTTTTCATGTGCCTATTGGCCACCTGGATAACCTATTTGGAGAAATGTCTATTTAGGCTTCCACCCATCTTTTTTTTTTTTTTTTTTTTTTTTGAGCTCTATCCCTTGATCTGTATTCTGAGGTTGCACTATTTTACATGAATGTTTATTTCAGGGCTTCCCTGGTGGCGCAGTGGTTGGGAGTCCGCCTGCCGATGCAGTTGATATGGGTTCGTGCCCCGGTCCGGGAGGATCCCACGTGCCG
>NW_006778804.1:28762-38455 GCF_000442215.2 Lipotes vexillifer
GAGCCTGTGCTCCGCAACGGGAGAGGCCGCAGCAGTGAGAAGCCCGCGTACCGCAAAAAAAAAAAAAAAAAAAGAAAGAAAGAAAGGAAAAAAAAAGAAAAAAAGAATGTTTATGTCAAAGAGGGTAAAAAGAAACACCCAGAGAGCTGAAGGAGTGTGAATGCCTGATTACAGTCTTCTTTGGATAAAACAGAAACTTTCCTTCTGTGGTATGTGTGTTTAGGCAGATTAAATTCATGTTTGATTACAAACCCCAGGGTAGAAGGAAAATAAATATGTTCTTGAAGACTAGGAGTTCCCAATGGGAGGAAGAGAAAAAAAAATCATTAGCTAATACCCTGATGGCTGCCGTCTCTAGGAAAGTCTAGATAGATCTCATCATGGTACCCCTGTGCTCAGAGACCCTCTGTGGATGGCTCCCCATCTCCCCAGAATATCCATGCTCCCTAGCATGGGACTCACGACCCTCCTATCTAAATCCAAAATATTTTCTCTTCCTCCTTCTCTTGTACCCTCTCCTAAGTCACACTGCAGAGGGCTTACCGTGACCCAACACCTTCTGAGCTTTGCTGCCTGAGGGCCTTCATCCCTCCCCTTCTTTACCTGTTGGAAAATGCTAATCAATCTTTAAAGCCCAATTGAAACGGCTAAATGCCCTTTTTTTTTCGGTACGCGGGCCTCTCACTGCTGTGGCCTCTCCCGTTGCGGAGCACAGGCTCTGGACGCGCAGGCTGGCTCACGTGCCCAGCCGCTCCGCGGCATGTGGGATCCTCCCGGACCGGGGCACGAACCCGTGTACCCTGCATCGGCAGGCGGACTCCAAACCACTGCGCCACCAGGGAAGCCCCGCCCATTTTTTGATTGGGTTGTTTGTTGTTTTGTTATTGAGTTGTTTGAGCTGTTGGTATGTTTTGGAAATTAAGCCCTGTTTGTCGCATTGTTTGCAAATATTTTCTCCCATTCCGTAGGCTGTCTATTCATTTTGTTTATGGTTACCTTTTGCAAAAGCTTATAAGTTTGATGAGGTCCCATTTGTTTACTTTTGCTTTTATTTCTATTGCCTTGGGAGACTGACTTAAGAAAACATTGCTACGATTTGTGCTCAAGACTGTTTTGCCTGTGTTCTCTTCTAAGAGTTTTATGGTATCATGTCTTATATTTAAGCCTTTAAGCCATTTTGAATTTATTTCTGTGTATGGTGTGAGGGTGTGTTCTAACTTCATTGGTTTACATGCAGCTGTCCAGCTTTCCCAATACCACTTTCTGAAGAGACCATCTTTTTCTCATTGTATATTCTTGCCTCCTCTGTCAAAGATTAATTGACCAACTGACCGTAGGCGTGTGCGTTTATTTCTGGGCTCTCTATTCTGTTAGATTTTCTTGATGGGTGTGGGGACCATGTCCCCTCAGGAAGGGCCCTGCAATGCCAGGTTGCCAGATGAAATACGGGACATTTAGTTAAATTTAAATTTCAGATAAACAATGACTTTTTTCTTTAGTATAAATATACTCTTGGCAATATTTTTGCTAAATCTGTAAACCTATAGGTCTGTACTATAAATCATCCCCAAACCTTCCCCCAGAGGAGCCTGCTGCCATATAACCAGAGTGACTGCAGTGGGAAAAGAAATATTGACATCTTCTGGGATTATTTGATGATAGCTCTAAATGGATGATATTCTCTAGACACCTGAAAAGCCACTCGCTTACCAGTCAGAAAGGGAGCTTTTGGAGGTTCTAAATCAGTTCTTCAGGTATGTGAAGAGCAGAAGTTCAGCTAGCTCTTTTCCAGCTCAATGAACTTTATAGAATAGAAGCCTCAACAACTATAGAATCCTGTGATTTTAGAAACATTCTTTTGCTGTAGAGTCTTAGCACCCAAGTGTCCTGCAATCTGTCTCCAATAGCCCTGACAATCTTTTTTTTTTGCTGTACGCGGGCCTCTCACTGTTGTGGCCTCTCGCATTGCGGAGCACAGGCTCCGGACGTGCAGGCTCAGCGACCATGGCTCACGGGTCCAGCCACTCCGCGGCATGTGGGATCTTCCCAGACCGGGGCACGAACCCGCGTCCCCCGCATCGGCAGGTGGACTCTCAACCACTGCGCCACCAGGGAAGCCCAGCCCTGGACAACCTTAATGCCTTACCATCTAAGATCCTAACAGTGGAATTAATTTCACTCTGCAATGTTGTGGTTTTCAGAGGTGTGTTTACCTGCTGATGTCTATTCTCCAGGAATAACTTATTGGGAAGCCTGATATATACCCGATGAAAACTACAACTGCTCAAGGAAGCAGAGCTGGGGAACCCTGTACTCAAGACTTCTCTGTCCAACTTCTTTCACTGTTTAAGCCTCTAAGGAATATTGAGACAGTGCAACCTTTCCATTTTATAGAACAGGTATCTGGCTGCTGGGGTAACTAATGAAAAGAGGAGGGAGACACGCTAGCTGGCATTCTCTGCCCCTCAGACTGGGTCTCTCCAGAGAAAGGCAAGCCTGCAGAGAGAGAGAATATTTCCATTGTGACCGTGGAGGAGGGAAGCCCATCCACCACTACTGAACACCGTGCAAGACCACTTGCCTCACTTCTTCCTTCACATCACCTTCTTTCTTATCTCTGTCTTTGCTTATAATATCCCATCCATTACAACATTCATCTTTCCATCTGGCCCATACAGGAATTATGTGAGGTCTGGCTTACATTGTATCTGGCTTCACAGATTTCACAGGGAACCAAACTTGCTCTGAAATGGATGGCTGGTGACCTTCCAGCTCAAGCCCTCCTACTTCTACTCTAGAAAACAGATTCATCTTTCTGGTCACGCTCTGGACCAGCATATAGTAAAAAATGAATACTTACCAATGATCCAAGGAGCCTAAAAAGACATAAGGGTTCTCCTCTGTGGGAAGATTATCATGTAATTGATTTTCCAAGCCAGACAGGGGTGAGGCAGAGTTGTCCTAGGCAAACTGAGGTGTGCAGTCTCCCTACCCACTGGGGTCTTAGCATTTTGCCTGTTGTTGCATTGCTAATTCAGGTGTTTTTAGTTTCTGCTGTCCTCTCTTTGGGGGAGACTCCCAAGATGAATGCCTGAGGCTGCCCCTTCCCATGACTAAATAAAAAATGCAGGCAGAAAAAGCTTTGTATTTGGCACACCCTGGTGCAGTGGCCAAAGAAACGGAAGATCTTCTGTCCACAGGCGAGTGGACCCAAATTTGATTCGGTAACAGATTTTCCTCCTAATTCAATGTAATCCCAATTAAAATCCAAGCAAGAATTTTGTGGAGATTGATAAGCTGATTCCTTTTAAAGGAGAAATAAAAAACCAAAAATAGTTAAGACAACTTTTAAAGAAGAACAAAGTTGTAGGACTTACACTCCCAGATGTTAACAGTTTTTAGAAAGCAATAGTCATTATGACATGGTGCCATTGTTCCAAGAATGGATGATATGCCAAGGGAACAGGTTAAAGAGTGCAGAAATAGAGCCATACATATATTGATATTGGATATAACCTAAGTTTGCACTGTGGAGTACTTAAGAAAAAGTACTCTTTTGAATAACTGATGCTGAGTCAATTGGATATTTATTTATATGGAAAAATAAAATCTTGATCGCTAACTTTCAGCATACCCAAAAATCAAGTTAAGGTGGATTGTAGTTCTAAATGTGAACAACAAAAAATAATGCTTTTTGTGACGTCTGGTTAAAAAAAGTTTTCTTTAACAGAAAACAAAAGCACCAACCATAAAGGAACATAATGATAAATGGACTATTTTAAAATTAGGAAGCTGTATTTCCTGTTACGAAGGTCAACAAGACGGGGGTTCCCCATCCTACCTCTCCCTATCCACATACACAAAGCAAAGCCTGAAATTAACTCTAGCCACTGAGGTCTCTTTGCCATTCCCCAATCCCTCTGGACTTTTCCTTATTTGAGGCCTTTGCTCTAAGTATCCCCCTCCTTGGATGCTCTTAACCCCATCTCTCTCAGGTAAATCAGCAAAGGCCTATCTTGGTCCAACTATCCTCTGGCCTCTGCCCAGTGATACTCATTAGTGCATGATGAGGAAGTCCTGATGGGGGTGCTGAGTCTCTTTTACCACCGTAATGGCACCCTCAACAGTGCCAGCACTGCACCAAGCACACAGTGGCATTCAGTAGAAGATGCTGAATTGAAATACATTTCTCTCCCAAGAGATATATACAGAGAAGCTCGAACTCAATGGGGTTAAAAACTAGGCTCTGATCTACTTACTCGCTGAAGATTGAGACAGAAATTTCTCTTAGGCCAATTAATTACATTTGAACCTGTTGCCTAAGAACAATTCAACACATGTGTACAGCACCCTGATCCTGGATCTCTCTAGTTACCTACATCTTGGTCTTTGTAAGCCCTTCCATGGAAATCAATCAATCAATCAAATCAAATCAAATCAGGAAGCTGTATCATCAAAAGGCAAAACAGGAGTGAAAAATAAAATAACAGATTATGAGAAGATATTTCAATTCACATGTCTGTCAAAAGATTCCTATTCAGAATACAGAAAATACTTCTACAAATTCATAATAAAAAGCAGGCAATTTAAAAATAGACAAGATCCAAATCTAAACAATCTAAAAATGGGCAAAGGATATGAAGTGGACCTTCATAAAAGAAGATATCTAATAAACACTTAAATAGATGTTCAACCTCATCTGTCAGGAGTAAAATGCAAATTTAAACCATAAGTATGTGGAATTATACACATAATCATTATGGCTAACTTAAAAAGAATGACAGTACCGAGTGGTGAAATAGCAAATATGGAATAACTCAAACTCTCATACATTGCTGGTAGGAGTGAGTGTAAACTGGTGACATAACTCTGGAAAATATTTAGCCATATCTGGAAAGGTGTTTGGTGGTTGAGTATATGCTTAATATATGCATGTCCTATCATCCATGTGTGTATATCTATCTATATATCTATCTATCTATCTCTATCAATCTATCTATCCATCTATCTACCATCTATCTATCCATCTATCTTTATCTATCTGTCTGTTTATCTATCTATCTATCTATCTATCTATCTATAGGTACCATCTACCTGTAAAACCTCAAGTTCACACTGGTACCTCCAATTGCAGTTCAACACCATAGGGTTTTTCTAGCTTCCAACATTCCATATTTTTCTGTGGAAGCTTCTCCAACAGTAAGGGAGATGGCTTCCATTATCTTCAATACATTTACTTATTTGCTAAATCCTTCTTTAGGTCACCATTCTCCTAGCTACGTGGCTAACTCAGTCCTCGTCCGGTTGACCCTGACTTGTGGGCTGACCTCTTGAACCCAGTTCTACCAAACATGCTGGTTGAGTCCACAGTCTTGGCCCCAGCCCTGGTCCCAAAGAACATCCTGGGTGAGTCCCTGATCTTGACCCCAGCCCCAGCCTTGGTAAACACACCAAACAAATGCCCAGCTAAATCCCTGGCCCTGAGCCTGTTGAAATCCAGGCATTGGCTGGGAGAAGGAGAACAAATGTTGACGGCATAAAACAATGAATCAATAAGGCAGAGCCTGAGATGAGAACTTCTCTCATACGTAGCTCATTTGGGAAGTGACCCCAGAGATCAGGACTGAGAGGCAGCCGAGTGAGACGGCAAAGGAGGAGGAACGAATAGAAGCATGCAGAATCAAGGTCGGTATAGTGGGCGATGGGGATAGCTTCTCCTGAACTGACTGACATGCCTGCAGAATGGCTCCCAGAATCAGCCGCTGGAAGGAAGGGTGGCAGAAGCATTTAAACATCTGCCTTCCACCCTGCATTGGTGGCAAGTTGTCACCCAGAGTGTTCATTGCCCCGCACTTCTGAGCCTCAGGCAAATGTGCAGGCTGAGCCAACCCCTGACCTGAGATGACACCCAAGGAGGAGCCTGTGTGCAGAAAGCAAGAAGCGAGGAGACACAGAGAAGTTGTTGAGAGAGTGAAATGAGTCCAAGCCTGCAGCAAGCTCCCTGCCCGAGCCCAGGGTGAAATCAGAGGCGAGCCCAAGAGGATGCTTGTTAGCTTCAAGTGACCTCACCAGTTCTTTGCCCCCAGTTGAAAAGGGAATGAATTGTGCTCACAGATATGAACCCATTAGTGGAAGGATGTGTTTTTCTTTTTTTAAAAAAACTTTTAAATTTATATAGGGTATAGCCAATTAACAATATTGTGATAATTTCAGGGGCACAGCAAAGCGACTCAGCCACACATATACATGTAACCATTCTCCCCAAACTCCCCTGCCATCCAGACTGCCACATAACATTGAGCAGAGTTCCCTGTGCTATACAGTAGGTCCTTGTTGGTTATCCATTTTAAATGTAGCAGTGTGTACATGTCAGTCCCAAACTCCCTAATTATCCTTTCCGCCCCACCCTTCCCTCTGGTAACCATAAGTTCATTCTCTAAGGTCTGTGAGTCTATTTCTGTTTTGTAAATACGTTCATTTGTTTCATTTCTTTTTAGATTCCGCATACAAGACATATCATACGATATTTCTCTTTCTCTGCCTAACTTACTTCACTCAGTATGACAATCTCTAGGTCTATCCATGTTGCTGCAAATGGCATTGTTTCATTTTTTTAGTGGCTGAGTAATATTCCATTGTATATATGTACCACATCTTCTTTATCCATTCCTTTGTCGATGGACATTTAGGTCGCTTCCGTGTCTTGGCTTGTAAACAGTGCTGGGGTGCATGTACCCTTTCAGACAACGTTTTTCTCTGGATATACGCCCAGGAGTGGGATTGCAAGGTCATATGCTAGCTCTATTTTTATGGGGATTTTCAAAACATTAATATTCAAGTTAAGGCACATAAAACATCAACAACTTAAATAAGATGACATATCACTTAACACATTTAGGTTTAATGTCATTAATAAAGTTCATTGTGATTTGAAATACAACGACATAATCCCAGAGTGCCTCTGGGTAATGCTCCGGGAAAACAAATGGATTGTGTCTTGTGCTGTGGCCTGGTGCCAGTTTAGGGTGAGTCTCTTGCCTTTGGAATTTAGGATTTGTGTCTAGGTAGTTCATGAAACCCTGGGCCCAGATCTCCGGAGCCAGCTTGACCTTGAGGCTGTGGAAGAGAGCGGTTAGAACTGGATGGAGCCTACTGTGGTTGGAAAGCACTCCTTTTGCCCAGCTGACATTTAGATGCTTTATTTAGGTGCCTGGGGTTTAGGTGTGCTACCTTGGACTTCAATGGAAAGCTCATCTTCAGACAGGTTATATACCTGACTTGCAGGTGTTTGCCATTAGGCTGGGCTCCTGGCTGGCTCAGTGGTTTTAATTCTAGGCACTTTCTTCCTGGCCCTACCCTAGCCAACAGATGTGGCCAGGTTCCCAGGAGACATGGCTCCTAGAGCAGGAGAGAGTTTATGAGGTTGTCTGCCAGATCCTCTCACTTCCTGCCTGTGACACAGAAAAACTTCCACTTTTGTATGGGGCGTCTTAATGCCAGAGAGAGAAATTGACTTGCTGTACAGGACCCAGAGAGTCAGGGTCAGTTCTGGGATCAGAGTCCAGAAACATTGCCTTGCTATGTTTCCACGTTTGTACTGGAATCACGGTATTTCTCCAACCAATGACAGCCCCCCTGGACTTGGGTCAGCAGGACAATAATCTTCTTTCCCTTAATGAGGGGTCTGGTCTTTGTGCCTTGGTACTGTGGGTCTCATGTCTGAAAAAGGAGCCAGCTATACTCACGAAGTACAAGAGAATCTTGACCTTAAGAGGCTATTAAGGAAAGGAGATTCCATGCCTTCAAATGGATTTTGCAAATTCTTGAGAGTGTGGGCTGAGGGTATAGTGACAGCGTCGGAGCGCCGGGAGAGGACTGGGGTTGGCTGCTTGAACACAGCCTGCAGGGGGCTAGTGCGCCACGGCTGGCCGGGAGGGAGTCCGGGGAAAAGTCTGGATCTGCCGAAGAGGCAGGAGACTTTTTCTTGCCTCTTTGTTTCCTGGTGCGCGAGGAGAGGGGATTAAGAGCGCTGCTTAAAGGAGCTCCAGAGACGGGCGCGAGCCGCGGCTAAAAGCGCGGACCCCAGAGACAGGCATGAGACGCTCAGGCTGCTGCTGCCGCCACCAAGAAGCCTGTGTGTGAGCACAGGTCACTCTCCACACCCCCCTTCAGGGGAGCCTGTGCAGCCCGCTACTGCCAGGGTCCTGGGATCCAGGGACAACTCCCCCGGGAGAACGCACGGGGGGCGCCTCAGGCTGCTGCAACGTCACGCCCGGCCTCTGCCGCCGCAGTTTCGCCCCGCACTCCGTGCCCCTCCCTACCCCCGGCCTGAGTGCGCCAGAGCCCCCGAATCAGCGGCTCCTTTAACCCGGTCCTGTCTGAGAGAAGAACAGACGCCCTCCGGCGACCTACACGCACAGGCGGGGCCAAATCCAAAGCTGAGCCCCTGGGAGCTGTGAGAACAAAGAAGAGAAAGGGAAATCTCTCCCAGCAGCCTCAGAAACAGCGGATTAAAGCTCCACAATCAACTTGATGTACCCTGCCTCTGTGGAATACATGAATAGACAGCGAATCATCCCAAATTGAGGAGGCGGACTTTGAGAGCAAGATTTATTATTTTTTCCCCTTTTCCTTTCTTTGTGTGTATGTGTATGCTTCTGTGTGAGATTTTGTCTGTATAGCTCTTCCACCACTTGTCCGAGGGTTCTATCCGTCCGTTATTTTTTTTAAATTTTTTTCTTAATAATTATTTTTTATTTTAATAACTTTATTTTATTTTATTTTATCTTTGTTCTTTCTTTCCTTCCTTCCCTCCTTTAGACAACGAATCATCCCAAATTGAGGAGGTGGACTTTGAGAGCAAAATTTATGATTTTTTTCCCCTTTTCCTCTTTTTGTGAGTGTGTATATGTGTGCTTCTGTGTGAGATTTTGTCTGTATAGCTTCACTTCCACCATTTGTCCCAGGGTTCTATCCATCCGTTTTTTTTGTTTTTTGTTTTTTTCCTCTTAATAATTATCTTTTTATTTTAATAACTTTACTATATTTTATCTTATTTTATTTTATTTTACTTTATCTTTTTTCTTTTTTCCTTCCTTCCCTCCTTCCTCCCTCCCTCCTTTCTTTTTTTCTTTCTTTCTTTCTACTTCTACTAATTCTTTCTTTCTACTTTTTCTCCCTTTTCTTCTGAGTCGTATGGATGAAAGGCTCTTGGTGCTGCAGCCAGGAGTTAGTGCTGTGCCTCTGAGGTGGGAGAGCCACCTTCAGGACACTGGTCCACAAGAGACCTCCCAGTTGCACATAATATCAAATGGCGAAAATCTCCCAGAGATCTCCATCTCAACATCAGCACCCAGCCTCACTCAACGACCAGCAAGCTACAGTGCTGGACATCCTATGCCAAACAACTAGCAAGACAGGATCACAACCCCACCCATTAGCAGAGAGGCTGCCCAAAATCATAATAAGTCAACAGACACCCCAAAACACACCAACAGACGTGGACCTGCCCACCAGAAAGACAAGATCCAGCCTCATCCACCAGAACACAGGCACTAGTCCCCTGCACCAGGAAGCGTACACAACCCACTGAACCAACCTCAGCCACTGGGGACAGACACCAAAAACAACAGGAACCTGCAGCCTGCAAAAAGGAGACCCCAAACACAGTAAGATAAGCAAAATGAGAAGACA
>NW_006778806.1:0-2334 GCF_000442215.2 Lipotes vexillifer
CTCCCCGACCAGCCCCTGAGCTCCCAGGAGGACCGTCCGTCTTCATCTTCCCCCCGAAACCCAGGGACATCCTCACAATATCCCAAACACCCGAGGTCACATGCGTTGTGGTTGACGTGAGCCATGAGGACCCCGATGTCCAGTTCTCCTGGTACGTGGATGATGTAGAGTTGCGAACGGCCAAGACGAAGCCAAAGGAGGAGCAGTTCAACAGCACCTACCGTGTGGTCAGCGCCCTGCCCATCCAGCACCAGGACTGGCTGAAGGGGAAGGTGTTCACGTGCAAGGTCAACAACAAAGGCCTCCCGGCCCCCATCGTGAGGACCATCTCCAAGGCCAAAGGTGGGCCCGGTGGACGGGCGCAGGAGGGTCCCTGGGCGCCAAGAGCAGTGAGCTTCATGCTAACAGCCATTCCTCTCCGCACAGGGCAGCCCCGGGAGCCGCAGGTGTACGTACTGGCCCCAGCGCGGGAAGAGCTGGCCAAGAGCTCGGTCAGCGTAACCTGCATGGTCATCGCCTTCTACCCGGCCGACATCGACGTGGGGTGGCACAGAAACGGGCAGCCGGAGCCAGAGGGCAACTACGGCACGACCCCGGCCCAGCTGGACGCCGACGGCTCCTTCTTCCTGTACAGCAGGCTCAGGGTGGACAAGAGGAGCTGGCAGCGCGGAGACACCTACACGTGTGTAGTGTTGCACGAGGCGCTACACAACCACAACTCGCAGAAGTCCATCACCCAGTCTTCGGGTAAATGAGCCACACGGCGTTGCTGCCCAGCGAGCCCTCCCTCCCCTTGGGCTCTCAGGGTCCAGCGAGGACTCCTGAGCCCCAGCCCTGTGTACACTCCTCCCGGGCGCCATGAAATAAAGCGCCCAGCGCCGCCCTGGGACCCCGCAATGCTGTCATGGTTCTTTCCGAGCAGAGCCCTGGGGCACGCCGGGCCTGCATGGGGCAGGGGCGGGCCCGGCTCTGGGTCACAGTTTGTCACCACCAGTGCGGGCGAGCTGACCCCCTCAGGGCCGGACCCAGCGTGTGCGGGTCTGCGCAGGCCGCTTGGGGGCTGCCCGAGGCCGGGGAGGGCCTCTCCCGGAGGGGACAGCTGCTCCGGCCGCCCTCCACCCAGCAGCTGCTGGGGCTGGAGTGTGTGCCCGGGACGGGAGACCCTCAGGAGAGTGAGTGCCCACTTCCTCCTGCCCCTGTTCCAGCCCAATCAGTGGGACACTGGCCGTCCTTGTCCCCACGTTCCTGTCCCCGGCTCCAGAGTCCGCGTGCCGGCTCTCCGCCCTCACGGGGGCCACACACGGCCCGGGGTTGGGGGACGGCCCGGCTGCACTGTCAGGCACGGGAGGTCAGGACCGCCCCGCCTCAGGCCAGGTGGATCTGCCCTGCTTGTCCCTGCCAGGGGCAGGCCTGTGCACTCGTGGGGACACTCATCCCTGTGCCCACAAGGGGCAGAGGCAAGCGGCCCTGAGTGCCCGGGGGGGGACCCTCCAGACGCACCCATGGACACTGAGCCCAGAGCCATTGAAAACAAGCCCCGCACTGAGCCACACCAGCCGGCACACCACCACCTTCATCCACACGCACTCACCTGCCCACGTACACGCGTGTGCAGTGCGCCCATCACAACACCCACACGCGTGCACACTCGCGGGCCTTGCACACGGGCCCTCCCACAGGGCAGCCGCACAGACGCACACCCGACCACAGAGCTGGGTCTCATGAGCCCTCACCGTAGACCCCAGGCTGGTCCCCACCCTCCAACGCCCATGGGACAGAGACCAGCACTGTCCTGCCCCTTCCCTGGACCAGGGCCCACAGCCCACGCACGCTGCTGACACTCCCACCCTCCAGGTCTGGCCCCCAGCGGGAGAGGCGGCCGGGGCCTGAGCCACTGTCCTGCAGGGGGTCCGGGCACCCTCCCCGCAAGGGCCCCAGCTCAGCGCACAGCACCGGGGAGGGAGCAGGACCCACTGGCAAGGCCGATTTCGCAATAATAATCAGAAGAAACTTACAAATTACTAGATATTAAAATTATTATTAAACTGTAATAAATAAACAGTTGTTACTGAGACATAAATTGATCAATAGCAAAGAGCAGATCCACACAAACATAAAAACATAGGGGATTTAAAGAATTATAAGGGCCGGGCTTCCCTGGTGGCGCAGTGCTTGAGAGTCCGCCTGCCGATGCAGGAGACGCGGGTTCGTGCCCCGTTTCGGGAAGATCCCACATGCCGCGGAGCGGCTGGGCCCGTGAGCCATGGCCACTGAGCCTGCGCGTCCGGAGCCTGTGCTCCGCAAATGGGAGAGGCCACGACAGTGAGAGGCCTG
>NW_006778806.1:2399-18714 GCF_000442215.2 Lipotes vexillifer
CGCTCTTCAAGGTGGGCGGGCCGGCCCCGCGGCGCCCTCGCTGTCCCCTCACAGACCCTGCACTGTCCCTCAGGGTCCCTCACGGTCCCTCACGGTCCCTCACGGTCACTCACGGACTCTCACTGTCCCTCACTGTCCCTCCCTGTCCCCTCACTGTCCCTCACTGTCCCTCAGGGCCCCTCACTGTCCCTCACTGTCCCTCAGGGCCCCTCACTGTCCCTCACTGTCCCTCAGGGCCCCTCACTGTCCCTCACTGTCCCTCAGGGCCCCTCACTGTCCCTCACTGTCCCTCAGGGCCCCTCACTGTCCCTCACTGTCCCTCAGGGCCCCTCACTGTCCCTCACTGTCCCTCAGGGCCCCTCACTGTCCCTCACTGTCCCTCAGGGCCCCTCACTGTCCCTCACTGTCCCTCAGGGCCCCTCACTGTCCCTCACTGTCCCTCAGGGCCCCTCACTGTCCCTCACTGTCCCTCAGGGCCCCTCACTGTCCCTCACTGTCCCTCAGGGCCCCTCACTGTCCCTCACTGTCCCTCAGGGCCCCTCACTGTCCCTCACTGTCCCTCAGGGCCCCTCACTGTCCCTCACTGTCCCTCAGGGCCCCTCACTGTCCCTCACTGTCCCTCAGGGCCCCTCACTGTCCCTCACTGTCCCTCAGGGCCCCTCACTGTCCCTCACTGTCCCTCAGGGCCCCTCACTGTCCCTCACTGTCCCTCAGGGCCCCTCACTGTCCCTCACTGTCCCTCAGGGCCCCTCACTGTCCCTCACTGTCCCTCAGGGCCCCTCACTGTCCCTCACTGTCCCTCAGGGCCCCTCACTGTCCCTCACTGTCCCTCAGGGCCCCTCACTGTCCCTCACTGTCCCTCAGGGCCCCTCACTGTCCCTCACTGTCCCTCAGGGCCCCTCACTGTCCCTCACTGTCCCTCAGGGCCCCTCACTGTCCCTCACTGTCCCTCAGGGCCCCTCACTGTCCCTCACTGTCCCTCAGGGCCCCTCACTGTCCCTCACTGTCCCTCAGGGCCCCTCACTGTCCCTCACTGTCCCTCAGGGCCCCTCACTGTCCCTCACTGTCCCTCAGGGCCCCTCACTGTCCCTCACTGTCCCTCAGGGCCCCTCACTGTCCCTCACTGTCCCTCAGGGCCCCTCACTGTCCCTCACTGTCCCTCAGGGCCCCTCACTGTCCCTCACTGTCCCTCAGGGCCCCTCACTGTCCCTCACTGTCCCTCAGGGCCCCTCACTGTCCCTCACTGTCCCTCACCGTCCCTCACTGTCCCTCACTATCCCCTCACTATCCCCCACGGCCCCTCACTGTCCCCTCACCTTCCCTCACTGTCACTCACTGTCCCTCACAGTCCCTCACTGTCCCTCACAGTCCCTCACTGTCTCTCACAGTCCTTCACTGTCCCTCAGGGCCCCTCACTATCCCCTCACTGTCCCTCACTATCCCCTCACTATCCCCCACGGCCCCTCACTGTCCCCTCACCTTCCCTCACGGTCACTCACTGTCCCTCACAGTCCCTCACTGTCCCTCACAGTCCCTCACTGTCCCTCACAGTCCTTCACTGTCCCTCAGGGCCCCTCACTATCCCCTCACTGTCCCTCACGGTCCCTCACGGACTCTCACTGTCCCGCACTGTCCCCTCACTGTCCCTCACGGTCCCTCACTGTCGCTCACTGTCCCCTCACTGTCCCTCACTGTCCCTCACTGTCCCCTCACTGTCCCTCACGGTCCCTCACTGTCGCTCACTGTCCCCTCACTGTCCCTCACTGTCGCTCACTGTCCCCTCACTGTCCCTCACGGTCCCTCACGGTCCCTCACTGTCCCCTCACTGTCCCTCACAGTCCCTCACTGTCCCTCAGGGTCCCTCACTATACCCTCACTGTCCCTCACGGTCCCTCATGGACTCTCACTGTCCCGCACTGTCCCCTCACTGTCCCTCACTGTCCCTCACGGTCCCTCACGGTCCCTCACTGTCCCTCACGGGCCCTCACGGGCCCTCACTGTCGCTCACTGTCCCCTCACTGTCCCTCACGGTCCCTCACGGTCCCTCACCGTCCCCTCACTGTCCCTCACTGTCCCCTCACTGTCCCTCACTGTCCCCTCACTGTCCCTCACAGTCCCTCACTGTCCCTCACTGTCCCTCACTGTCCCTCACGGTCCCTCACGGTCACTCACGGACTCTCACTGTTCCCTCACTTTCCCCTCACTGTCCCTCATGGTCTCTACTGTCCCTCGCTGTCCCCTCAATATCCTTCACTGTCCCTCACTGTCCTCACTGTCCCCTCACTGTCCCTCACAGTCCCTCACTGTCCCTCACGGTCCCTCACGGTCCCTCACTGTCCCTCACTTTCCCCTCACGGTCCCTCACTGTCCCTCACTTTCCCCTCACTGTCCCTCATGGTCTCTACTGTCCCTCGCTGTCCCCTCAATATCCTTCACTGTCCCTCACTGTCCCTCACTGTCCTTCACTGTCCCTCACAGTCCCTCACTGTCCCTCATGGTCTCTCACTGTCCCTCACTGTCCCCTCACTGTCCCTCACTGTCCCTCACGGTCCCTCACTGTCCCTCACTGTCCCTCACGGTCCCTCACGGTCCCTCACCGTCCCCTCACTGTCCCTCACAGTCCCTCACTGTCCCTCATGGTCCCTCACTGTGCCTCACTGCCACTCACGGTCCCTCCCTGTCCCTCACTGCCACTCATGGTCCCTCACAGTCCCTCACAGTCCCTCACTGTCCCTCACTGTCCCCTCAGTGTCCCTCACTGTCCCTCACTGTCCCTCACTGTCCCTCACGGTCCCTCACAGTCCCTCACTGTTCCTCACAGTCCCTCACTGTCCCTCACTGTCCCTCACTGTTCCTCACAGTCCCTCACTGTCCCTCATTGTCCCTCACTGTCCCTCACTGTCCCTCGCGGGCCCTCACTGTTCCTCACTGTTCCCTCACTGTCCCTCACTGTCCCTAATGGGCCCTCACTGTCCCTCACTGTCCCCTCACTGTTCCTCACGGTTCCTCACTGTCCCTCACTGTCCCTCACGGGCCCTCACTGTCCCTCACTGTCCCCTCACTGTCCCTCACTGTCCCTCCCAGTCCCCCACTGTCCCTCATTCTCCCACACTGTCCCTATCATGGCCTCCTGTCCCCCCGGAACCCCTCGCTGGCCGTCGGCCCGGGGAATGGTGACAGGCCCTGGGGGGCGCCCCGGGTGGTTTCCCGCCAGCGCTCACCCCCGCTGCCCCTCAGGTGAAGTGGATCTTCTCGTCGGTGGTGGAGCTGAAGCGGACGATTGTCCCTGACTACAGGAACATGATCGGGCAGGGTGCCTAGCGCTCGCTACGGGCTGCGTCCTGGGCCGCCCCTGACCTGTAGGACCACGTCCATCCCCTTGTGCCGCTCAGCCTGCGCCAGGCCTCTCCGCCGCCCGCTGACCTCGCCAGCCTCTGAGCTCACGAGCACCCTCGCCTGCATCCCCGGCCTCTGGCCTCGTGGCCACCACAACCTGCCCCCCAACCCACTCACAGACCCGAGTGGACCGCAGGTGATGCCCAACCTGAGCTGATGTCCCCGCAGGACACCTCCGGGGCCCCAGGGACCACCAGGAACGCTCGGGTCAGCGTGGGGTTTTCTCACACTGTCCCCATTATGGCATCCTGTGCCCCTGGAACCCCCGCTGTCCATCGGCCCGGGGAATGGGTGACAGGCCCTGGGGGGCGGCCCGAGTGGTTTCCCGCCAGCGCTCACCCCCGCTGCCCCTCAGGTGAAGTGGATCTTCTCGTCGGTGGTGGAGCTGAAGCGGACGATTGTCCCTGACTACAGGAACATGATCGGGCAGGGTGCCTAGCGCTCGCTACGGGCTGCGTCCTGGGCCGCCCCTGACCTGTAGGACCACGTCCATCCCCTTGTGCCGCTCAGCCTGCGCCAGGCCTCTCCGCCGCCCGCTGACCTCGCCAGCCTCTGAGCTCACGAGCACCCTCGCCTGCATCCCCGGCCTCTGGCCTCGTGGCCACCACAACCTGCCCCCCAACCCACTCACAGACCCGAGTGGACCGCAGGTGATGCCCAACCTGAGCTGATGTCCCCGCAGGACACCTCCGGGGCCCCAGGGACCACCAGGAACGCTCGGGTCAGCGTGGGGTTCCCCCTCGAACAGGAGGAGGAGGCCGGCGTCCGGGCCTCTGCACAGGGCCTGCCCCCTGCATCTTGTCCCGGCCGGGCTCCAGACCCAGGGTCCCCGGGAGGAGGGCCTGTGCCAGATGCTGGAGGGGAACCGCCCGCCTCTCCCAGCAGGAGAGCTCTTGCAGGTGCCACTAATGGTCCCTCTGGTCACCTCCACCAAAGGTGCTGCTCAGAGCAGGGTCTGGGCCCGAGGCTGCTGCAGGAGCCCCAGCACGGGAGGCGGTGAGGTCCAGCCAGACCGGCCTCCCGGAGAGCACGCTGTTGACCTGGTGCCCCGCGGGCTGAGCTGGAGGGGCTCCCGGGAAAGAGGGCAGAAGGCGCGGCCAGCCCATCCTGCAGCCAAAGGCCTGAGGCACGTACAGCAGGAGCTCCGCCTGCACCGGGATGGGGGTGAGAGGCGCGACCCGCGTAGGGCCAGCCTCCGACCCCGGGCCCCGCCTCAGGGCCCGGTACCAACTCTCCGGGTCTCTGCGGAAAAGCGCAGTCAGCGTGCGCCGGTGCTGGAGCTGCTCCCGGGCTGGAAAGAAGGGCCACATGATCGCAGCTCGGGAGGCTTTTCTCCTTTCTGAATGTGGGGCCCACTGATGCTCTTCGCTGTGTCTTCATTTTGTTGATGACAATAAAACGTTCTTTACAATCGCCTAGCTCGCTGAGAAGTCTCCCTAGGTTAACACGCCGCCTACCCTCGTGAAATCCACAGCCAGACTCCCCCACGCCACCACCCAAGCCTGGGGTTCCTGCCTGGCCTGTGGGCGCAGGGGCGAGCCAGGGGCCTGGGGGAGCCACGGGGAAGTCGCACGTGTTGGGTGTGTCCGCACAGGAGGCTGTAACAGACACCACAGGGGGCCTTTGACAACAGACATCACTGTCTGACACCCTGGAGGCTGGAATCCCAGATCCTGGAGGTGCAGGGCTGGCTTCTCCCGAGGCCTGTCTCCGTGCCGTGTAGACGCCGTCTTCTCCGTGTCCTCATGTGGTCGTCCCTCTGTGCGTGTCTCTGTCCTATTGTCCTCCTCTTTTAAGGACACCAGTCAGACTGGATTAGGGCCCACCCTAGAGAGCCCACTTTACGTCATCACATCTTTACAGACCCCATCTCCAAATACTGAGGTCCTGGGGGTCCGGGCTTCAAAGCTGGAATTTGGGGACACAATTCAGCCCAAAACAGCCGAGCTGGGTGCAAGAAAGGAGGGCCAAGAGGGACGCCAGGACGCCAGGCCAGGAGGGGCAGCGGTTGGGAGGGGCTGCCAAAGGGGAGCAGAGGGCTTCCCTGGTGGCGCAGTGGTTGAGAGTCCGCCTGCCGATGCATGGGACACGGGTTCGTGCCCCGCTCCGGGAAGATCCCACATCCCGCGGAGCGGCTGGGCCCGTGAGCCATGGCCGCTGAACTGCGCATCCGGAGCCTGTTGCTCCGTGGCGGGAGAGGCCACGGCAGTGAGAGGCCCGCGTACCGCAAAAAGAAAAAAAAACAAAAAAAAAAAGCAAGAGAACAAAGGGGAGCAGAGCCAGACCTGGCTCACCACTCAGGACAGACAGCAGTGAGAAGGACCTCAGGAGGGGAGGGGGTCGGGTGGCACTGAGCTCAGCTGGCTGCACAGAGGTGACCAGTGTGTCACAGGAGAAGCAGGAGTGGGGCTCCAGGGGCTATGGTGAGGGACCAGGAAGGGTGGCCGTGCAGATGCGATGAGGCCGCTGTGCCCGCCGGCCGGCAAGGATGCAGGGATGGGTCAGGACTCTGCCCTCACAGAGACCAGGGACCCATCCCTCCTGGTGATTCCACCTCAGAGGAGACACAACCCTCCCCAGAGGGCAGAGTCAGGATCCACAGCTGTCGGCCCTTCTCAGTAAAAGCTCCAAAAAAGTGGGCCGGGGTCTGGGTCGGGTGCTGGCCGTGCTGGGCTCCCTCAGGCCGGCATTTCAGGGGGGCTGGCTCATCGCGGGGACGCGGCCTTGGGCTGCTGGAAGCCACGCTTGTGTTTGTTGCAGCCTTTCAGGGCGAGGGGACTGGCCGGACAGCCCTCCAGACCGGCAGCCGGAGTCTGGTCAGCATGGACGCTGCACCCCAAGGCCGTCCAATGTGCCGGTCCAGCTTCCTGTTGGGGGAGAGAGACAGACAGAGGCAGAGACAGAGAGAATGGTATGCAGGGAAGGGACTGCATCTCTCAGGGGTCCCTGCACCAAACGGGGAGGCCGGGAGGGGCGGCAAACAGGATGGCCGAGGGGTGGACAGCAGTGTCCAGGAGAACATCTGGCCCTCGGGACCCTGCCAGGCACGCTGGGCACGCTGGCACAGGACCCCCTCCGCCTGCTGGGCTCCATGGGGGCTCCAGGTGACGGACCTGGGGGTCACCCCACACCCTGCGTTTCCCTCCCCCTAAACATGTAACCAAGAATCTGAACTTGCCTGAGGGCAGCACAGCCTGCCCAGCCCTGGGCCCTGCCCCTCACTTCCATCCCCCAGACCAACGATCAGCCGCTAGCTGTCCCGCCCCGCAGGAACGCAAGGGTGGTCACACGAGGGCCGGCCGCACGGCCTCCTAGCTGAACCCCGTCCCTGGCACGGCTGCCTCTGGGCCCCTCAAGAACTGCCCCACACTGGGCCCCAGGGCTCCCACCCTCACCCCTCAGCAGTGCCACACCACACGGCACCCCTCACCTCTCCATGCCCCCCGAGCACCCCAAAGCCCAGTGGCCGACGCCTGCCCTTGAGCCCTTCGGGCTGCCCCTGTGTGAGCCTGAGATCAGCCTCCCGCTGCCTCCTGACCCCTAGAGCCCCCCAGACCATGAGCTCCACACCCACCTGTCAGTGCCTCACCTCGCCACCACACACCTCCATCTGTGTCTTACACACACACACGGGCGCCCAGAGGTTCCAGCCTAGCCCCAAGGTTGAAGGCAACAGGGGGCCTGCCTAGCACAGCCCCACACCACCCCGCTTTGGGGCAAGTCCCAGAAGAGCATCTGTTCCCTCCACAGAGAGACCTGGGCTGGGCGTGGGTGCTGACCACCCCAGGCTTCTCCCAGGCCCCTGGGCTTGGGCCCACACCGGTTCTGACTGACCAACCCCTGAAACACAGTGACGGCCTTGAGCCCATGGCCCAGCCCACACTGGAGCCCAGAGCCAAATCTAGGACTCAGTCCCAACCAGCCCAATCCAGCGTCTGAGCCCAGCCCAACCAAGCCAAGGGCTCACTCACCAGGCTCAGTCCCGCCCTCAGTGCCCCCAGGTCCAAGTAGGCTGCCCCCCATGCCCTGCTCCTGTCCCTTGCCCACCCTCCCTGCTGTCCACCCCCAAGCCCCGTTCGTGCAGAATGAGGATGCAGAGAAGACCTTCTGGGGAGAGGCCAGGGGAGTTTCCAGGGCTGCAGGCAGGGCCCTAGGCTGTGAGGCAGGGTCCCACAGCAGAAGGTGCTTCCCAAGGGGTCCGCAGTGTGGCCAAATCAGCCCTGCAGCACCCACCCACATCCCCCGTGCCCTCATCCTGACGTAGGAGATAGATGGGCTCCAGGCTGAGCAGCTGCAACCACTCTCCTGCTGACACTTCGAGATGATTGGCCAGAGACCACCTGGAAAACCGTCCCCATGTAAGCAACCTAAGCCACCCCTACGGCACATGACTCACTCCAAGTTCCCCATGTGCTCTTCCACTCTTACCTTCCTTCTAGTAAACACTGTCTCTATTTCACAATCTTGGTCTCTTTCCTAAATTCTTTCTTCAAAGAAGCAAGACAGAAGTCCATCTTCCAGCTGATCCACTGCCAGAATTAGGTCGACCTCTCTCTCTTTACTTTTCCTTTTAAAGTTCCTTAAAGTAAAGAATCCCTTACCACTTGAATGTACCTTGGGGGAGGTGCCTGTGGTCCCTTAGAAGCAGGAGGATCCCCCACTCCAGAGGATGTGGACAAGGGGCCAAAGGGAAGGGGGCAGAGGGCCGCTCTGGGCCCCGAGGACCCAAGTGTCCAGCCAGGCTCCGCCTCAAGAGTCCTTCAATGCCCACTGAGACCCCAACTCAGGCTCCATCACACCTGCTCTGCTGGCCTCCAGCCCAGACTCACCACCGCTCCCCACACAAAGATAAAAGCAACAATCCCAATCCCCGTGGGCAAACCCTGAGGGGCTCATTCAGTGGTCAGTGCAGGAGGCCGCAGGAACACAGCTGCACAAGCACCAGGGTGGAGGCCGGCATCAGCCTCCTGGGGCCCCAGTCACCACCCACTGAGCTCACGCAGACAGGCCACTCCTCAGTCCCCATCCCGCCAGCCTGCCCGGACATCCCGATGAACAAGCGATAGCTGTCTGGGGCTGGCCGCCACCGTCCTCGAGACGAAAGCTGGGAGCCGCGCAGGCAGGAGCCACAGGCACCAGGGAGAGGGCCGGCTGGCCAAGCACAGTGGTGGGCATGGGCTGAGCCTCCTCCTGAGGGTGAAGAGCTGGAGAAGCCCACCCACAAGGGGCTCTGAAGTCCCATGGAAACGGGGCAGAGCACATGAGCACATGTGACACAGGGCAGGACTCCTTCATATACAAAGAGCACTAAGCAACCAATGAAAAGAAAGAAATGTGATTAGTGTGTCCTGCACTGTAAGGAAAAACCTTTGGGTGGCTTATTGGGTGGCCAATAACAGGAAGAAAATGTTTCAATAATTAGAAAAGGTACAATAAGGAGGAAACTAGGGGCAGTGAGTGACCTTCTTGGCCTCTGAGGGCCTGTGAGCAGTTAAGACCATTCTCCAGGGCCTGGTGGCCTCCTTCCCAGCATACGAGTGCCCAGACTCTGTTTGCCACTTGTGGCAAAGGCCCTTCTGAGAGCCGCCATCTGCGCTGGGAGACCAGGCGTCCCATGGACTGCGACACGGACCATGCAGCCTGCTGGGGTCGGGCATAGAAAACCCGGGATTGGGCAACCCTGAGGCTTGTCCAGAGAGCCCGAGTATTTGGTTCCAATAGAACATGAGAGGGGCAGTAGAGCACTGCACACAAGGTCAAGGGCGCAGCCCTGCTCTGCTCTGCCCCCTCACAGTGACACTCCCTGGGGATCTGCTCCGGAGGCGGGCAGGATGCCCTGGGGATCTGGGCTGGGAGCGAGGGGAGATGCACTGTAATGTAAGCTGGATGCGGAGAGGTGCACTGGGGATCTGTGCTGGGGCGGAGGAGGGGGGAATGCACGGGATAAATCCCAAGGGGGCCTCATGAACATTCTCATTCACAAGACACTAGGCCAGGGCTGTAGTGGGATACTCAATTTACACCTGTACCTGGCCAACCATATACAAAGATGGAACTCTGACCCAAGAATGCAGCCAACAGCCCAGGACACCCAGCCACTGTCACAGGATCCAGCCCAGGAAGCAGCCTGCTCCCTCCATGCTAGCCTAAACCTAACCCTCCGTGCTAGACCTGCAGGAAGTCGGACCTCCATCTCTAGTGACAGCCCAGGAAGCCCTACAACCGCCCTGTGACATCCCCCTCAATGGCCTGGCTTGATCAATAACCCGCGGCTTCCATGGTCTTTGTCCTCGCTTCTGACTGAGGACTAACTGGACAAAACGGGACGTGTCCCAGCCATCGCAGGGGTGCCTGCGTCTTGTTGGCCATCCAGCTTCCCCAGCCCCGCAGCCCCCATCAGGACGCCGGAGGCACTCTTTTTCCTATAAAGAAGCTTTCTACACACAGAAAATATTTTAACATGCTAACACACACATGATATAATAAGTATGTCATAGGCCCTTACATGGGCATAGTGTTATATGTATATAGTAACAATTAAGCCACATGCGCATAATAAAGCCTCAAAGCCACCCACTCTCCTGCTGCCCGAGTCGCTGCCCAGCCAGCTGGGCACGGCTCCCTGGCTGCAGCAGCTCAGAATGAACAGCCTCTGCTTTTCCCGTTAAAACGTTTCCAGTGTTTTAGGAGACACAAGGTCTCGTGACAATAGCTCAGGGTCACAGTGACAGCCCCAAATGCATCCCGAGACCTGGACACAACAGGGACAGAGGTGAAGCTGGTGTTCGGGCCTGGGCAGGGAGGTGATCGCCCATGGAAATGAGCAGAGAAGGGGTTGGCAGGACAGCCACGAGGCCAGAGCAGCACCATGGCAGGTAGCGCCATGCTTGACAGCCGTGCTCGACCACAGTGCTCTACCACGCAGACATGGATGCTGACAGAGGGTCCCGCCCTCCTCTTCCAAACAGGACTGGTCACACAGCCGGGCCTGCAGGCACACTGAAGGGCACCCAAACCACACCACGAGGAGTGTCGGGGCATTTCTTTCTTTTTTTTTTTTTTTGAAATATAGTTGATTTACAATGCTGTGTTCGTTTCAGTTGTACAGCAAAGTGATTCAATTATACATATACATGTATCTATTCCAGATTCTTTTCCCTTATAGGTTAGTATCTATTCTATATAGAGTAGTGTGTATATGTTAATCCCAAACTCTTAATTTATCCCGCCCCTCCCCTCTCCCCTTTGGTATCCATAGGTTTGTTTTCTATGTCTGTGAAGTCTGTTACTGTTTTGTATGTAAGTTCATTTGTATCATTTTTTTTAGATTCCGCATATGAGTGATATCATATGATATTTGTCTTTCTCTGTCTGACTAACTTCACTTAGTATGGTAACCTGTAGGTCCATCCATGCTGCTGCAAATGGCATTATTTCATTCTTTATTATAGCTGAGTAATATTCCATTGTATATATGTCCCACATCTTCTTTATCCATTCATCTGTCGATGGGCATTTAGGTTGCTTCCATGTCCTGGCTATTGTAAACAGAGCTGCAATGAACACTGTGGTGCATGTACCTTTTTGAATTATGGTTTTCCTGGATATATCCCCAGGAGTGGGATTGCTAGATCATATGGTAGCTCTATTTTTAGGTTTTTCCATACTGTTCTCCATAGTGGCTGTATCAATTTTCATTCCCACCAACAGTGTAGGAGAGTTCCCTTTTCTCCACACCCTCTCCAGCATTATTGTTTGTATAGCTTTTGATGATGGCCGTTCTGACCGGTGAGAGGTGGTACCTCATTGTGCTTTGATTTGCATTTTTCTAATAATTAGGAATGCTGAGCATCTTTTCATGCGCCTTTTGGTCATCTGTATGTCTTCTTTGGATAAATGTCTATTTAGATACTCTGCTCATTTTTCTATTGGGTTGTTTGTTTGTTCTTTATATTGAGCCATATGAGCTGTATATACATTTTGGAGATTAATTTCTTATTGTTTGCATGGTTTGCAAATATTTGCTCCCAATCTGTAGGTTATCTTTTTGTTTTGTTTATGGTTTTCCATTGCTGTGCAAAAGCTTTTCAGTTTAATTAGGTCCCATTTGTTTATTTTTGTTTTTATTTCCATTTCTCTAGGAGGTGGGTCAAAAAGGATCTTGCTGCAATTTATGTCATAGAGTGTCCTGCCTATGTTTTCCCCTAGGAGTTTTCTAGTATCCAGTTTCACATTTACGTCTTTAATCCATTTTGAGTTTATTTTTGTCCATGGTGTTAGAGAATTTTCTAATTTCATTTTTTTACATGTAGCTGTCCAGTTTTCCCAGTACCACTTCTTGAAGAGATTGTCTTTTCTCCACTGTATATTCTTGCCTCCTTTGTCATAGATTAATTGACTGTAGGTGTGTGGGATTATTTCTGGGCTGTCTATCCTGTTCCATTGATCTATATTTCTGGTTTTGTGCCAGTACCATACTGTTTTGATGACTGTAGCTTTGTAGTATAGTCCAAAGTCAGGGAGCCCGATTGCTCCAGCTCCATTTTTCTTTCTTAAGATTGCTTTGGCTATTCAGGGTCTTTTCTGTCTCCATACAGTTTTTAAAATTTTTGGTTCTAGTTCTGTGAAAGATGCCATTGGTAATTTGATAGGGATTGCATTGAATCTGTAGATTACCTTGGGTAGAACAGTCATTTTCACAATGTTGATTCTTCCAATCCAAGAACATGGTATATCTCTCCATCTGTTTGTGTCATCTTTGATTTCTTTCATCAGTGTCTCATAGTTTTCGGAGTACAGGTCTTTTGTCTCCTTAGGTAGGCTTATTCCTAGGTATTTTATTCTTTTTGATATGATAGTAAATGGGAGTGTTTCTTTAATTTCTCTTTCTGATCTTTCATTGTTAGTGTATAGAAATGCAACAGATTTCTGTGTATTAATTTTGTATCCAGCAACTTTACCAAATTCATTGATGAGCTCTAGTAGTTTTCTGGTGGCATCTTTAGGATTCTCTATGTATAGTATCATGTCATCTGCAAACAGTGACAGCTTTACTTCTTCTTTTCCAATTTGGATTCCTTTTATTTCTTTTTCTTCTCTGATTGCTGTGGCTAGGACTTCCAAAACTATGTTGAATAAAAGTGGTGAGAGTGGGCAACCTTGTCTTGTTCCTGATCTTAGAGGAAATGCTTTCAGCTTTTCACCATTGAGAATGATGTTAGCTGTGGGTTTGTAACATGTGGACTTTATCATGTTGAGGGACATTTCTTTGAAACTCTGAGTGAGTGTTCCCGTCCAAGGTCTGAGCAACCGCTTGGGGCAGAAGATCATGAGCTTCCTGGGCCCCCTGAGCCTCAGGGACCATCTCACCTGATAGCACTTTGCCTGCTCTTGTCACAATTTTACACACATTTGGTTTCCTGGGTGACATCACTTCCTGCCTGAAAGGCCTCCAGGGGCTTGTGCTTTCTGGATTCAACCTGGACTTGCCCAGCAATAAGTAAAAAGTCCTTCTGGAAGCAGAACTTCAATGGTGGAACGGGCACCGTGTCTCTGCCCTGCAAGCAGCAACCCTCATGATCCTGGGACAGTGGGCATGAGATCCGGGCACATGGAGGCCACACCAGCACCTGGAGAGAAAAGTTGTGGGTGTCCTCCACAACAACAGAAGGAAGTGCCAAATAGAGAGGTGAGTGGGGGTGGGCCCAGGAGACTCAGTTGCAACAGGTCAGGTCAAGTCAGGATTGAGCCAGGTCGTGGGCAGGTTTTTTCCAGACTCTTCATTAATGCAGAGTTAAGCAGAGCTTACATAGATCCATGTGCTTTGTGGGCAACACCAGAGAGTTGTGAGCGCAGCTTGCAGAGCCAGTGACTGACTGTCCAGATGGTGACACCGATCCTGTTCCACATCTAATGGCCTCTCCTACAATGTTCACTCCCTCTGGTGTTGTCAGACTTCCTGTTTTAGCCTTTGGGCTGAAATCCATCTCAGCAAGAAGATGCACATGCTTATCGGAGAGGGTCCTAGGACTGGTCAGATGTGGGAAAATAAGCGAGATAACTGGCCAGAGGAGAACAAAGACCTGAAAGGACTGTCCGGTGTAAGTGATTTAAATCGCTTTTTACAGCTCTCACCCTCATTAGGGAGGACACCCACACCCTTTCTCTCCAGGTGCGTATTTCTGCCTTTGCTTCTGTCTTAAATAAATAAACTACTTGTCTGTGAGCTCTCCCTCATGTTGTGCTGTGTCTCTGATAATAAACTTTGTGCCTCTTTTCATAGTTTTTCCTCCTTGAAACACTCTTGCTTTCAGAGGGTGCAAGAACCAGGGCAACTTGGTTTCTAGCCTCTAGCCCTGCTGGACTAGCAGCTAGGATTCCTGGTTTTCATCCAGGATACCCAGGTACAATTCCTGGGCAGGGAACTAAGATCCTGCCTCAGGACTGCTCACTGCTATCTCTCCGAAACCCGGAAGTTCAAGGTAAACTACGGGTCTCATCCAAACTGCTGGCTGGAGACTCCTGACTTTCACTGTCTCTCCCATGCTTCTCTGATTTTCTTTCCCACCTTACTTGCAAAGCAAGGTTTCTTTTTTACCTAATACTTTAACACCCTCTTCAGGAAGGACTAACTGCACCCTCGCCGCAGGCAAGCCCACTGTTGTCAGTGTCAGTTAAAATCCTCAAGTCCTGACCCCCATGGCACTTTCCAGAGTGGCCAACTGCAGTTCCTCCAGGAGTTCCCCCTTCACTCCAGGCTTTGGAAGCCCATACACCACGACGCCCAGCCTATTAGTCCGGCCACGTTCAAGCAGGCCGCAGCGCTCAGTCTCAAGGATAGACAACAGATCCCCACCCCCCACCACTAGAAACATCATGGCAACTGCTCTACACTGGTCCAAATGTCCTCTCCAGGTAATAAAGGAGGACGTCTTGTGCAAGGTATCAAGGATGACCAGAGACATCTTGTTAGAAATCAGTGGGGGAAGGAGCAGAGTCAAGATGGAGGTGGGGGAAGACGCAGAGTTAGCGTCTCCCCACCGCTAGGGCGCCTGCCGGCAGCTGCTGGGGGACTCTGAGCCCCAAGGAGGCGGGAGGAGCCCCAGAGTGAACCGGTAGGACGGACGTAGGGGGACCGAGGCGGGGGGAGAAGTGGAGGCCAGACGGGATCGGCGCCCCTGAGGTTGTGGCGATCAGGAGAGGCAGGCGGGAGGGGCCGCCCAGGAGGAGCGGAGGGCGATTGCCCCGCCCGCTCGGGCCCAGGAGACCTACCGGGCTCCCAGGCGAGGTCCCTGCCCTCTGAGACCATGGCTGGGGGGCACACCTGGGCCCCTTCTGCTCCTTGAGCCTAAGCCCCACCTCCCACAGCCCCCAGGGCCTTTTCCAGCCCTGTGGGTCCTGAGCATTGGCCCCGCCCACCGCCCAAACCTCGCCCCTGCTTAGGCCCCTCCCTCCACAGCCGAGGGCTCCCCCCGCAGCTCTTTTTTTCCCCCTCCTCCTCTTTTTTACTACTGTGGTACTGTTGTACCTTCCAGTTGTTGATTCCTCTATATTTTCATTGTTATATTCTTCCCAACGTATCTGTTAGTTTCCTAGCCTAATTTTATTTTTTACTTTGTTATTGTTTTTTGTTGTTGTTTTATTTTTTGCTGCCCCAGGTGGCTTGCAGGATCTTGGTACACAAGCCTGGGGTCAGGCCAAAGCTCCTGCAGTGGGAGCCCCGTGTCAGAACCACTGGAATAACAGAGAACCTCTGACCCCAGGGAACATTCATTGGAGTGAGGTCTCACAGAGTTCCTCATCTCAACACCAAGACCCAGCTCTATCCAATAGCCTACAAATTCCAGTGTTGGAAGCCTCAGGCCAAACAACCAGTAAGAGAGGAACACAATTCCACTCATTAAAAAAAAAAATGAGATGGCAAAAGGATATGTCGTAGATGAAGGAGCAAGGTAACAACCTACAAGACCAAATAAATGAAGAGGAAATAGGCAATCTACCTGAAAAGAATTCAGAGTAATGATAATAAAGATGATCCAGAATCTCAGAGATAGAATGGAGAAAATACAAGAAATATTTAACAAAGACCTAGAAGAAATAAAGAATAAACAGAGATGAACAACATAATAACTGAAATGAAAAATACACTAGAAGGAATCAACAACAGAATAGCTGAGGCAGAAGAACCAATAAGTGAGCTGGAAGACAAGATGGTGGAAATAGCTGCCAAGGAGCAGAATAAAAAAAAAAAAAAATGAAAAGAATTGAAGACAATCTCAGAGACCTCTGGAACAACGCTAAACACACCAACATTCGAATCATAGGGGTCCCAGGAGAAGAAGAGAAAAAGAAAGGGACTGAGAAAATACTTGAAGAGATTATAGTGGAAAACTTCCCTAACATGGGGAAGGAAATAGTCACCCAAGTCCAGGAAGCACAGAGAGTCCCATACAGGATAAACCCTAGGAAAAACACAAGACACATATTAAGCAAACAAACAAAACTTAAATTCAAGGAAAAAATATTAAAAGCAGCAAGGGAAAAACAAAAAATAACATACAAAGGAATCCCCATAAGGTTATCAACTGATTTTTCAGTGGAAACTCTGCAGGCCAGAAAGGAGTGGCAGGATATACTTAAAGTGATGAAAGAGAAAAACCTACAACCAAGATTACTCTTCCCAGCAAGGATCTCATTCAGATTCCATGGAGAAGTCAAAAGCTTTTCAGACAAGCAAAAGTTAAGAGAATTCAGCACCACCAACCTGCTTTACATCAAATGCTAAAGAAACTTCTCTAAGCGGGAAACACAAGAGAAGAAAAAGACGCACAAAAACAAACCCAAGGGCTTCCCTGGTGGTGCAGTGGTTGAGAGTCCGCCTGCCGATGCAGGGGACACGGGTTCGTGCCCCGGTCTGGGG
>NW_006778806.1:18789-24491 GCF_000442215.2 Lipotes vexillifer
GGAAACACAAGAGAAGGAAAAGACCTACAAAAACAAACCCAAAAAAATTAAGAAAATGGTAATAGGAACATACATATTGATAATAACCTTGAATGTAAATGGATTAAATGCCCCAACCAAAAGCCACAGACTGGCTGAATGGATACAAAAACAAGACCCTTATATATGCTGTCTACAAGAGACCCACTTCAGACCTAGGGACACACACAGACTGGAAGTGAAGGGATGGAAAAAAAATTCCATGCAAATGCAAATCAAAAGAAAGCCGGAGTAGCATACTCATATCAGATAAAATAGACGTTAAAATAAAGACTGTTAAAAGAGATAAGGAGGGACACTACATAATGATCAAAGGATCAATCCAAGAGGAAGATATAACAATTATAAGTGTTTATGCACCCAACATAGGAGCACCTCAATACATAAAGCAAATACTAACAACCATGAAAGGAGAAATCAACAGTAACACAATAATAGTAGGGGACTTTAACACCCCACTTACACCAACAGACAGATCATCCAAACAGAAAATAAATAAGGAAACACAAGCTTTAACTGACACAATAGACCAGATCGATCTGATTCATATTTATAGAACATTCCACCCAAAAGTGGCAGAATACACTTTCTTCTCAAGTGCACATGGAACATTCTCCAGGATAGATCACATCTTGGGTCACAAATCAAGACTCAGAACATTTAAGAAAATTGAAATCGTATTAAGCATCTTTTCTGACCACAACACTATGAGATGGGAAATCAATTACAGGAAAAAAACTTAAAAAAACCCACAAATACATGGAAGCTAAACAGTGCACTACTAAATAACCAAGAGATTGCTGAAGAACTCAAAGAAGAAATTTTTTAAATACATAGAAACAAATGACAATGAAAAGAAGATGACCCAAAACCTATGGGATGCAGCAAAAGCGGTTCTAAGAGGGAGGTTTATAGCAATACAATCTCACCTCAAGTAACAAGAAAAATCTCAAATAAACAATCTAACCCTACACTTAAAACAACTAGAGAAAGAAGAACAAAGAAAACCCAAAGTCAGTAGAAGGAAAGAAATCATAAAGATCAGAGCAGAAATAAATGAAATAGAAACGAAGAAAACAATAGCAAAGATCAATAAAACTAAAAGCTTGTTCTTTGAGAAGATAAACAAAATTGATAAACCCTTAGCCAGACTCATCAAGAAAAAGAGGGAGAGGATGCAAATCAATAAAATTAGAAATGAAAGAGGAGAAATCACAACTGACACTGCAGAAATACAAAGGATTATAAGAGACGACTACAAACAGCTATATGCCAATAAAATGGACCACCTTGAAGAAATGGACAAATTCTTGGAAAGTTACAAATTTCCAAGACTGAACCAGAAAGAATTAGAAAATATAAACAGACCTATCACAAGTAATGAAATTGAAACTGTAATTAAAAATCTTCCAACAACAGGGCTTCCCTGGTGGCGCAGTGGTTGAGAGTCTGCCTGCCAATGCAGGGGACACGGGTTCGAACCCTGGTCTGGGAAGATCCCACATGTCGCGGAGCAACTAGCCCCGTGAGCCACAATTACTGAGCCTGCGTGTCTGGAGCCTGTGCTCCACAACAAGAGAGGCCACAATAGTGAGAGGTCCACGTACTGCGATGAAGAGTGGCCCCCGCTTGCTGCAACTAGAGAAAGCCCTCGCACAGAAACGAAGACCCAACACAGCCATAAATTAAAAATTAAAAAAAAAAAAATCTTCCAACAACAACAAAAAAAATCTTCCAACAAAAAAAAGTCCAGGACCAGATGGCTTCACAGGTGAATTCTATCAACATTTAGAGAAGAGCTAACAGCCATCCTTCTCAAACTCTTCCAAAAAGTTGCAGAGGGAGAAACACTCCCATATTCATTCTATGAAGCCACCATCACCCTGATACTAAAACCAGAAAAAGATATCACAAAAAAACAAAAATTATAGACCAATATCACTGATGAACATAGATGCAAAAATCCTCGACAAAATACTAGCAATCAGAATCTGATAGCACATTAAAAGGATCATACACCATGATCAAGTGGGGTTTATCTCAGGGATGTAAGGAGTCTTCAATGAACGCAAATCGATCAATGTGATACACCATATTAACAAATTAAGAAATAAAAACCATATGATCATCTCATTAGATGCAAAACAAGCTTTTGACAAAATTCAACACCCATTTATGATAAAAACTCTCCAGAAAGTGGGCATAGAGGGAACCTACCTAAACATAATAAAGGCCATATATGACAAACCCACAGCAAACGTCAATCTCAATGGTGAAAACCTGAAAGCATTTCCTCTAAGATCAGGAACAAGACAAGGATGTCCACTCTCACCACTCTTATCCAACATAGTTTTAGAAGTCCTAGCCACAGCAATCAGAGAAGAAAAAGAAATAAAAGGAATACAAATTGGAAAAAAAGAAGTAAAACTGTCACTATTTGCAGATGACATGATACTATACATAGAAAATCCTAAAGATGCCACCAGAAAACTACTAGAACTAATCAATGAATTTGTTAAAGTAGCAGGATACAAAATTAATGCACAGAAATCTCTGGCATTCCTATACACCAACAATGAGAAGTCAGAAAGAGAAATTAAGGAAATACTCCCATTTACCATCGCAACAAAAAGAATAAAATACCTAGGAGTAAAGCTGCCTAAGAAGACGAAAGACTTGTACTTGGAAAACTATAAAACACTGATGAAAGAAATCAAAGATGACATAAACAGATGGAGAAATATACCACATTTTTGGATTGGAACAATCAACATTGTGAAAATGACTGTTCTACTCAAAGCAATCTACAGATTCAATGCAATCCATATCAAACTACCAATGGCATTCTTCACAGAATTAGAACAAAAAATTTTGCAGTTTTTATGGAAACACAAAAGACCCCGAATAGCCAAAGCAATCTTGAGAAGGAAAACCGGAGTTGGAGGAATCAGGCTCCCTAACTTCAAACTATACCACAAAGCTACAGTAATCAAGACAAGTATGGTGCTGACACAGAAACAGAAATATAGATCAATGGCACAGGACAGAATGCCCAGAGATAAACCCATGCACATATGGGCACCTAATTTACGACAAAGGAAGCAAGAATATACTGTGGAGAAAAGACAGCCTCTTCAATAAGTGGTGCTGGGAAAACTGGACACTTACATGTAAAAAAATGAAATTAGTACACTCCCTAACACCGTACACAAAAATAAATTCAAAATGGATTAAAGACCTAAATGTAAGCCCAGACACTATAAAACTCTTAGAGGAAAACATAGGAAAAACACCCGTTGACATAAATCACAGCAAGATCTTTTTTGACCCACCTCCTAGAGTAATGGAAATAAAAACAAAAATAAACACATGGGATCTAATGAAGCTTAAAAGCTTTTGCACAGCAAAGGAAACCATAAACAAGACAAGACAACACTCAGAATGGGAAAAAATATTTGCAAATGAAACAACAAAGGATTAATCTCCAAAATATACAAACAGCTCATGGAGCTCAATATCAAAAAAACAAACAATCCAGTTAAAAAATGGGCAGAAGACCTAAATAGACGTTTCACCAAGAAAGACGTACAGATGACCAAGAGGCACATGAAAAGATGCTCAACATCACTAATTATTCGAGAAATGCAAATCAAAACTACAATGAGGTGTCACCTGATGCCAATCAGACTGGCCATTATCAAAAAAATCTAGAAACAATAAATGCTGGAGAGGGTGTGGAGAAAAGGGAACCCTCCTGCACTGTTGGTGGGAATGTACATTGATACAGCCACTATGGAAAACAGTACGGAGGTTCCTTAAAAAACTAAAAATAGAACTGCCATATGACACAGCAATCCCACTACTGAGCATATACCCTGAGAAAACCATGATTCAAAAAGAGTCATGTACCACAGTGTTCATTGCAGCACTATTTACAATAGCCAGGACATGGAAGCAACCTAAATGCCCATCGACAGCTGAATGGATAAAGAAGATGTGGCACATATATACAATGGAATATTACTCAGCCATAAAAAGAAACGAAATTGAGTTATTTGTAGTGAGGTGGATGGACCTAGAGTCTGTCATACAGAGTGAAGTAAGTCAGAAAGAGAAAAGCAAATACCATATGCTAACGCATATATAGAGAATCTAAAAAAAAAAAAAAATGGTACTGATGGACACAGTTTCAGGGCATGAATAAAGAGGTAGACGTAGAGAATGGACTTGAGGACATGGGGGGGAGGGGGAAGCTGGGGCGAAGTGAGAGTGGCATCGACGTATATACACTACCGAGTGTAAAATAGTTAGCTGGTTGGAAGCAGCAGCATAGCACACGGAGATCAACTCGGTGCTTTGCAACGACCTAGAGGGGTGGGATAGGGAGGGTGGGAGAGAGGCTTAAGAGGGAAGGGATATGGGGACACGTGTATGCATATGGCTGATTCACTTTGTTGTGCGACAGAAACTAACACAGTATTGTGAAGGAATTATACTCCAGTAAAGGTCTATTTAAAAAAAAAAGAACAGAACAGAAATCAGTGGGGGAGTAGTGGACACTCCACATCCCATTAGCACTGAGGTCAAAGGAAATCCAGACACTCTGAGTCTCCTTCAGGCGCCTCCTACTAATGTTTCCAGGATGCTGGACTTCATTTCTAGGAGCACTGTTCTCGGTTGCAGGTTATTCAACATGGGAGGATCCCCTTTCTAAGCCAGATGGGCTGAGAAAGGGGAAGCTTAGGTTTTGCTGTAACACTGCCTGGCCTTTATATAAGTTGGGGGTTGGCAAAATGGCCTAAAATGTGTCTCTTACAGTTAGATCTTTTTGCCGCAGGATGGCAAAATGTACTGAGGTTCCCTATGTTCAGGCCTTTATGGCCCTTTATCATAACCCTGCTCAAAGTGGCTCCTATAATCAAACTCCTGAGGAATCAACAACAACAAAAAAAACTCTCCTGACATTCTAAATGATCCTCTTTTAACCACCACCACCCCGCACCCAGCTCTCAGGGGGGAAACCAAGCTTCTCCCACTCATGCAAATTCCCTCCAGATTCATCTGGTCAAACTAAGACCCCCACCTCCCCAGAGGGACAACCCCTGATGGGACAGTGTATCAGCCAGCCTGGCCCTGTTATTAGGGCCAATTTGAGCAATATTTGGTCTATATTTTAGCTATGAAACTATGACTACAGAAAAAGAAAGACGATTTTTTTTGACACTGGATGGCCACAATATTCTTTAGACTCCGGAGAAAGTTGGTTAAGGTAAAACTCTTTTGAAATTACAAAACGGGTTCTTTTTGCATGTGCAGTTAGAGAAACCTAGCTTGTTAAAACACTTTTTTTCAGAATTCTGACCCTGAGAGAACAAAAATATGCCTAGGCAAAAACTTGAAATTAACTCTTATGCTGTCCTTGAAATACAGACATAGTGCACTTTGCCTGAGACTTCGGCCTTGGATGAATTAGGAGAACTTCAAGCCAAGAAAAAAAGAGAGAGAGACAAAGAGGCATTTAAACCTCAAGTGGAAACTATGAGATATCTGTCTGGATATATTTATGCCTCAGTTATGTGTCTTTGTCTTTGGATAATATTGCTGAGGTTAATTTGTAAATGAGCTCTATTTACTTGGCTTTTTTTTTTTTTTTTTTTTCCGCG
>NW_006778806.1:24705-29648 GCF_000442215.2 Lipotes vexillifer
CGGGGCCCAGCCGCTCCGCGGCATGTGGGATCTTCCCGGGCCGGGGCACGAACCCGTGTCCCCTGCATCGGCAGGCGGACTCCCAACCACTGCGCCACCAGGGAAGCCCTACTTGGCTTTTTAAAAGTAAGCACTTACAAATCAAGCAATTCTAAATAGAAGAGATACTAAGCTAAATAAATTTCAGGTTCACATGATCTGGGAAATATTCAGTGTTGAATCTCTTACAACGTTTGTACACTCTGGAAATAATTATGTTTTCGTTTTTCCAGATTTTTGGCAACTTGAAACTTTAGAGCTTTGCTAAATCAGGTCAAATGAGAAGACCTCATTTAAGGTCTAAATCATTTTTAAGATAAAATACTGGAATATTGATTGCTGAACAAATCTAAATTTACCTTTTGTCTTCTTACAAGAGGGGAACTAAAGATGTTTCGCTTTATTAGACACATGCCTTGTACCACATTGAGAAAAGAAATTGTGCTTTTGTGAAAGTGCATGTTTGTAGGGGTTATGGAATACATTCTTAAGGTCGCTAATCAGAAAATGCCAACATGACAAACAGTTCACAATTGCTTTCTTCTTGGTTTTCACTAGAGATTAAGGTTTTTAAGGGTTAAAAAGTATAATACATCATTAAAGCTACTAAAAGGATAAGGGAGGGACTTCCCTGGTGGCATGATGGATGAGACTCCCGTGCTCCCAATGCAAGGGACCTGGGTTCAATCCCTGGTCAGGGAGCTAGATCCCACATGCATGTCACAACTAAGAGTTCAAATGCCACAACTAAGGAGCCTGCCTGCTGCAACTAAGACCCAACACAACCAAATAAATAAATAAATAAATATTCAAAAAAAAGGATAAGGGAAACATTTCGGGTGTGTGAAGCAAGTAGAATATATGTTGTCAGTGATAGAAGATATGAAGACTGGAATTTGGTTTTCTCTCTCTGTTAAGAGAACGAAGTTTCCTTGGAAAGCTGCCTTTGGTGACAGATTGTATGAATTTATTTGACTTTAAATGATTTATATTTGCCTTTAAAATCTTTTGTCACTTTGGTTGAGCAAATAAGAATTATTTCACAATGACCTATGATTCTATCTGACCAAGTGTTTTAAAACTTTGATATTTTTAACAAACTTCCCAAGAGTCAAATTCTAATTAAAGTTCTTCTGACCTCCAGCTAACTTTGAGGTGCTTCAGAGGGCTCCTGGAGCATCTCCAAAAATATATATTAAACTAACTGGGACTATTTGACAGATTCAATTACGGGAGAAACATTGTCAAATAAAAGGTAATAACAAGAGAATCTGTAAAGATCGCGGCACATGCAGACAAAGTCCATTCTGCTTCTACAAAAAGATTAATCCCTCATTGCCAGACTTCTGCCATCCTGATGTCCTTGCAGCATGGCAGTGGTCCTACTCCAAAATCAGAGAAATTGAAATGCGTCAGCAATAACTGCAAGTTAAACAGTCAGGGCTATGGGAAATCCAAGATGGCTGCTTGGCTTTTCCCGGCTCCCTGGCAAGCCTCATTTTTTATTTGATGGGTTAAAGCCTTCCCTGGCTGCAAGGCTGATGCCCTCACAATGAAAAAGGAAATGGTTAGAAAATGTGTTTTCCACTGGGGGTACACTGTCTATAATCTCCAATGATCAAGGCACCCACTTCACTGGACAAATCATGCAAGCCTTAACCAAAAACCTTACAAATTTCTTAAAATTATCACCGTCACTATCACCCTCAACCATCAGGCAAGGTCAATAAAACTAATGGAAAAACTGGACTCAAACAAAACCAAAACTAATTACATGGGATCCAACGAACTGCTAAATAGGATTGTAATTTTTATGACTTTTGTCTGACGTATTACTGGCTTCTAATCTTTGTTTTTCAGATATAGAGAAGCCCTTCTCCTCAAGCTACTTGTGGTTTACAACAATTAGGTGATTTACACCTGTGGGTAAAATGAAAACGTTTTTCTTTTCTCTCTGCCTTGTCCCTCCAGAAATTGGAGACACTTGGTTATGAGCAGCCTTATCAGGTAAATAAAAAAAGACTGTCTCCTGACATGTACAGGAATCTCCAAATATTTGGGGGACCTCTAGAAGAGAGAGATCTACCAGGCAAAATGTGACGGCAGGACTTTGGCATGGCTTTCTTGGCCTTGAGGGGCCTTTTGTGAATTTAGTCTGAGACTCCTTCTGAGGAATTACACCAGAGTCAGTATGGAGGAGCCTATGTGGTCAATGGGCCAGACTTATTTTAAAAACAAATTAGTCTTGAGTTGGCTGCGTTTAATGGAGATGAGGGTACTTTACGGGGGGGAGAAAAAGAGGATTATGTTTCACTAAATGTTAAATTCTAGATTTGTTAACTAAGGTGTTTACTAAAACCCACTTCCCAGATGGTCCCTTGATGTTATGTTATATTGCTACAAGATTTAATTAAATTATTAAAAGGACACTCTAAGTTTGTTTCTGAAGCTTCACTTCTGTAATCAGTCTTTGGATAAAGATCTCCACTATCTACAAACAGGAGATTAACACCAGGCTACGGTCATTTAAGTTTAAAGGAACCAGCCTAGTAACACTAGAAGAAACAGACTAAGTCAGACAACCTGGAGATATACTGGGCTGCACCTAATGAAAGTTCTTGACTTATACATTCTTACTTATGACCTTATGAATACATTCTTGCTTATGACCTTACTAATACTGCTGTAGCTATTTTATTTTTTATTGCCTGTTTTACAAAATCATTCTTTCTTACATTACCAAATGTGTGACTGAGCCTCTGACAAAATGATAATATATAGTCCCATATGAGATCAATGATTGTAATAGTGTAACTCTAGGTATGGGAAGAAACACGTAGAGGGAAGAGTTTCCTGGACCATAAGAGACTCTAGGAAGACAGGTGGTCCAGAGACTTTGGGCTACCGTTCATAAGGCCTACTCCAGTGACAGCACATTGAGTGGCCTGTCAAATAAATCTTTGCCAGAACTGGGAATGAGCATTCCTAGCACTGTGGGACGAAATGGTCATGAAATGCCCCCCAAACCTTGGTCAGATTCATGACCAGGAAGGGACCCTGCCAACTGGAAACTGGCACTTGTTGCCTACCTCTACCAGGATTAAATCATGAGCCACTACAGCTGCTAACCTTCAACATCCCCTGAACGTAGTTCAAGGTGGAGTTCAGGAAGGAGGCACTCTGTGCTCTGGGAAAAACTGACAGAACAGGCCTTCAGATAGATATTCTCAGGTAAGGATTTTTAAGAGCCAAAATTCTTGCATCTTCTCATACTAGAAAAACACTAAAATCATTGATGGCGACAACTATTTGGGCTATTAAGGAAAAAACTACAATTAAAGTTCGAGATGGAAGAACTGTGGTTCAGACACCCAAGGTAACACTACGTGACACTATGGGTGTGATCTCAGACAGTCCTTGTATTGCTGAGAACTTAAACTTTATGAGCTGTGTCACATTTGAGGCCATCAGCTACTCTCAAGACAACACCAGCTGGCAGCTGGTAACTGCAACCTTACGTTTGCAAGGTCTCCTCTCGTACCTACGACATTTTAGACAATGAAATTGCTTTAGATCAGATGGTAACAAGATGAAAAAACATGTATGATGACAAATTATGAGTTAATACCACATTAAGCGTTAAAACCTACTTAGATAAAACCAGATAAGTGGCCACCTGGCTACAAGTATCTTCGAAATGCCAGGTCCAGACTGGTTTTCAGACTTATTCTCCTGAAAAGAAATGAGATCGATTTTGTCTGTTAACATCCAGGTTGCCCGGCTACTTCTAACTGGGTCTGTTACGCCTACATCAATCACAATGGGCTAAAAAAAAGATGCTGCGGCCAAAAAACCAAAACAGAAGCAATATTGCAAGAAATTCAATACAGACTTTAAAAATAGTCCACATCAGAAAAAAGAAAAAACTTTTTAAAAAATGTATATAACCATGCCAAATGCTCCATTCCTTTGGACAGGGTAACCCAAGCGCTGACACTACCTGGACCACCATCAAAAAATGTTATGAAACATAACCTGGTTCTTACTCCTACTTGGGCCCCTGGTTACAAGAATTCTTTTACTGATCTTTGACCCCTGCCTTCTTTTAACCAACTTGTTTAGTGTGTTCTCTCTAGAACACAGCAGTCTTCTAGACAAGATGACAATAATGCAAAGATTCCAGCCACTCCTCAGAACAGGTCCTGCCAAAATAACAACAGAAGTCACCCTGGGGCCCCTTAACAAAACGTAGCTCTGGGCTTCCCTGGTGGCGCAGTGGTTGAGAGTCTGCCTGCCGATGCAGGGAACACGGGTTTGTGCCCCGGTCTGGGAAGATCCCACGTGCCGCGGAGCGGCTGGGCCCGTGAGCCATGGCCGCTGAGCCTGCGCGGCCGGAGCCTGTGCTCCGCTACGGGAGAGGCCACAACAGTGAGAGGCCCGCGTACCGCGAAAAAAAAAAATGGAGCAAGAGCTCCATGACCCCCAACTAGGTAGCATCTGCAAGCCCCATGCCAGCCTTAAGAAGCTGCCGGATACAGACGTTCACCCTCCATCTTCCCAACAAAATATCACAGGGTTCACGTTTCTCAGGGGAGATTTGGGATAAGAGATAGATGGGCCCCTGGGCTGAGCAGCTGGAGCTCGCCAAGCAGAGAAAGCTGGAGCTCTGTTTCCCCTGGCGCTCCAAGGACAAAGTCAGTGGCAGGAGCTGAGCCCTGCTGGAGTAGAGATAAGATGACCATGTCTATCGGTCCTGAGGTCAGGGAAATCTCCCCGACTGCACATGAGCAGGAAGCCTCCTAGGGGGTCGAAAAGGGAGGGCGTGCCAGCCCGTAATGTGTTGTCAAACTTCCCATTAGCCTTTGCGTTAGAATCTTTTTTTTTTTTTTTTTTTTTTTTTTTTA
>NW_006778806.1:32337-39922 GCF_000442215.2 Lipotes vexillifer
TTTTTTTTTTTTTTTTTTTTTTTGCTGAAGGTACGGGACAGCCCAGGGGGCGGCCACAGGGTGTGAGGGTCAGTGTCCCCCAAAGATGGGACGACCAGTCTCGGTCCACACACAGCAGTGGACAGTCTGCACGCTCTCTCTCACCTAGAGGGCCATTTTCGGACCCCAGTGACCATCGTGAACTCTGTTCCCCGGGGTACAGCTATGTCCGGGATGACAACTGCCCGCTGACCGTGCACGTTACACTGGCCTTTGGTCAGATATCGGGGCCACGGATGGAGCCAGGGAGAGGAGGAGGGAAGAGGCGGAAGACAGAGGTCTGGAGGGGAGGTCACCCCAGCAGGTAGGCAGGACGAGGCAGGGGATGGGCTGCAGGCTGCGCCCAACCACACACTCTCCAGGGTCAGGAGAGGTGCCCACCAGGGTAGGGACACCCAGAGGGCTCAGGCGAGGGACCCGGTACCCAGGCTGCGGTGGACAAACCAGGCATAATCCCTGCAGAAGGTGGAAAGCCGTGACAGTTGGGGTGCGCACTCTGTCCCCTGGGTCCAAGGGCACCGCTCACCACACCCCACACACCCACAAGAGACACCCCGGCTGCATCTGGACTCCCCCAGGCCCTCTGAGACAGAAACCACCCAGAAGAAAAGGGAACTTCAGGAAGCAAGTCGTGCCACACGGTTTCAATCCACATCTTAATATTTGCAGGGTTGTGGGCAAGGAGTTCGCACTTCCAGGAACTGGTTTACCAGTCCTAGGAGGCAGGGCTGCAGACACAGAGCACGGCCCTGAAGAGCCACATGTGCCTGGGGCCAGAGCAGGGAGGGGCGGGTCTTTTTCATTTCCTTTCTTGGAATTTTGAGAGCCTTCTCCTAGAGAGAGACAGTTAATTGCCTTCCGAAGCCACTTTGTCTCCCATGATCCTTTCTAGAACCCCTCGTGGAAGTTTCTCAAAAGCTTCATTGGTGGGAGCAAAGAGTGTGAAGTGACCGTCTCTTCCAAGGGCCTCCAATATATCAGATGTGATGGCAGCTGCCTGAAACACAAATGTGCTTTTTAGAGGCTGCTCCATTGCAAATTTTACCAGTCCTAGGAGGCAGGGCTGCAGACACAGAGCACGGCCCTGAAGAGCCACATGTGCCTGGGGCCAGAGCAGGGAGGGGCGTGGAGCCCTGGGCTGCAGGGGAGCGAGGCCAACACCCCAAGCCTTGGTGAGTGGGGTCTGAGAGGACCAGGGCAGGCAGTGGAATGGAGCCACAGAGGGAAGACTGGCCTCGGGGACCCACAGAGTGGCGGGAGCAGCCCAGCGGGCACGGGGAAGGCGAGCTGCCCAGGGGTCACGTGCTGCCCAGGGCAGGGACTAGGGAGCCCGGGCAGGGGCGTGTCCACACCAACAGGGCTGGAAACCCAGGGCCAGCAGAGCTCGGCGGGGCTGCTGGGACTTCGAGGACCGTGATGGGCTGGGGGACAGGAGCCTCAGGGCTTCACTCGGCCAGATGTGCTGCAGGCACAGGGCTGGGCTTGGGCTGAGGACGAGGCCAGGATGGACAGGTGGGTCTGAGCGAGGACAGAGGGAGGACGCTGGCTCGGCACAGGGGAAGGAAAGGGCCCCCGGTGGCAGGGGGGCTGCGGGTCCTGTCCAGGACAGTGGGGCCGGCTTGAGTCCCAGGGCAGTGGCAGGCGGGGTGGCGGTGGGCTCTGGGCTGGGGCCGGGGTCCAGGGCAGCGGGAGCACCAGGAGCACAGCAGGCAGGGCTGGCCTGGGCTCCTGTGTGCCCAGAGCTGGCCGCACAGGGGAGGGGCTGAGCACGCAGCTGCACAGGCTACACAAAGGGCGAGCGGAGCCAGGGCCTGAGGGCCGGGAGCAGGGGCTGGGGGCCGGGAGCGGGGAGGCAGAGGGCAGGTGACCCGGCCACTGGAGGGAGAAGCGACCAGAGCAGGATCCCGGGGTGGTGGGAGAAAGAGGAGGGTGAAGCTCGGAAGGCCAGGAGCTCCTCTGGGAGGGGCCCACAGTGGGACAGGGGCTCTGCCAGGGGAGAGGGGCCGGAGACAGGGTGGGCACCTAGCGACTCCAGGGAACAGAGCTCAGCCCCGGGACCGAAAGGAGGCAGGAGGGGAGCTGCACAACGGTGAGGGCTCGGGGGTGGGCCAGAGGGGCACAGGTGCTGAGGGCCAGAGCTCCAGGGACAAGTGGCAGGGAGGCAGCAGGTGAGCAGGGGACTGGGAGGGGAGGGGGCTGCCTGGGAGTTCTGGGGGAGCAGGTAGAGCTTGTGCGGGTGAGCCTGGGGCTGGGAGGGCAGGGGCCTGCCTGGGAGCTCTGGGGGAGCAGGTAAAGCTAGTGTAGGTGAGCCTGAGGCTGGGAGGGCAGGGGGCTGCCTGGGAGCTTTGGGGGAGCAGGTAAAGCTAGTGTAGCTGAGCCTGGGGCTAGGAGGGCAGGGGGCTGCCTGGGAGCTCTGGGGGAGCAGGTAAAGCTAGTGCAGGTGAGCCTGAGGCTGGGAGGGCAGGGGGCTGCCTGGGAGCTTTGGGGGAGCAGGTAAAGCTAGTGTAGCTGAGCCTGGGGCTGGGAGGGCAGGGGGCTGCCTGGGAGCTCTGGGGGAGCAGGTAAAGCTAGTGCAGGTGAGCCTGGGCCTGGGAGGGCAGGGGGCTGCCTGGGAGCTTTGGGGTAGCAGGTAGAGCTTGTGCGGGTGAGCCTGGGACTGGGAGGGCAGATGGCTGCCTGGGAGCTTTGGGGTAGCAGGTAAAGCTAGTGTAGTTGAGCCTGGGGCTGGGAGGGCAGGGGGCTGCCTGGGAGCTTTGGGGAACCAGGTAGAGCTAGTGTAGCTGAGCCTGGGGCTGGGAGTGCAGGGGGCTGCCTGGGAGGGCAGGGGGCTGCCTGGGAGTTCTGGGGGAGCAGGTAAAGCTAGTGCAGGTGAGCCTGGGCCTGGGAGGGCAGTGTGCTGCCCGGGAGCATGGGGGAGCAGATAGCGTTTCTGCAGCTGAGCATGGTGGGTGGAAGGGTAAGGGGCTGCCCCAGGAGCTTTGGGGAGGCAGGTAGACCTTGTGCAGGTGAGCAGGGGGTTGGGAGGACAGGGACCACCTCAGCAGACCAGGTACTGGGGTGAGCAGGTGAGTAGGCAAGTGTCATCGGGTGCAGGGACCGTTGGTGCTGTGGGCCCAGCGCTCCAGGGACAGTAGGCAGTTCGACGCCAGCTGAGCAGATGACATGAGGATACAGCATCCCTGAATTGAGCCCAGAGACCTGAGCCAAGGGGGCTGGGAGGGCAGGACACAGGGCAGCTGGCAGTGGGGGCAGAGCAGGGAGTCCTACAGGAGAGAGGGCTGGGGGCCCCCCTGGGGTGTGCTGAGGGCCCAGGGCAGGAGAGAAGGGGCACAAGGGCAGGGACGACTCAGGCCTGAGACGCTGAACCGGAGCTCACATGGGCAGAGGCTAGACACTCGATGGAGAGGAAGCCCGGGCTCAGCTGAGGGGCCAGGATGAGGGGTGGAGGCAGGTGAGGGAGCATCTAGATGAGGGGAACCTGAGTGCACTGAGAAAGGAGAGCAGCCTTTCCGCTGGAGCGCAGGGGGCTGGTAAGGCCGGGCGCAGGGGGAGCTCAGGGGAGCAGGCGGCGATGTGTAGGGCAGCAGGGGGCTGCGAGGGCAGGGCCTGCCCCAGGTGCCCCAGAGTCAGGGGAAGAAAGGCCGAGGAAAAGGGAGCCGTGATCTGCTGGAAGGGGCTTTGTGGATGGCAAGGCCGGGTGGAGAGGGAACCTGGGAGTGCAGGTCTCTGGGGCTGAAGAGACACGGGCGACCCTGAGGGGACCCAATGGGCCGCAGTTCTTGTACCCAGGGTCCCAACCCTGTTCCAGGAGACTGTAGGAGCTGGGACAGGAGGGGTGAACGTGCAAAAGCGAGGTGGGGTTGACAGGGCAGTGGACCTGGCAGAGGGGAAACGAGGGGCTCTTTGGGGGCTCAGACGGGTCTGCATACCTGGGCTGAGCAGAGCCGGGTCAGAGGGGACAGGTCCAGCCGGGGAATGGGGCTTGGGGTGCTGGCACCCTGCAGGAGGGGAAGGCCAGGGGCAGTGCAAGGCTCCCAGGGATGCCAATGGGCAGAGTGATCCAGAACACACGGGCCCTGGGTGGCCAAGAGCAGAGGCCAGGACAAGAGGCAGGAGCAGAGCAGGGCAGTGGGCTCAGGGAGCAGGAGCCACTGGTCAGGGCTCAGACCGAGGGCCTGGTCAGGCCAGACACCCACAGGAGGACTGGGGCCCCGGGGGCCTCTAACCCAGGTGGTCACCCAGCCCTGACTGGGCTGCTGAGTCCCGGACCCACAGCTGTGAAGACAGAGAACCACAGTGGCAGAGACCATGCCAGGCCGCTGGTCTTCAGACTCTCTGGAAGCACATAGTCTCTGGGCTCAACGGTGTCCCAGGCCTGGACACCTGATGCCCTTCCCGGACCCTCACAGGGGTGAGGCCCTGGCAGTCACACGGCTTCCTCTCTCACAGCTTCTGCCACGAACCCGAAAGTCTACGCTCTGCCTCCCAGCTGTGGGGACACACCTAGTTCCACAGTGGTCGTGGGCTGCCTGGTCTCGAGTTACTTCCCTGAGCCAGTGACTGTGACCTGGAGCCCGGGTGCCCAGCCCAGCAACGTGCACACCTTCCCATCCGTCCTCGGGTCCTCGGGCCTGTACTCTCTCAGCAGCACTGTGACCGTGCCTGGCAGCACCTCGTCCGGCAAGACCTTCACCTGCAACGTAGCCCACCCGGCCAGCAGCACCAAGGTGGACAAGCGCATTGGTGAGAGGACGGGCCGCAGGGAGGGTGTCCACTACGAGACAGGCCCGGGGTCAGCCCTCCCACCTGAACGGACCGCACACCAGGGATGGTGAATCCCGCCCAGGGTGTCACGGGAGGCCTGTCTCTCTCCCTCACCTGAAGGCCTCCCAGGCTCAGGGAGGGGGTCCTCTGGGCATTTCCACCAGGTCCAGGGTGGGCACAGGCTGGACGCCTCCCCGAGCCCTGGGCCCACAGAGATGGGCACAGGTGTCACCTGCCAAAACCTGGCCCTGCCCTAAGCCAAACCGCGGGCTGTCCCCAACCCCAGTAACCTCCAGTCTGTTCTCTGCAGAAATCAACGGCCCTAACCCCTGTTCCAGGTGTCCGATATGTCCACGTAAGTCAGCCGGCCTCACCCTCTGCCCCTTGGAGGTGAACCGTGACCAGGCGTGGCACTGTGGTGGGGGGGATGGATGGGTGCCCAAGAGGAGGTCCACCAGGGGCTGACCCCCCGCCGTGTCTCCCCGACCAGCCCCTGAGCTCCCAGGAGGACCGTCCGTCTTCATCTTCCCCCCGAAACCCAAGGACATCCTCACAATATCCCGAAAACCGGAAGTCTCCTGCATGGTGGTGGATGTGAGCAAGGACGACCCCGATGTCCAGTTCTCCTGGTACGTGGACGATGTAGAGTTGCGAACGGCCAAGACGAAGCCAAAGGAGCAGCAGTTCAACAGCACCTACCGTGTGGTCAGCGCCCTGCCCATCCAGCACCAGGACTGGCTGAAGGGGAAGGTGTTCACGTGCAAGGTCAACAACAAAGGCCTCCCGGCCCCCATCGTGAGGACCATCTCCAAGGCCAAAGGTGGGCCCGGTGGACGGGCGCAGGAGGGTCCCTGGGCGCCAAGAGCAGTGAGCTTCATGCTAACAGCCATTCCTCTCCGCACAGGGCAGCCCCGGGAGCCGCAGGTGTACGTACTGGCCCCAGCGCGGGAAGAGCTGGCCAAGAGCTCGGTCAGCGTAACCTGCATGGTCATCGCCTTCTACCCGGCCGACATCGACGTGGGGTGGCACAGAAACGGGCAGCCGGAGCCAGAGGGCAACTACGGCACGACCCCGGCCCAGCTGGACGCCGACGGCTCCTTCTTCCTGTACAGCAGGCTCAGGGTGGACAAGAGGAGCTGGCAGCGCGGAGACACCTACACGTGTGTAGTGTTGCACGAGGCGCTACACAACCACAACTCGCAGAAGTCCATCACCCAGTCTTCGGGTAAATGAGCCACACGGCGTTGCTGCCCAGCGAGCCCTCCCTCCCCTTGGGCTCTCAGGGTCCAGCGAGGACTCCTGAGCCCCAGCCCTGTGTACACTCCTCCCGGGCGCCATGAAATAAAGCGCCCAGCGCCGCCCTGGGACCCCGCAATGCTGTCATGGTTCTTTCCGAGCAGAGCCCTGGGGCACGCCGGGCCTGCATGGGGCAGGGGCGGGCCCGGCTCTGGGTCACAGTTTGTCACCACCAGTGCGGGCGAGCTGACCCCCTCAGGGCCGGACCCAGCGTGTGCGGGTCTGCGCAGGCCGCTTGGGGGCTGCCCGAGGCCGGGGAGGGCCTCTCCCGGAGGGGACAGCTGCTCCGGCCGCCCTCCACCCAGCAGCTGCTGGGGCTGGAGTGTGTGCCCGGGACGGGAGACCCTCAGGAGAGTGAGTGCCCACTTCCTCCTGCCCCTGTTCCAGCCCAATCAGTGGGACACTGGCCGTCCTTGTCCCCACGTTCCTGTCCCCGGCTCCAGAGTCCGCGTGCCGGCTCTCCGCCCTCACGGGGGCCACACACGGCCCGGGGTTGGGGGACGGCCCGGCTGCACTGTCAGGCACGGGAGGTCAGGACCGCCCCGCCTCAGGCCAGGTGGATCTGCCCTGCTTGTCCCTGCCAGGGGCAGGCCTGTGCACTCGTGGGGACACTCATCCCTGTGCCCACAAGGGGCAGAGGCAAGCGGCCCTGAGTGCCCGGGGGGGGACCCTCCAGACGCACCCATGGACACTGAGCCCAGAGCCATTGAAAACAAGCCCCGCACTGAGCCACACCAGCCGGCACACCACCACCTTCATCCACACGCACTCACCTGCCCACGTACACGCGTGTGCAGTGCGCCCATCACAACACCCACACGCGTGCACACTCGCGGGCCTTGCACACGGGCCCTCCCACAGGGCAGCCGCACAGACGCACACCCGACCACAGAGCTGGGTCTCATGAGCCCTCACCGTAGACCCCAGGCTGGTCCCCACCCTCCAACGCCCATGGGACAGAGACCAGCACTGTCCTGCCCCTTCCCTGGACCAGGGCCCACAGCCCACGCACGCTGCTGACACTCCCACCCTCCAGGTCTGGCCCCCAGCGGGAGAGGCGGCCGGGGCCTGAGCCACTGTCCTGCAGGGGGTCCGGGCACCCTCCCCGCAAGGGCCCCAGCTCAGCGCACAGCACCGGGGAGGGAGCAGGACCCACTGGCAAGGCCGAGACGGGGGCCCAGGCTGGAGGAATGGGGGGCTGGGGCCGGTGCCCAGCACCTGTCCTCAGGTGCCTCTGGCCCGGCGCACCCGGGGCCTCCCGCCACCACCGCGCCACAATGGGAGCCGCGCTGCGAGGCCCCGTGAGCCCAGCCTCGCCCCCGGGGGCAGGCACAGCACTGACCCCACCCTCCCTGTGCAGAGCTGCAGCTAGAGGAGAGCTGTGCTGACGCCCAAGACGGGGAGCTGGACGGGCTGTGGACGACCATCTCCATCTTCATCACCCTCTTCCTGCTCAGCGTGTGCTACAGCGCCACCGTGACGCTCT
>NW_006778806.1:41385-70236 GCF_000442215.2 Lipotes vexillifer
CTGTCCCTCACTGTCCCTCACTGTCCCTCACGGTCCCTCACGGTCACTCACGGACTCTCACTGTCCCTCACTGTCCCCTCACTGTCCCTCATAGTCCCTCACGGTCCCTCACTGTCCCTCACTGTCCCTCACTGTCCCTCACTGTCCCCTCACTGTCCCTCACAGTCCCTCACTGTCCCTCACGGTCCCTCACGGTCCCTCACTGTCCCTCACTTTCCCCTCACGGTCCCTCACTGTCCCTCACTTTCCCCTCACTGTCCCTCATGGTCTCTACTGTCCCTCGCTGTCCCCTCAATATCCTTCACTGTCCCTCACTGTCCCTCACTGTCCTTCACTGTCCCTCACAGTCCCTCACTGTCCCTCATGGTCTCTCACTGTCCCTCACTGTCCCCTCACTGTCCCTCACTGTCCCTCACGGTCCCTCACTGTCCCTCACTGTCCCTCACGGTCCCTCACTTTCTCACACTGTCCCCATTATGGCATCCTGTGCCCCTGGAACCCCCGCTGTCCATCGGCCCGGGGAATGGGTGACAGGCCCTGGGGGGCGGCCCGAGTGGTTTCCCGCCAGCGCTCACCCCCGCTGCCCCTCAGGTGAAGTGGATCTTCTCGTCGGTGGTGGAGCTGAAGCAGACGATTGTCCCTGACTACAGGAACATGGGCGGGCAGGGTGCCTAGCGCTCGCTACGGGCTGCGTCCTGGGCCGCCCCTGACCTGTAGGACCACGTCCATCCCCTTGTGCCGCTCAGCCTGCGCCAGGCCTCTCCGCCGCCCGCTGACCTCGCCAGCCTCTGAGCTCACGAGCACCCTCGCCTGCATCCCCGGCCTCTGGCCTCGTGGCCACCACAACCTGCCCCCCAACCCACTCACAGACCCGAGTGGACCGCAGGTGATGCCCAACCTGAGCTGATGTCCCCGCAGGACACCTCCGGGGCCCCAGGGACCACCAGGAACGCTCGGGTCAGCGTGGGGTTCCCCCTCGAACAGGAGGAGGAGGCCGGCGTCCGGGCCTCTGCACAGGGCCTGCCCCCTGCATCTTGTCCCGGCCGGGCTCCAGACCCAGGGTCCCCGGGAGGAGGGCCTGTGCCAGATGCTGGAGGGGAACCGCCCGCCTCTCCCAGCAGGAGAGCTCTTGCAGGTGCCACTAATGGTCCCTCTGGTCACCTCCACCAAAGGTGCTGCTCAGAGCAGGGTCTGGGCCCGAGGCTGCTGCAGGAGCCCCAGCACGGGAGGCGGTGAGGTCCAGCCAGACCGGCCTCCCGGAGAGCACGCTGTTGACCTGGTGCCCCGCGGGCTGAGCTGGAGGGGCTCCCGGGAAAGAGGGCAGAAGGCGCGGCCAGCCCATCCTGCAGCCAAAGGCCTGAGGCACGTACAGCAGGAGCTCCGCCTGCACCGGGATGGGGGTGAGAGGCGCGACCCGCGTAGGGCCAGCCTCCGACCCCGGGCCCCGCCTCAGGGCCCGGTACCAACTCTCCGGGTCTCTGCGGAAAAGCGCAGTCAGCGTGCGCCGGTGCTGGAGCTGCTCCCGGACTGGAAAGAAGGGCCACATGATCGCAGCTCGGGAGGCTTTTCTCCTTTCTGAATGTGGGGCCCACTGATGCTCTTCGCTGTGTCTTCATTTTGTTGATGACAATAAAACGTTCTTTACAATCGCCTAGCTCGCTGAGAAGTCTCCCTAGGTTAACACGCCGCCTACCCTCGTGAAATCCACAGCCAGACTCCCCCACGCCACCACCCAAGCCTGGGGTTCCTGCCTGGCCTGTGGGCGCAGGGGCGAGCCAGGGGCCTGGGGGAGCCACGGGGAAGTCGCACGTGTTGGGTGTGTCCGCACAGGAGGCTGTAACAGACACCACAGGGGGCCTTTGACAACAGACATCACTGTCTGACACCCTGGAGGCTGGAATCCCAGATCCTGGAGGTGCAGGGCTGGCTTCTCCCGAGGCCTGTCTCCGTGCCGTGTAGACGCCGTCTTCTCCGTGTCCTCATGTGGTCGTCCCTCTGTGCGTGTCTCTGTCCTATTGTCCTCCTCTTTTAAGGACACCAGTCAGACTGGATTAGGGCCCACCCTAGAGAGCCCACTTTACGTCATCACATCTTTACAGACCCCATCTCCAAATACTGAGGTCCTGGGGGTCCGGGCTTCAAAGCTGGAATTTGGGGACACAATTCAGCCCAAAACAGCCGAGCTGGGTGCAAGAAAGGAGGGCCAAGAGGGACGCCAGGACGCCAGGCCAGGAGGGGCAGCGGTTGGGAGGGGCTGCCAAAGGGGAGCAGAGGGCTTCCCTGGTGGCGCAGTGGTTGAGAGTCCGCCTGCCGATGCATGGGACACGGGTTCGTGCCCCGCTCCGGGAAGATCCCACATCCCGCGGAGCGGCTGGGCCCGTGAGCCATGGCCGCTGAACTGCGCATCCGGAGCCTGTTGCTCCGTGGCGGGAGAGGCCACGGCAGTGAGAGGCCCGCGTACCGCAAAAAGAAAAAAAAACAAAAAAAAAAAGCAAGAGAACAAAGGGGAGCAGAGCCAGACCTGGCTCACCACTCAGGACAGACAGCAGTGAGAAGGACCTCAGGAGGGGAGGGGGTCGGGTGGCACTGAGCTCAGCTGGCTGCACAGAGGTGACCAGTGTGTCACAGGAGAAGCAGGAGTGGGGCTCCAGGGGCTATGGTGAGGGACCAGGAAGGGTGGCCGTGCAGATGCGATGAGGCCGCTGTGCCCGCCGGCCGGCAAGGATGCAGGGATGGGTCAGGACTCTGCCCTCACAGAGACCAGGGACCCATCCCTCCTGGTGATTCCACCTCAGAGGAGACACAACCCTCCCCAGAGGGCAGAGTCAGGATCCACAGCTGTCGGCCCTTCTCAGTAAAAGCTCCAAAAAAGTGGGCCGGGGTCTGGGTCGGGTGCTGGCCGTGCTGGGCTCCCTCAGGCCGGCATTTCAGGGGGGCTGGCTCATCGCGGGGACGCGGCCTTGGGCTGCTGGAAGCCACGCTTGTGTTTGTTGCAGCCTTTCAGGGCGAGGGGACTGGCCGGACAGCCCTCCAGACCGGCAGCCGGAGTCTGGTCAGCATGGACGCTGCACCCCAAGGCCGTCCAATGTGCCGGTCCAGCTTCCTGTTGGGGGAGAGAGACAGACAGAGGCAGAGACAGAGAGAATGGTATGCAGGGAAGGGACTGCATCTCTCAGGGGTCCCTGCACCAAACGGGGAGGCCGGGAGGGGCGGCAAACAGGATGGCCGAGGGGTGGACAGCAGTGTCCAGGAGAACATCTGGCCCTCGGGACCCTGCCAGGCACGCTGGGCACGCTGGCACAGGACCCCCTCCGCCTGCTGGGCTCCATGGGGGCTCCAGGTGACGGACCTGGGGGTCACCCCACACCCTGCGTTTCCCTCCCCCTAAACATGTAACCAAGAATCTGAACTTGCCTGAGGGCAGCACAGCCTGCCCAGCCCTGGGCCCTGCCCCTCACTTCCATCCCCCAGACCAACGATCAGCCGCTAGCTGTCCCGCCCCGCAGGAACGCAAGGGTGGTCACACGAGGGCCGGCCGCACGGCCTCCTAGCTGAACCCCGTCCCTGGCACGGCTGCCACCTCGCCACCACACACCTCCCACTGTGTCTTACACGCGCACACACACGCCTGCACCCCTGGGCCACCACCCGGTCCCAGACTCCTCCCTCACCAAGGGAGACATTGTCAGTCTGAACTCTGAATCCCGTTGTGGCATCTGTGGTGTGATGTCCATGGTGTGGTGTCTGTGGGGTCCAAGACAGAATGGTCGGTATGAGTTGAGGAGGGGAAGAGAAGGCGATGCAACGGGCTAAATATTTCCCCCAAAATTCATACATTGAAGCCCTAAGCCTCTAATATGATGCCATTAGGAGGTGGGCTCTGGGGAGTTGATGAGGTCATCAGGGTGATCCCTTGTGAGTGGGATTAGTGTCCCTGTAGGGACCCTATAGAGCTTCAGTTCTTCTCTATGTTAGGACACAGCAGGGAGACGCCATCTGTGAACCAGGAAGCTGCCCTCACCAGACACCAAACCTGCCGGCTCCGTGGCCTTGGACTTCAAGCCCCCAGAGCAGTGAGGGCAAGTATCTGCCCTCCCGTGTGTGGTGCCTTGTTGGAGCAGCCGGACGAACTGAAACAGGAAACCCCTGGCCAGGTGTCCCCCACCCCCAGGACCCAGGTGGGCTGGCAGAGCAGCAGCAGGGCTGGTGAGATGCGGGAAGTACCCGCCACCGTGGGGCGTAGGCATGCAAGACCCCTGGCACACATGCTGCTGAAGCCCCCACGTGTGCTCAGCTTGCATGGGGCGGGCCTGGGGACGGGCCAGGCCGGGGCTGTGGGTCATGTGGAGCCCTGCTGGGCTCTGTCCCGGTCCACAGGTTCCTGGCACTGCTGCTGCCACGTCACCAGGCCCGCCCAGAGTCACAGGGACAGTCAGCCTGCAGGGGAAGGCATGGGGAGAGCAGCCTGGCCTCCCCAAAGAGGCTCTTACGGGCACCCCCAGACGTGGCTGAGTCGCAGCACGAGGGAGGGACCAGCCTGGGCACCCGTCTCGCTGTCATCCCTGTGGATCCGTCAGGCTGCTCTCCAGGCTGGGATCACCATTGCAAATTCACAGCCAGGGCCCGCCCGGCCCCGACCCCGCCCGGCACGGATGTGGGCAGGGGCTGGGGCCGGGGCTGGGGGCCGTAGGTGGAGGAGTTGGTCACAGCAACAGCCTGACTTGGGGTTGGGTGACAACCCCCCACTGCCACCCCTAGGGTCTTTTCAAATGCAGGCTGCAGAGGCCCAGGCTGGGGGAGAGGCCAGTGGGGGCTATAGAGCTTGCCCACGGCCAGGTGTAGGGAGAACAAGACCAGGCAAGGGGCCGGCAGCGTCAGTGATACAGACAGACCCAGAAGGGCACAGTGCACAGGACGAGGTGGCATACCAGCTGTCAGGCAGCTGGCTCTGGGCTCCCCAAGTGTGTCTTCACCCTGGGGGTACGTCGATGACTGTCCCCACCACTCACGGCCCACCCTCTGTGCTTCTGTCCACTGTGCAGACCACCACTGCTCCATCCCTCTGCCCTGACATTGGCAAATTCCAGAAAGCACCTGCTCCTTTATCCTGGATCCCAGAACAGAGAAGCCCAGACAAACAGCAGTAAACGCGGCAGCGAGAGAGAAATAGACCCTGACATCGTAGCCTGTTCACCTGGGGGCTGTGGTCACAGTGCACCCTAGTGAAATCTGGCTGATACAGCCACCCTCAAATGCCACTGAGTGAAGCAAACTCAACAACAAGCACAAACGTAATAACCACACGTGATGTGCACACAGCGTCCCGACTTTCACAGGGTGTTCAGAGACTATTAGTCAGGGTTCTCAAGAGAAACAGAACCAATAGAACATAGATGACAGATAGATATAGATAGATAGATGATGGATAGATGATTGATAGATGATAGATAATACATACATACATACATACATATGATATAGCTATGTATGTATATATGTACATCTATAGATAGAGCTAAAATTCAGCTAAAGATAGACATAGATATAGATGACATACATATATCGACATATAGAGACAACAAGATTTCTTTCAAGGAACTGGCTCTCATGTTTGTGTGGGGTTGCCTGGCAGTTCTGAAATCCATGGGGCAGGCCAGCGGGCTGGAAGCTCAGGCGGGAGTAGGTGCTGCTGTCTTGATGCAGAATTCCTTCCTCTCCAGGAAGTCTCAGTTTTGTTAAGTCCTCCCCTGGTTGGATGAGGCCCGCCCGCATCATGCAGGGTCATCTCATTTACTTGGAACCCACTGACTGTAGATGTTAACCACATCTACAAAATACCTTCACAGCAATGCCCGGACTAATGTCCGAACACACGGCCCAGCTGAGTGGGTCTATGACTCTGACCCTCACAGGGACCTCCTCTCCTTTCATACTCACAACGCCCCAAGAGGCGGGGGTCACTGTCACAATCTTACCAGTGAAGCCCCTGTCCGAGAGGACACCCTGCCTCAGGGGAGGATGCCAGGGCTTCATCTATGTCTTCTGATGTCCTTTCCACTGCCCACACTACCTCTTAGAGAGACTCGACAACACCCTCCTCATCCAATTCCTGCCCTCGCAGACAGGCTGCCTAAGGACATCCCTCCAGCCTGGAGATGTTTGGAGAGACAGAAACCCTGGAAGTCCTGTGAAGGTGTATCCATTTATCTACCGGACAACTACTCACCCGACGGCAACTCTGCCATCATCGCTGGACACTGAGTACCCCGAGATGAATAACACAGATGTGGCCTCTGGCCTCAAGGACAGTAGGGAGCAGGGCAAAAGCAGGCCTCCAGTAAATCATCCCACAAACAACGATGTACGGACCATCATGATAAGTGCTATGAATGGCAAGCTGGAGCATGAGGCCCTACAACAGAAGAAACAGCCCAGTCTCGGGGCCAGGGTGAACTCCCCCGGGGGGAGCACCCTGAAGCGGAGCCCTGGAGGGGTGGCGTGGCTGCCTCGGGTCTGCTTGTCAACACCTGGTCTCCTGCCCTCCTGGCCACAGAACTTCTGGACCCAGGATACGTGGGGCCAAGTGGGAGCAGATGTCAGTGACATGATAGGTTTCAAAACATGGTCTGATGATGACGCTCACACAGATCCATAAAGAACACATCTCACAATTTTATTTAACTCAATTAATGGTTTACACCCACTTCGAAGTAGAATTCAAAGTACTACATGTATATAGTTGAATCAAGGGTGCTGAAGTGAGTTTATACGCGGGAGGCGGAGAAGAATCAATCGTCGTTCCAGAAACAGAGAATTTGCACCTGCCATCAATGACCCGTGGCTTACAGAGCTGTGAATTAGCTCAAAGATAATGGAAATCACAGAGCCCATAGAATCAGATAAGCGTGAAGGGCGCGCAAGACAACGCCTTGCTTTCCACCGAAGACACAAGAAGTAACCCTTCGGTCCATTTCCAAGCCTTTCACAATTTCTCCTATTAACACATACAACTCACAGAAACAGATCCAGAATATATAGCGAACTCCTGCCAATCAATCAGAAAAATCAAACAATTCGGTAGAGAAGTGGTAAAGAGGATTAAACAGATGCTTCACAAAAGATGTCCAAAGAGCCCTCAAACATTTGAAAGGAACCAGGCTGGTTACGAGGGAAATGAAAATGAAAAACCACATCAGAGAAAGTAGTCCTGACTCCACCACAGGTGAGGCAGCTTGGGCCAGACTAATCCCTTGCAAATAGCAATTATAAGCCCTGGGGGGTGGGGGGAGCTGTTTTAAAAGAGGAGTTGAAGGCACTGGGGAATGACCGAAAGCAAACAGACACTGGAGAAAATGATCCCCTTGAAAGATTTCTCTGAGGATGTACCCCTACCAGGCACCAGGTGCAACTAGAATATGAACAGGAATAGCAGTCACACTGGCTCAAAGGGTCAGATCATGGGATGCAGGGCTACATTGCAAGGGCAGCTGGAAATTAAGGGGAGATGTCCGTAAAAGGAGGGAGCCACAGAAGGGGAACCCCCAAATTCTGTATGTACACTCTGCTCAAATCCTTGACTGTCCCCTTACCTGTGCATGTGTAGGGGAAACTCCAGAGGGCCGGGGAAAAGCCACAAGCAGGAGGCTGAAAGAACTGAGGAGACATTAGCTACTGCCAACCACAGAAATAATACCATCTGGCAGACAGATTTTGGAATCCAGTCAAGCAGACTCTGCCTCCTGACAAAAAAATCAATACTTCTCTGAGGAAGAGTACAAAATCCATAGTCTGGATTATACTCCATCCACCACACCCAGCGCACATTCAAAAATTACTAAATGTGCAAAGAAATAAGAAAATGTGACCCATGGTCAAAATACAAAATAGTCAATGGAGAATGATCCAAAGATGACCCAGACACAGACCCAATTATGACAAGGACTTTAAAGCAGCTATTATAAATATGTTCAGAGATCTTAAAGGAAAATATGCTCATAATGAGTGACTAGATAACCTCTACAGAAATTTTTAAACTATCTACAAGAACCAAATAAAAATTCTAGAACTAGAAAGTACAATTCTGAATTGTTTAAGTCACTTGATGAGCTTAACAGCAGATTGGAGAAGGCATAAGAAAGGTCAGAAAACTACATTTCAGTATAGAGACATTCTATATTTATTATAGATATTCTAATGTATTGTGTATGTAAAATATATTTATATATAATATCTATATATTTTATATATTAATAAAATGTTCTTTTAATCCAATCCAAAGAACAGAAAGAAAAATATTGAAAAAAGAAGAAAAGAGACTCAATGTCCTATGAGACACTATGAAACATTTGAAAATACATAAAATTTTGGAGTCCCAGAAACGGACAAAAGATCGAATGGGGCAGAAAAAGTCTCTGAAGAGATAAAAAGCAAAATTTCCCAATGTGATGAAAATATCAATTTACAGATTTAAGAAGCTCAGGCAGTTCCTAACCATAAATACAACATGATGTGCCATGATGAGACACGTTGTGCAAACTGATGAAGACCAAAGATAAAGAAGATGTCTTGATAGCAGCCAGAGAAAGAACACAGACATACAGGGAACAAACTACATCTGGCTTCTCATCGGAAAAAATGGTGACCAGGAAGCAACAGAAGGGGGGAGTTTCAACCCAGAATTCTATATCCAGAGAAAATATCATTCCAAAATGAATATGTAATAGACATTTTTAGATACACAAAAACCGAGGGAGTGCATTTCCAAGAGACCTGCAGTAAAGGAAAGGCTAACAGAGAATCTTTGTGCTGAAAGGAAATGACACCAAACGGAAACTCTGATCTACAGGATGGAAAGGTGGCATCAGAGATGGCAAATATGCAAGTGCAAAAACTAATCTTTTCTCTCTTAGTTTCTTAAAAAGATAATCGATTGTTTAAAGTAAAAATTATTAACAGTGTGTTGTGGGGTTTATAATAGGTACAGATGCAACATATATGACAGTAGCACAAAAGATGAGTTCATAAATGAAACTATACTTTCTCAGGGCTCTAATGACTTATGTGAGGTAGTCATTTATTTAATCTAACTTCATTGTGATGACTTCAGGATGCACATTATATTCACTGAATCCATATGCAAAGAGGCTTATCTAAAAAGTCGACAGAGGGGCTTCCCTGGTGGCGCAGTGGTTGAGAGTCCGCCTGCCGATGCAGGGGCCATGGGGTCGTGCCCCGGTCCGGGAAGATCCCACAAGCCGCGGAGCCGCTGGGCCCGTGGGCCATGGCCGCTGAGCCTGTGCATCCGGAGACTGTGCTCCACAATGGGACAGGCCACAACAGTGAGAGGCCCGTGTACCACAAAACAAAACAGAAAAACATAAAATTTTGAGGGAGGGAATAAAAATACACGGCTGGGCCCGTGAGCCACGGCCACTGAGCCTGCGCGTCCGGAGCCTGTGCTCCGCGACGGGAGAGGCCACAACAGTGAGAGGCCCACGTACTGCAAAAAAAAAAAAAGAAAAGAAAAGAAAAAGGAAATCCTAGATCACACGTTGTTTCAGTTGTCATGCCTCTTTCGTTTCCTTTATTTTTTTTATACATTTATTTATTTACTTATATTTGGCTGCATTGGGTCTTCATTGCTACACATGGGCCTTCTTTTCGTTGCTACATGTGGTCTAGTAGCAGGGTCTACTATTCATTGTGGTGCACGGGTGTCTCATTGTGGTGGCTTCTCTTGTTGCAGAGCACAGGCTCTAGGTGAGCAGACTTCAGTAGTTATGGTGCATGGACCCTAGAGTACAGTCTCAGTAGCTGTGGCACATGGGCTTAGTTGCTCTGTGGCACGTGGGATCGTCCCGGACCAGGGATTGAACCCACGTCCCCTGCATTGACAGGCCGATTCTTAACCATTGAGCCACCAGGGAAGTCCCCAGAGAAGTTAGAATGGAATAAGTATTTAAAGTACTTACTAAGTACTAACTAATAAGTACTAAGAAGTACTTATTAATCCAAAAGAATGTAGGAAAGAAGGAATAAAGCTACAGTGAACACACTTGATAGCCAAACTTTAAGAGGTGTTCCCATAAGATTAGGGACACAGCAAGGACGCCTGTCACTTCTGTCACACTATTTTGCAGTGCTTTTCAGATATGTGCTTAACTATTTGTGGATTGTGAAATCAAATCAGACAGTTACAGCCAGCTCTTTTTAATAAACAAAGAAAAAAAGTCTATGCATTGTACATAACAAGGGTAAATATTTTCATGAAAATTTTGTTTCAGTTACATAAATAAATATACATAATATATGTTACATATAAATAATGTGTGTATGTGAATTAGATTATAATATAAGACACTCTTTTTACAAGGATTGTGGTCAAAACAATTTGGAAAATGTTTATTTAATAGATTATTGGAGGTCCTGGCCAATGCTACGTGACAAGAAAAAGAAACAGGGCTGTTAAGATGGAAAGGAAAGATGTGAAGGAGGTATTATTTGTAGATGATGTGATCATTTCCAAGGAAAAGCCAACACAATCAGCAGACAAACTGTTAGAACTAACAAGAAAATCGGGACAATTTCCATGCAAGACCAACTTACCAAAAGCAGCTGTGTTCCTCTATGTCAGCAAAAACCTACTAGAAAATGTAACAGAAAGCCAGGCACAAGTCACAGCAATGGGAGGAATAACCTGGGAAAGAACGCCCAAGACCTCTGAGAAAAAAATTGAACTCTATTCAAGGACATAAAAGAAATCTGAACGGCTGGAGAGATACACTGGTCAAGGAAGGAATGACATGTTAGATTAAATTGTCATCTATGTCCCAGACTAAGAAATACAGTGTACTCCCAACCAAAATTCCAGCTGGGTTGGTTTTGTTCGTTTCTTTGTTTGTTTGTGAGATCCATTTACAGCTTAGACCATTTTGAAAAATAAAAGCACAGGATGAGGGGTTTCAGGGGGACTGTCCCCTTGAATGTTAACACATACACAAAACCATCACTGAAAAGGATGGTATTCATGCACAGACTACCAGACCCAAGGAATAGGAGAGCACTCAGAAACAGCCTGGTCGTTCCTAGGAACTTGGACTGCAATGAGTGTGGCGCCTTCAGGCAGCGGGAAAGCTTCTGAGATGGGTGGGAAACTGGCTTCTTCTGTGGAGACCTTCAACCTGGGTTTCTACTCCACACCATATGCATGGTGAGTGGTGGTGGAGCCTGCTGGGATCAAACACTTACATCTGAAAGGCTAACTTTAAATATAGCTGAAAGGAAATGGACCAGCAAGGCTGGCGGAGCACAGGAACAGCAACAGCCTGGTGGGATGTATGTCCACCCAGAACTTCAGAATGTTACCTTGTCTGCATATAGGGTCTCTGCAAATGTAATTAGGTTAAGGACCTTGGGATTAGATCACACTAGATTTCAGAAGCATTGTAAGTCCAGTGACTTATAACAGGAGAAGATGACACACAGGGCAGATGGCCACGTGAAGATGGAGGGAAGATTGGGGTGCTGTCAATAGCCAGCAGGGGCTGGAAGAGGCAGGAAGGACCCTGCCCTGGAGCCTTCAGGGCAGCTTGGCACTGCCAACACCTTGTTTTCGGATTTCTTGCCTTCCAGAATGTGAGAGTCCATTTCTGTGGTTTTAAGCCACTAAGTCTGTGGGCCTTTGTGACTGCAGCCACAGGAAGCTCACATGGCAGCCTCCAAACGTGCAAGCTGTAGGGTAAATAGCTGATGAATCTGCCACGTGGAAATCAAGAATTTCTGTTAAAGGAGGACTCAATAAGCAGCATTAACAACCAGGGGATTGACCGGGAGAAGTTTATCCCGAGGTTAAAACTAGCAAGGGGCAAGCACCTAGAGATGACTGCCTTGCAAATTCCCAGGAAATCGCCAAGAAAATCTTCAGAAAGCAGGATGAGATCAGAGACAGACGTCCAAATGTCTCCCAAGTCTCTGAAGAGATACTCCAGCTCATTAGTAATGGGAGCATTTAAATTAGAAGGGAGACAACGCACTGCACACTGCAGAGAGTGTAATGGCAGCACCCTTGCTGGGAAGGCAGGCACGGAGCTGGAGAAGCGGGGCCTCCCTGGGGTGAAGGACGTCTGGAGGCCTGGGTGGTGGTGGGCCAGCCCCAAGAGGGAGCGGGCAGCAGTGGAGCCAGGCCCACCCTGGGGGAAGGAAGCCGGGGAGGGGGGATTGAAGCATCTTTGGGCCCATGTTTGGGGCCACAACCAAGGGCAACAAGGGGGTCAGCTGGTCTCACTGTCCAGGAGAACTCTGGGCCCTAGTCCCCACCATGGGTACCGAGGGCAGTGAGCCCCTGGCTGAGTCTGAGGGATCTGGAGGCTAGCGCTGCCACCCAGTTAGTGTCCTGGTCAGGAAAGGTCGAAGAAACATCTGCAGCTTTTTTGGCCTTCCCTCCAAGCAATACACTGGCCGGAGGCAGCATTGGCCCCTGGCTACCCCACAGGCCCGTACGCAGAGGCCCAGCCGCAGAGGGACCTCACACTGCCTTGGCTGAAGGCCCACCCGTCCCAGGCTGTCTGGCCAGGTCCCATCTAACTTCCTGCAGCTGAGCAGGCGCAGGAGCGAGTCTCCTCTAGCACCAAGGGACGCATCCCCCCTACCCTCCCTGCCCCTGAGCCGGCAGCCCGGTGGCTCCTGGGGTGCTGGGGTAGAGCTGGGGGAGGGGCCGGCTGGGCACAAGGCCTCAGCCTTGAATGCCCACAGCTGGGCAGGAAGCGCAGGGGTGCCGGGCCAAGCCCCCAGCCCCACACACTCACACCGTACAGGCCGCAGGGCCGGGCACCACCTGGCAGAAGCCTCCCCGGTGGGGCTCTGCCTGCCCTGTGGTTTCTCTCAGAACCTTGAGCCCTTCCAGGGAACTCGGCGTTCCCCCTGCACCTGCCATGCAGCATCTGTCCCTGGGGCCAAGGGTGGGGCGGGACAGACCAGGAAAATCTGTCCTGGGGGCCTCGGGGCCCTGGCTCTGCACACGGGGCCCCTCCCCACCCATCCAGCAGCCCCTCTTGGGTCTTCCAAGAGGCCCGGACACTCCTCTGAGCATGCAGGCCTGACAGCTCATCTCTGCACAGCCTCCCTGCATGCAGACCAGCGGCCCTGGGTGTCCTGGGCCCAGGGGACGTGGTCCTGCTGTCTCCCTCTCCAAAGACTGCATGTCACCTCCCAGGAGCCCATGCTGATGAGCTAGCTTGCAAGTTCTCGTGGCCTCCCCTGTGTGTGCATCTGGGCCTTTTGGGGGTTCCAGGGACACACCGGCCTGCAGGACACGTCCACAGCACGGAGGCAAGGCCAAGGCTCAGCACATCACCTGGCTCAGCACATGCCAGTGGAGCGCCGATGGTAGACTGGCTGCCCCGACAGACCACAGTCGAATGCTGTGGGCCCCTCTACGAAGGCCACTCTGTGGTCCCCACACCTTGATGGACAGCAACAGCACAGGGTGACATGGTACACCCCAGGGTCCGGTGGCTGCAGAGGTCTTGCCAAGCTCACAGCCATGTCCCGCCTCCCGACAGGCCCCTGCCAGCCCTTGCCGGCCACTCAGCCCAGTCGCAGCCCCGATGGGAGCCCAGCTGCAGGACAGCGATCGGGAGGCTGGCTCGCAGACAGCGGGTGAGACTGCCGGCCGGCAGGGTGCCCAGGAAGCCACCAGAGGACTAGCACCTGCCTACACCCAGCTGGACCCACAGCCTCTCACACTCGTACCCAGGGCCGCCCCACCGGGCCGGCCCCCGGACTGCTGCTCAGAAAGCCCCGCGCTCCGCTGCAGGCACCTAGGCCACGTGGGCCTCAACTTCTCAAGCACAAAACGGCCAGGACCATCCCTCATGGGCTGCCTTGGGGGCAGTGGTGGCAGTGCCTGGTGCCCTCTCCCTTCCCGGGCCATCGTGGTGACCACAGTGTGTGCCGGCTGCTCACCAAGTCAGCCCGTGGCGTCGAGGGAGAGGTCATGAGCCGGGTGGCAGAGGCCGGGGAAGAGGCCACAGAGAGGAGCCTCACCTGAGACCGGCTGTCGCTGGGTCGACTTCCCGAGAACAGAGAGAGAGAAGGGAACTTCCAGGGCTGCCGAGGCCCCTGGGGGTTCCCACCCCATTTTTAGCTGAGAGCACTGAGGCAGAGCTCGCCCCCCTGCCCCGCCCTGCCCCAGGCCCTATCGTCTGGACATAAAAATAACAGCAACGCTTCCTAACGATTCACCTCATCTGGGAGCCTATCCTGGGAGCCTGCATACAGCCACCACTGGCCAGATGGGCCACACCAGCCACGGGCACCTGACAGAAGACCACAGCCCCTCAGGCACCCCACCGCTGGAGCTGCCAAGACCACTGCGGGGAGAGGACACCTGGGCTGCCTGCCCAGCGGGGACCCAGCTTCTGGGTCGCTGCTTGCTTTGCAGCTGTCACTTCCCTGCATGGGGACACAGGGAAGTAAGAGAACGCTCGAAGCCGACCGGGAGAAGACCAAGGAGCCGGGAATCTCAGACAGGTCAGGGCCAGGGCAAGAATCACACACAGGGCACGGACCTCGGGCTGAGCGCGGATCTGCCTACAACCAGTAAAGACGGTGACGGCCAGCCCAGGGTCAGGGGGAAGCAACGGGTCTCAGTCCCTAGGCCGGCCAACATGGCAGGCAGGCCTGGGCCCACATCATCTGGCCTGAGCTGGGCTGGCCTGAGCCAGCCTGACTAGGGTAGGCCAGGCAGGGCTGGGCTGGGCCAAGTTTGGCTTGAGTGGATGGAGTTATGTGGAGGCAGATGAGCTACCCCAGCCTCAGCTGGGCCACACTGGCCAGAAGGGCTGTCCTCAGCCATGCGGGACTGTGCACTGAGCTAAAGTGAGCTGGGCTGTCGTGAACCTGGCTGCTTCGGATAGACAGGGAGGGAGCAGGCTGCTCCAGCTGAGCAGAGCTCAGGACTCAGCCTTCCTAGGCTGGCTCAGCTGGGCTGTCCTCAGGTGAACCAGGCAGACCTGGACTCTGCTGGACTGAGCTGGGCTGTCAGAAGAAACTGGGCTCAGCTGAGTGGGGCCCGACTTGCGTAGTTAGGTGGGATAAAAGGGGCAATCTGGGCTCACCTGGGCTGAATGCACTGGGCTGGGCTCTTCTCTGCTGAGCTTGCCTACCCCGGAGGGGTGGGGCAGAGCTAGGGTTGGCTGAGCTGAGCTGGGCTGAACTAGGCTGAGATGGGCTGAGCTGGGTTAAACTGGGCTGAACTGGGCTAAGCTGGCCTGAACTGAGATTAACTGGGATGAGCAGGGATGAACTGGGTTGAACTGGGCTTGGGTGAGCTGGGCTGAACTGGGTGGAACTGGGCTGAGCTGAGCTGAACTGGGCTGAACTGGGCTGAGCTGAACTGGGCTGAACTGGGCTGAGCTGAACTGGGTTGAACTGGGCTGAGCTGAGCTGAACTGGGCTGAGCTGAGCTGAACTGGGCTGAACTGAGCTGAACTGGGCTAAGGTGGGCTGAACTGGGCTGAACTGGGCTGAACTGGGCTAAGGTGGGCTGAACTGGGCTGAGCTGAGCTGAACTATGCTGAGCTGGGCTGGGCTGAGCTGGGGTGAACTGGAGTGAACTGGGCTGAGCTGAGCTGAACTGGGTGGAATTGGGCTGAGCTGGGCTGAACTGGGCTGAACTGAGTTAGGCTGGGCTGGGCTGAGCTGGGCTGGGCTGAGCTGGGCTGAACTAGGTTAGGCTGGGCTGGGCTGAGCTGGGCTGAGCTGGGCTGAGCTGGGCTGGGCTGAGCTCGGCTGAGCTGAGTAGGGCTACATTGGGTTGAGCTGGGCTGGACTGGGCTGGGCTGAGCTGGATTAACTGGGTGGAGTGGGCTGTGGGGTCATCCTGGCCAGCTTTGCTCAGTCAGCTAAACTGAACTAAAATGAACCACGTGGATGCAGCTCAGATGAGCTGTTTTGCTTGAGATGGGACGTCAGGGGCTGAAGTGGGCCAGGCTGGATCAAGGCAGGCTGCTCTGGGCTGAGCTGGGGTGAACTGGGATGAACTGGGCTGAGCTGACTTGAAATGCGCAGGACTCGTTAGGGGTGCTGGGCCGTACTTGCGAGCTGCTTTGTCTCAGCTGGTCTCAGCTGTCCTGACACAAGATCATCTGGGCTGTGCTCAGCTGGGCTAGCCGGCAGAATAGAGTAAGGTGGAAGAACCGAGCTGGGATGCAGAGCTGGGATGGGCTGGGGGCTGGAGTTCCAAGGCCAGGGGACATGCATACAGGCCTGGAAACCAGAGGAGCCTGAGAAGGGCTGAGGAGGGGGACTGAGGAGGGCTCTGAGGAGTCTTTGTCCTCTCTCCATGGGGCCTGTAATCGGGCTCCCCTGGGGGATCAGCAGGGCGGTAGAGCACCAGGGGGCCTGGGCTGGTCAGCCGAAGGATGGGGTGAAGGGGCAGCCATGGCAAAGCAGCTCAGGGACCTGAAGGCTGACCCACGGCTGCAGGTAGCAGGGGTCCAGTGGGTGGCAGGTGGATCTGCCCACAGCAGGCCCACAGGGACTTTGGAGTGGGGCGGGGACACAAGGTGATTCCTGGGAAGTGGGGTCCTGTGGATCCCCAGGCCCTTATGAGGTCTTTGGTTTGGAACAGAAAGGCCAGCTTGATGGTTCCTGGGGGTCTCCCTGATCCCCGATGGGGGTCTGAGTTAGGGTTAGGAGTGGGAAAGCAGCTTGGTGATGCTGGGGGTCTCTGTTTCCCAGGCCACTGTTCCCAGGGCTATGGGTGGGGCAGAGGGGACAGACTGGTGGCTACTGAGGTTCTCAGGGTCCCTGATCTCCAATGGGGGTCTACGAGTGGGGGCAGAAGAGTAGCCTGGTAACTACTGGGCCGGGGGCTTCTCCCTGGGTCCCCGGGTGCCGACAGAGGGCTATGGGCTCTGAACCTCCACCTCAGGGAGTGGGTTAGCGCCTCCACTCAGGAGCCCCGCGTCCACCCACTTGGGGCTGAGGGCAGGAGTCCTGGCCAAGGGCAGTGACAGCTGCTGCTTCTGCAGAATTCACTGGAGGGCATCCCTAGTGGCATCAGGAGATGAGGAAAGGACCCAGGAGGAGCCATCTGTCCCCCAGGCAGGTGTTCCCTGCACTGGACCTCCCCACCTCCAGCCCACAGCCCACCCTCCAAAGCCAGCAGTCAGCCTGGCACATACGGGTGGCAGTCCTGAGGCCAGCATTGAGCCCCGTCCTGTCCCCACAGCCTCCATCCACGGCCCGTCCGTCTACCCCTTGCGCTCCTGCTGCACAAGGGCCACCAACGCCACCTCTGTGGCGCTGGGCTGCCTGGCCACAGGCTACTTTCCGGGCCCAGTGGCCATGACCTGGGACACAGCACCCCTGAACAGGAGCACGCTGACCTTCCCTGCCATCCAAAACTTGAACTCCAGCCTCTACACCACCAGCAGCCAGGTGACAGTCTCGGGCGAGTGGTCCAAGCAGAAATTCACCTGCAGTGTGGCCCATGCTGCGTCCAACACCACCACCACCAAGGCCGTCACTGGTGAGCCATGCCTGGGCAGCCCGCGAGACAGCCAGAGCGGGAGGCGGAGGCCGGGCGGGAGGGACGGGGAGGAAGGGCTGGGGGCTCAGAGAGGCCAGCCCCACTCCTGCTGCCTCTGCCGCCAGGGTGCACCAAGAACTTCACCGACCCCACTGTGAAGCTCTTTTACTCCTCCTGCGACCCCCGTGGCGACACCCACACCACCATCCAGCTCCTGTGCTTAATTTCCGGCTACGCCCCAGGGAAAATCAAGGTCACCTGGTTGGTGGACGGGCGTGAGGCCACAGACGTGTTCCCACACACTGGCCCCGAAAGGGTGGAGGGCAAACTGGCCTCCACCTCTAGCGAGCTCAACATCACGCAGGGCCAGTGGGTGTCCCAACTCACCTACACCTGCCGGGTCACCTATTATGGCTTCACCTACGACAACCACGCCCGCAGGTGCACAGGTATGGCCCTCGCCCACGCCAACACCCAGCCGCTGGGGATTCAGAGAGGAGGGCAGACTCAGCCTCACTCAGCCCCTTCCCACACACAGCTGAGTCCGAGCCCCGTGGCGTGAGCGCCTACCTGAGCCCACCCACGCCTCTCGACCTGTACGTCAACAAGTCACCCAAGATCACCTGCCTGGTGGTGGACCTGGCCAGCACAAAGGACATTAAACTGACCTGGTCCAGGGAGAACAAGGATCTAGTGTATCCAGACACGCTTGTCTCCAAGCCTGAGTTCAACGGGACGGTCACCGTCACGTCCACCCTGCCGGTGGATGTCAGCGACTGGCTTAAGGGCGAGACCTACTACTGCAAAGTGACCCACCCACACCTACCCAAGGAGATCCTGCGCTCCATCTCGAAGGGCGTTGGTGAGCCGCAGGCTGAGGGCAGGTGGGCGGGCCCCCAGGTGGAGCCAGGCTGACCGCATGCCTGTCTGCAGGCGAGCGCATGGTTCCCGAGGTCTACGTGTTCCCGCCACCCAAGGAGGAGCTCAAGACCAAGGGCGAGGCCACCCTCACCTGCCTGATCCAGAACTTCTTTCCCGTGGACATCTCCGTGCGGTGGCTGCGGAATGGCGCCCTGATGCAGGCGGACCAGCACACCAGCACGAGGCCCCGCAAGGTCCGCAGCCCCACCCCCGGCTCCCCCGCCTATTTCGTCTACAGCCACCTGGTGGTCAGGCGGGCCGACTGGGAGCAGAAGAGTGAATTCACCTGCCAGGTGGCGCACGAGGCGCTGCCCGGCTCGAGGACGCTCAAGAGATCCATGTCCATCGAGCTCGGTAAATGACGCCCGGCCTCCCCACTCCCCCCATCCCAGGGCTCCATCCTGCTGGGGTGGGGGAGGGGACCAGCCAGACCTTCCGTCCATTGTCAATAAACACTCCAGTGCCTGCTCAGAGCCCTGGGCGTGCCCATCCTTGGGGAGCTGTGGGGCAGGGAGCGGTGTCTTGGCACAGAGGAAAGGGAGGCAGGGGGTGGGGGCCAGGGCTGAGGCGCGGCTCCATCCAGCATCGACGTCTGTGTCAGAGGGCCTCCCCGCCACCCCACTATGGACTCTACCCAGTCAAAGGAGCTCTAAGAGCCCGAGAGTGGTCCTAGGGGAGGGACCACAGAGACGCCAGCCTCTCCTGGAGCTCCCGGAGGCCTCAGCCTCCACCCCCAGCCTCCTGCCAGCCCCTCTGGACACAGACAAGCCCCCAGGCTCCCAAGTCCAGCTGCACACACAGGCCCTCCAGGTAGAGAAATGGGCCGAGTCAGACCCCCGCACCGGCACCAACACGCAGGTCCCTCCACTGTCACCTCCTGGGCACAAATGGGCCAACGCTGCACAGGGGCCAGTGCAGAGCCCACTCCTCTGACCCCTGCCTTCTGACCTCCATCCTACCTGTGTGGTCACACCAGGCCAGGGCTGGAGCCCAGTGTCCCCATCTTGCCACTCAGACTCACTCCACCCTGAATCGGTCCAGGCAAGCACCCAGCCCTCACACGCACCCTCACACTGTCATGCCCGCTGGTGCCAGGGCTCCACACCCACCCAAGTCACACGGCACTGCCAACCGCTGGTAGCATCTCACACACACTCACAGGTGGCCTCCCGAGGCCCACCCTAGCTCCCAGGCCACTCCCAAACCCTTCCCTGTCATACCTGGGCCCCTGGACGCACCCATCGCCCCACATGGCTTCCTCCTGCAGCCAAGCCCTCCCTGTCAGCTGCACCCCACAGATGGACAGTTGGACACGCAGACACACACTGATGCACATGGACACACACATGGACACAGACACATGGAGACAGAGACATGAACACATACAAATGAACACACACTGATACACATGCTGATACACGTGAACAGACACACATGGACAGACACTGACACACATGGACACAGATATACACGGACACATATGGACACAGACACTGATACACATGGACACAGACACATGGAGACACAGACCTGAACGCACAGACACACACAGACACATGGACACACACATGGATACACACAGACATATGGACACAGGCACACAGAGACACATGCGTGTGGACACACACACGGACACACACATGGACACATACTGATACACATGGACGGACACTCTGACACACACAGACATGGATATACACAGACACGTATGGACACAGACACACGGGGACACAGACATGAACCCACACACATGAATACACACAGACACACATACTGACACACGTGTACACACACATGGACACACACGGACAGACACACACATGGACAGCACACAGGCACCCACCACATCCACACAGAAAGCAGCACATGCACAGCCCACACCCTGAACATGAGCCCAGAGCAGAGGCCGTGCTGGGGAAGGAAGGGGCCCAGCCCCAGGACAGGAGGAGCCAGAGGCCTGGGGCAGCTCTGGGCTCCCTCACACTGGGCAAGTGCAGCCGGGCCCAGCCCTCGGGGCACCCACTGCGATGATCTGATTACCCTAGGGGCCCTCCTGGGTCCAGACCCCCTCCTGAGGGCTCCAGGCAGGGAGGCCGGCCTGTGCTCTTCAAGGGGCCCCCTGGCTGGCGAGAACGGAGCCGAGCAAGAACAGGGCCCAGGGGGCCGGACTGGGCGGCCACAGGCCATGCAGTGGGTGGACGTGGGTGCTCCCCAGGCCGGGGGCCCCCGCCTGCCACGGAGCAGGGGACAGGGTGGGGCAGAGCTGGAGCTGAGGTGAGGGGCCCGTGGGGCTGAGAGGGGCGACCAGCCGTCAGGAGAAAAGCCGGAGAAACGGTGGCAGAGAAAATGCCAGCCACCCGAGAGTGGAGGGACAGCAGAGGGCAGGGGAACAGCGCCGCCCCACACAGCCGCCGGCCAGCTCGGGGGCTTCCAACCCCCCCAACCCTCCAGGTCCGGCTGGTGGCTCTGGGCAGTCGCAGAGGGGCCAGACGGAGGGACTGCCCAGGACCAGGGCGCCAGGCCCGGTCCCCTCGACTCCCTAAGGCTGGCCAGGCCTGTCCTTCCCCGTCGGACCCCGAGGCCAGGGGGCTGACCGGCTGGCACCCGCAGAGCTGGCCCTGGAGGACCTGTACACAGAGGAGGCCGAGAGCGACGAGCTGGAGGGGATGCAGACCGGCCTCCTAACCTTCGTGGCGCTCTTCCTGCTTAGCGTGAGCTACGGCGCTGCCGTCACTCTCTGCAAGGTGGGCACGGACACCCCGTTCCAGGGCGGGGCGCCCCAAGAGAGGGAGAGCCTCGGCTGGGCACAGAGTCCCTCACGCACGCCGTCCTCCAGGTGAAGTGGGTCCTGGCTGCCGTCCCGCAGAAGCAGCCGCAGGCTTCCCATGACTACAGGAGCACCGCACAGCCCTGCCTCTTCCCTCCCCACATGAGCGTCCCCGAGGCTGCCAGCTCGACCCTGGGCCGGAGGAAGGAGCAGACCAGCCCCCAAGGGGCCAGAGCCAGGGGCCCAGCGACCAGCACACAGGCGCCAAGAGGCCCCAGCTCAGCCCCAAGGTCGAAGGCAACAGGGGGCCTGCCTAGCACAGCCCCACACCACCCCGCTTTGGGGCAAGTCCCAGAAGAGCATCTGTTCCCTCCACAGAGAGACCTGGGCTGGGCGTGGGTGCTGACCACCCCAGGCTTCTCCCAGGCCCCTGGGCTTGGGCCCACACCGGTTCTGACTGACCAACCCCTGAAACTCAGTGACAGGCTTGAGCCCATGGCCCAGCCCACGCTGGAGCCCAGAGCCAAAACTAGGACTCAGAGTCCCAACCAGCCCAATCCAGCGTCTGAGCCCAGCCCAACCAAGCCAAGGGCTCACTCACCAGGCTCAGTCCTGCCCTCAGTGCCCCCAGGTCCAAGTAGGCTGCCCCCCATGCCCTGCTCCTGTCCCTTGCCCACCCTCCCTGCTGTCCACCCCCAGGCCCCGTTCGTACAGAATGAGGATGCAGAGAAGACCTTCTGGGGAGGGTCCAGGGGAGCTTCCAGGGCTGCAGGCAGGGCCCTAGGCTGTGAGGCAGGGTCCCACAGCAGAAGGCGCTTCCCAAGGGGTCCGCAGTGTGGCCAAATCAGCCCTGCAGCACCCACCCACATCCCCCATGCCCTCGTTCGACCTCTCTCCTAACTTTTCCTAGTAAAGTTCATTAAAGAATCCCATGTCAGGGGCTTCCCTGGTGGCGCAGTGGTTGAGAGTCCGCCTGCCGATGCGGGGGATACAGGTTCGTGCCCCAGTCCTGGAGGATCCCACACGCCACGGAGCACCTGGGACCATGAGCCATGGCCGCTGGGCCTGCGCGTCCAGAGCCTGTGCTCCGCAGCGAGAGAGGCCGCGGCAGAGAGAAGCCCGCGTACCGCAAAAAAAAAAAAATAGAAAAATCCCATGCCAGGGCTTCCCTGGTGGTGCAGTGGTTGAGAGTCCACCTGCCGATGCAGGGGACACGGGTTCGTGCCCCAGTCTGGGAGGATCCCACGTGCCACGGAGCGGCTGGGCCCGTGAGCCATGGCCCCTGAGCCTGCGCGTCCGGAGCCTGGGCTCCGCAAAGGGAGAGACCACAACAGTGAGAGGCCCACATACTGCCAAAAAAAAAAAAAAAAAAGAATCCCTTGCCACCTGAGCGTACCTTGGGGAGGTGCCTGTGGTACCTTGGGAGCAGGAGGTGCCCACTGCCGAGGACGTGGACAAGGGGCCAGAGGGAAGGGGGCAGAGGGCCGCTCTGGGCCCCGAGGACCCAAGTGTCCAACCAGGCTCCGCCTCAAGAGTCCTTCAATGCCCACAGAGACCCCAGTTCAGGCTCCACTACGCCTGCGCCACTGGCCTCCAGCCCAGACTCACCACCCCTCCCCACACGAAGGTAAAGGCAACAATCCCCATCCCCGTGGGCAAACCCTGAGGGGCTCATTCAGTGGTCAGTGCAGGAGGCCGCAGGAACACAGCTGCACAAGCACCAGGGTGGAGGCCAGCATCAGCCTCCTGAGGCCCCAGTCATCACCCAGCCGTCCACCCATTGAGCGCCCACAGACAGGCCAGTCCTCAGGCCCCATCCCACCAGTCTGCCCAGACGTCCCGATGAACAAGCAATAGCTGTCTGGGGCTGGCCGCCACCATCCTCGAGAAGAAAGCTGGGAGCCGCGCAGGCAGGAGCCATAGGCACCAGGGAGAGGGCCGGCTGGCCAAGCACAGTGGTGGGCATGGGCTGATGAGCCTCCTCCTGAGGGTAAAGAGCTGGAAAAGCCCACCCACAAGGGGCTCTGAAACGGGGCAGAGCACTTGAGCACATGTGACACAGGGCAGGACTCCTTCATATACAAAGAGCACTCAGCAACCAATGACAAGAAAGAAACGTGAGCAGTGGGTCCCACACCGTAAGGAAAAACCGGGTGGCCAATAACAGGAAGAAAAGGTTTCAATTATTAGGAAAGGTACAATAAGGAGGAAACTAGGGGCGGTGAGTGACCCTCTTGGCCTCTTTGAGGACCTGTGAGCAGTTAAGACCATTCTTCAGGGCCCGGTGGCCTCCTTCCCAGCATACGAGTGCCCAGACTCTGTTGACAGAAGAGTCCACTTGTGGCGAAGGCCCTTCTGAGAGCCACCATCTGTGCTGGGAGACCAGGCGTCCCACGGACTCCGACACGGACCATGCAGCCTATGGAGATCGGGCATAGAAAACCCAGAACTGGGCAACTCTGAGGCTTGTCCAGAGAGCCCAAGTGTTTGGTTCAAATAGAACATGAGAGGAGCAGTAGAGCACTTCACACAAGGTCAAGGGCACAGCCCTGCTCTTCTCTGCCCCCTCACACCGACACTCACACACTCATACCTGCACAGACTCGCACACAGTTTCCAGAAACCAGGGCCCAAGACCGGCCCCCACCTGCATGGCTCTCTCAAGCCCAGGTCCAGGGGCCTTCCTCCCATCTCCTGAGCTGGGAGCCCCCGGGGGCAGAGCTGAGTGTCCCCTTTCTCTGACTTGCACCCCGGATCATGAGATCACCCATGGAATCCAGAACGAGGGCAACAAGGGCTCAGCCCACGTGGGCCCCTGTAAGCTGGGCGTCATCACACACGGACAACGTGCATCTTCCCCAAGTCGGGAAGAAAGGTGGTGAAGTAAGAGATAGATGGGCCCCTGGGCTGAGCAGCTGGAGCTCGCCAAGCAGAGGAAGATGGAGCTCTGTTTCCCCTGGCGCTCCAAGGACAAAGTCAGTGGCAGGAGCTGAGCCCTGCTGGAGTAAAGAGATAAGACAACCACGTCTATCGCTCCTGAGGTCAGGGAAAGCTCCCCAACTGCACATGCACAGGAAGCCTCCTCGGGGGTCGAAAAGGGAGGGCGTGCCAGCCCATAATGTGTTGTCAAACTTCCCGTTAGCCTTTGCGTTGGAATCTTTTTTTTTTTTTTTTTTTGCGGTACGCGGGCCTCTCACTGCTGTGGCCTCTCCCGTTGTGGAGCACAGGCTCCGGACGCGCAGGCTCAGCGGCCATGGCCCACGGGCCCAGCCGCTCCGCGGCATGTGGGATCTTCCAGGACCGGGGCACGAACCCGCGTCCCCTGCATCGGCAGGTGGACTCCCAACCACTGCGCCACCAGGGAAGCCCGCATTGGAATCTTTCTTGTCAAAAAGATACACACTTGTCAGGAGGGCCCTAGGGCAGGTCAGATGTGGGAAAAGAGGCGAGGTAATGGGCCAGAGGAAGACAGAGATCCAGGAGAGCCGCGCTGTACAGACGAGCCGAGCACCCCTTCACTTCTCATTGGGGAGGACGCCCACACCCTCTCTCTCCAGGTGAGTATTTCTGCCTCCTCCTGTCTTCAATAAGCTAATTCTCTAGCCCACATGTTGTGCTGTGCTTCTGTAGCTAGTGGGAAGCAGCCGCATAGCACAGGGAGACCAGCTTGGTGCTTTGTGACCACCTAGAGGGGTGGGATAGGGAGAGTGGGAGGGAGGGAGATGCAAGAGGGAAGAGATATGGGAACATATGTATATGTATAACTGATTCACTTTGTTATGCAGCAGAAACTAACACACCATTGTAAAGCAATTATACCCCAATAAAGATGTTAAAAAAAAAAAAAGAAACTTTATACCTGGTTTTTAGTTTTTGCCTCCTTGAAACATTCTTGCTTTCAAACAGGGCAAGAGCCAGGGCAACTTTCCTTCTAGCCTCCGGCCCCTGGTGGTCTAGCAGGTAGGATTCCTGGCTTTCATCCAGGATACCCGGGTTCAATTCCTGGGCAGGGAACTAAGATCCCACTTCAGGACCGCTCACTTCTGTCTCTCCGAGAACAGTGGCAGTCACCCCACCTAGAGGGGCTGGCACAGTGGGAGCACAGCCCAAGAGCAGGCCCGCAGAGAAAAGCAGGATGCATCCCAGCCGGCCAGCCGGGCTCGAGACCCAGCAGCCCTGCCGCACACGCCCTCCCAGCAGCCCTGCCGCACGCGCCCTCCCAGCAGCAGGACCCCACCTTCTCGGGCTCCCCTCCGCCCCTCCTCCTCTTTCTACTTCATCAACCCACCACAGAGGGCGGAATGGTGCCCCCAGGCCCAGAAGTTATGTCCACGTCCTAAGCCCTGGAACCCGTGAAGGTGATCCCGTTCAGACAAAGCATCTTTGCATATGTGATTGAAGTTAAGGATCTTAAGATGAGATTGTCCAGGTGGCCCTAAATCCAGTGAGAAGCGTCCTTACAAGGGGCAGAGGAGGAGAGATCAGACTCAGGGAAGGAGGTCATATGAGGGCAGAGGCAGAGACTGGGTGATGCCTGGGACACCTGGGGCCACCAGAGGCTGGGGGCAGGAAGGACCCTCCCCTGAAGCTGCTGGCGGGAGCAGGACCCTGGGACACCTGGATCTCGGGCGTCTGGCTGCAGAGTGCGAGACTGAATTTCTGTTGGTTCAAGCCCCTCAGTGTGAGGTCCTTCGTCGCGGCCCCAGGACACTCACAACCAGCCAGTCGGCCTTGGCCAAGCCGAGGCCCCTCCTCCTTCTGAAGAAACCCGGGGAGGACTCACCCGGTCCCGGCTCTTCCCTCCCAACTGGACCCGCGCTCGGCAAGTCCCTGACTCCCAGAGGTGCTCATCGGTCTTAACAAGAGCGTCCGCTTGGGCTCAGGCCCTTCCCCCAATGGCTGCGACCATCAGGTCATGCAAGACCCCACATCCACCCGCCTCAAGTCCAAGCTCTTCTTTCTGCCCCGCATTCCACACCCGTCTGTGCCCACAGCAGGGCAGTGCTGTCTGCGTGGGCGACACCGGCCTCAGGCGAGAGCGGCCCCCAGCCCCACACCGCCCTCTGCTTCCTCCACTCCCGCCAGGCACTGCCCCAGCACTCACCCCGAGTCCCACGCCTCCAGCTCCCTCAGGGCGGCTCCAGGGGACACCGGGGCTTCAGACCCCCGGAAGTTGCAGGGCCCCAGGACCTCACGGGCCGGCAAGAGGAAGGATCCTCAGGGCCAATCAACAACGATGCAGGCGCCGCTGGTGCTTGTGAGAGCGACGGGTGTGGGGTGGACCGGAGTCCAGCAGCCCGGGAGGAGGTGCCCCTCGTGGGCGATGCTGTGAGTGTGCCAGGGTCAGTGATAAAACCCCAGAAGTCCCTTGACCGAGCCAGGTGTGTCTGCCCACCCAGTGCCCTGCCCCAGGCCCCCCTTCCTCCCTCCATCTCCCCCTCCCAGCCCACCTGCCCCAACTCCCATCCTGAGCCCACCCCACTCCCAGGGAAATGCTGATCTCTCCCCCTCCACCTGCCTGCAGCTCTCCCCGCAATGGTGTCCTTCCCGGGAGGGGACCATAGGTGCCTGTGTGTAGCTCCAGAAACTTCTCGGTGTGAAAAAATGAATGAACATGTGAAAGCAGGTGCAGGCCCCACTGCCCCTCCTGTGCCTGGGCAGGGGCCATCTCCTGAGGGGCACCAGGGAGGGCCGAGCAGCTGGGCAGCCGGCAGGACCCGTGGGTGGGAGAACCCTGGACAGAGAATTGGGTGGATGCAGGCGGGGGCAGGCCCTCAGCCACCCCGACCCACAGGACTCCAGGCTCCAGGCGGGGGTGGGGGGCGGCCCACAACCCCTGTCCAGATTCAGTCGAGGGCCCCGCGGCTGCTGAGGCTGGCGGAGGAGGGGCAGTCCCTGGCCGTGGCCAGGAGGGAGCAGCTCCCCCCACCCTCACAGCCGCCCTGTGGCCTGAAGGTCTGTGGGGCCTGCTCACTGCGGTCACTCTGGCGAGGCTGTCCCTTGGGGCTCCCGCCCCTGCCGGCCTGTGCAGCCTCCCCTGCGGCCCTCACTTCACCTGCACCTCGGGGCCTATCTCTCCCTCAGGGACCCTAAGCCCCTGACTCTGCCTACTTCGGCCTCTGCTCCTCTGCACCTCGGCCCCCAGCCCAGCCCCGTGGGCGCCCCATGGAGACACACCCCACCATGGCTCCGCCTGCATGCACATGGCCTCAGGCCACGGCCAAGCTCCTGGGGGTCCCACAGCCCAGGCCACACACACCTGGTACCGCCACAGCCAGACCACAGACCAGACATGACGTGGAGGCACACGGCCGCAACTGGCGGGACAGGAAGTGGGTGAGTGACCCCCAGATGTGGGCCAGACACCGTCACGCAGTCCCTTCCCAGCATCGGCCTCACCTCACAGCGCAAATGGCCCAGAGCGGGGCAGGGGTCGGCTGAGACCACACGGCCATCAGCAGGCCTGGACGAGGCCTGGTTCTCCCTCCCTACTCCAGCGCCTCTGGGCAGGCGGGCAACGGGCCCAGCAGGGCATGGCCACACGGCCAAAGGGCGTGGGCCTCTCCCAGCCGTGTTGGACCCTCCGGCGGCCTTAAGCAGGTGGGTCCCAGAGGCTGATCAGGCCTCAGCTCCTCCACAGCCAGGCCATACTACAGCCTCCTGGGGCGGGAGGGCGGAGGTGAGGTACCAGTACAGAGACAAGAAGGAGAAAGACAGATGGCCATCGACCCAGAAGACACAGATCAGGGTGCTGTACACATGGGCTGGCTGAGCTGGGCTGATCTTGGCTGCGCTGAGCTGGGCTGGGTAGAATGGGCTGAACTGGGCTGAGCTGGGTTGAACTGGGCTGAAATGGGCTTAGCTGAGCTGAGCTGGGCTGAACAGGGTTGAACTGGGCTGAACTGGGCCAGGCTGTGCTGAGCTGAGCTGAACTGGGCTCAGCTGAGCTTAGCTGGGTTGAACTGGGATGAACTGGGCTGAGCTGGGCTGAACTGGGCTGAGCTGGGCTGGGCTGGGCTGAGCTGGGCTGAAATGGGCTGAGCTGGGCTAGGCTGGGCTGAGCTGAACTGAGCTGGGCTGAGCTGGGCTGGGCTGGGCTGGGCTGTGCTGTGCTGAACTGAGCTGAGCTGGGCTGAGCTGAGCTGGGCTGGGCTGTGCTGTGCTGAACTGAGCTGAGCTGGGCTGAGCTGAGCTGGGCTGGGCTGAGCTGAGCTGGGTTGAACTGGGCTGAGCTGGACTGAACTGGGCTGGCCTGGGCTGGGATGAGCTGGGCTGAACTAAGCTGAGCTGGGCTGAGCTGAGCTGGGCTGGGCTGAGCTGAGCTGAGCTGGGCTGGGCTGGGCTGGGCAGGGCTGAGCTGAGCTGGGCTGGGCTGAGCTGGGCTGAGCTGAGCTGGGCTGAGCTGAGCTGAACTGGGCTGAGCTAGACTGAGCTGGGCTGGGCTAGGCTGAGCTGGGCTGAACTGGGCTAGGCTGGGCTGAGCTGGAATGGGCTGTGCTGAGCTGTGCTGAGCTGGGCTGAGCTGGGCTGAGCTGAGCTGGGCTGAGCAGGGCTGAACTGGGCTGGGCTGAACTGGACTGGGCTGGGCTGAGCTGAGCTGGGCTGCGCTGAGCTGGCCTGAGCTGGGCTG
>NW_006778806.1:70905-85864 GCF_000442215.2 Lipotes vexillifer
GCTGTGCTGGGCTGAGCTGGGCTGGGCTGAGCTGGGCTGAACTAGGTTAGGCTGGGCTGGGCTGAGCTGAGCTGAGCTGGGCTGAGCTGGGCTGGGATGGGCTGAGCTGGGCTGAGCTGAGATGGGCTGGACTGGGCTGAGTTGAGCTGGGCTGGGCTGGGCTGAGCTGAGCTGAGCTGGGCTGAACTGGGCTGGGCTGAACTGGGCTGGGCTGGGCTGAGCTGAGCTGGGCTGAGCTGAGCTGAGCTCAGCTGAGCTGAGGTGGGCTGAGCTGGGCTGAGCTGAGCTGAGCTGGGCTGTGCTGAGCTGGGCTGGGCTGAACTGGGCTGGGCTGGGCTGAGCTGGGCTGAACTGAGCTGGGCTGACCTGGGCTGGGCTGTGCTGAGCTGAACTGGGCTGGGCTGGGCTGAGCTGGGCTGAACTGAGCTGGGCTGACCTGGGCTGGGCTGTGCTGAGCTGAACTGGGCTGGGCTGGGCTGAGCTGGGCTGAACTGAGCTGGGCTGACCTGGGCTGGGCTGTGCTGAGCTGAACTGGGCTGGGCTGGGCTGAGCTGGGCTGAACTGAGCTGGGCTGACCTGGGCTGGGCTGTGCTGAGCTGAACTGGGCTGGGCTGGGCTGAGCTGGGCTGAACTGAGCTGGGCTGACCTGGGCTGGGCTGTGCTGAGCTGAACTGGGCTGGGCTGGGCTGAGCTGGGCTGAACTGAGCTGGGCTGACCTGGGCTGGGCTGTGCTGAGCTGAACTGGGCTGGGCTGGGCTGAGCTGGGCTGAACTGAGCTGGGCTGACCTGGGCTGGGCTGTGCTGAGCTGAACTGGGCTGGGCTGGGCTGAGCTGGGCTGAACTGAGCTGGGCTGACCTGGGCTGGGCTGTGCTGAGCTGAACTGGGCTGGGCTGGGCTGAGCTGGGCTGAACTGAGCTGGGCTGACCTGGGCTGGGCTGTGCTGAGCTGAACTGGGCTGGGCTGGGCTGAGCTGGGCTGAACTGAGCTGGGCTGACCTGGGCTGGGCTGTGCTGAGCTGAACTGGGCTGGGCTGGGCTGAGCTGGGCTGAACTGAGCTGGGCTGACCTGGGCTGGGCTGTGCTGAGCTGAACTGGGCTGGGCTGGGCTGAGCTGGGCTGAACTGAGCTGGGCTGACCTGGGCTGGGCTGTGCTGAGCTGAACTGGGCTGGGCTGGGCTGAGCTGGGCTGAACTGAGCTGGGCTGACCTGGGCTGGGCTGTGCTGAGCTGAACTGGGCTGGGCTGGGCTGAGCTGGGCTGAACTGAGCTGGGCTGACCTGGGCTGGGCTGTGCTGAGCTGAACTGGGCTGGGCTGGGCTGAGCTGGGCTGAACTGAGCTGGGCTGACCTGGGCTGGGCTGTGCTGAGCTGAACTGGGCTGGGCTGGGCTGAGCTGGGCTGAACTGAGCTGGGCTGACCTGGGCTGGGCTGTGCTGAGCTGAACTGGGCTGGGCTGGGCTGAGCTGGGCTGAACTGGGCTGGGCTGAGCTGGGCTGGGCTGGGCTGAGCTGAGCTCGGGCTGGACTGGGCTGAGCTGAGCTGGACTGGTCTGTGCTGAGCTGAGCTGAGCTGGGCTGAACTGGGCTGGGCTGAGCTGAGCTGGGCTGGCCTGGACTGGGCTGAGCTGAGCTGGGCTGGACTGGGCTGAGCTAGGCTGGTCTGAGCTGAGCTTGGCTGAACTGGCTTGCAATGGTTTGAACTGAGTTGAGCCGGGCCGAGCTCAGTTGAACTAGGCTGAGTTTGGTTGAAATGAGCTAGGCTGGGCCGGGCTGGGCTGAACTGTGGTGGACTGGGCTAGTGCTTGAGGTGAGCAGGAGACAGTGGGTTGAGCATGGTCACCCCCAGAGCCCTGGTTTCCAGCCAGACAGCCCCCTCTGTTTCTCGGGGGCGCACAGGGCCATGCAGCCTCAGGGTGCAAATGTGGGGCTCCCCTCTCCCCTCATCAGTTGACCAGAAGGGAACTGTGAAAAGTCAAGGGCAGACCGTGCCCTCTGTAGCCCAGCTGTCCAGGGGGCAGCCCAGAAGGACTGATTTGGAACTGGGCCTCCAGCCTAAAGTTCCCCATAGTCCGTGGAAGTCAACTGCTAGTTTAGGAGGGTGGGGTCGGGCGGGGGGGAGGTGTGGGGGGATGGTTGGACCAGGACTGTTACCCAGGACGCGGGGGGGGCACCGAATTCTCAGGCCCCCTATCCTCCCCAGCTTGAGCCCCAGGACCGGCAAACTGGCCCCCATGCAGACTCAGTCAAGCCCAGGCTGCTCTGTCTTTTCTCTGCCCTCTCTCTGGGCCCATTTCTCACGATACCCAACACCCTGGGGAAGGGCGTGACTGTGCTCACTGCACAGAGGGCAGCTGAGGCTCCACCAGTACACACAGACTCAGCTGGTCAGTGGGAGAGCCGTGTGCAACAGCCAGGCCTCACGTCTGAGGAGCGTGTGTGGTCCACATGCTCAAAGTCCCAAGGAGCGCGTTCAGAAACGGCTCAGCTGGACTCAGGTGGCCACTGCCGACCCTGGGTGCGCCGCGTACGAGCTGCGTGACCTTGGGACAGTCACTGACTCTCTGTGTGTTAAGGAAACGCAGGCGTCGTCCTGCCCTCATGGGGCTGTGTCGGGCGTCTGGTCAGCGTGAAGGCTGCCATCTCACAGCACACCATGTGTTTCAGTGCAGGAGACCAGCCCCAAGCTCTTCCCACTGAACCTTAGGAGCGACAACCCAGCGGGGCAGGTGGTCATCGCCTGCCTGGTCCAGGGCTTCTTCCCGTCAGAGCCACTGAAGGTGACCTGGAGCCCGAGCGGCAACGGTGTCATCAGGAACTTCCCCCCTGCTCAGGTCGGGGGCCTGTACACCATGAGCAGCCAGCTGACCATGCCGGCCAACCAGTGCCCAGACAACAAGTCTGTGAAATGCCAAGTGCAGCACCTCTCCAAATCCAGCCAGGCCGTGGACGTGCCCTGCCAAGGTCAGAGGGCGGGCTGCGGCAGGCCCCCCATGTTGCCACCCTGACCCAGCTCCCTGACTGCATCCCTGTGGGCACTCCCCTCAGACAAGAGGTGGCTGAGGCCTGGCGGGTGGCCAAGAGGGGCCTGGGCTGGGGATGGAGGCCAGGAAGGCGGACGGAGGGGCTCGCTGACCTGCTCTGGCTTCTCTCTCAGTTCCAATTACGCAGTGTTGGTGCAGGCCCAGCCTGTCCTTGCACCCACCGGCCCTTGAGGACTTGCTCCTGAGCTCCAATGCCAGCCTCACGTGTACGCTGAGTGGCCTGAGAGACCCCAAGGGCGCCACCTTCACCTGGAACCCGACAGGTGGGAAGGACGCCATCCAGGAGCAGCCCAAGCCTGACCTCTGCGGCTGCTTCAGCGTGTCCAGCGTCCTGCCGGGCTGTGCCGATCCCTGGAAAAAAGGAGAGCCCTTCTCCTGCACCGCCACCCACCGCGAGTCCCAGGGCTCGCTAACCACCACCATCAAGAAACCCTCAGGTGGGCCCTGACCCGCGAGTGGGCGGCCGGGCGCTCCACAGCGCGCGAGGTGCACTCCTGAGCCCACCCCACCCTCCAGCTCCCGCCCACCCCCCACGCGGGGCGCCCAGGGGGCAGGGGGCACTGTCCTCCCTGCCCAGACCCCTGACCCTGCTCTCTGCCCTCCAGTGAACACGTTCCGGCCAGAGGTCCACCTGTTGCCGCCGCCGTCGGAGGAGCTGGCCCTCAACGAGCTGGTGACGCTGACGTGCCTGGTGCGAGGTTTCAGCCCCAAGGATGTGCTGGTGCGGTGGCTGCAGGGCAACCAGGAGCTGCCCCGCAAGCAGTACGTGACCTGGAGCCCCCTGGCCGAGCCCAACCAGAGCGCCCCCACCTTCACCGTGGCCAGCGTGCTGCGCGTGGACGCCGAGGCCTGGAAACAGGGGGAGTCTTTCTCCTGCATGGTGGGCCACGAGGCCCTGCCCCTGGCCTTCACCCAGAAGACCATCGACCGCCTGGCGGGTAAACCCACCCACGTGAACGTGTCCGTGGTCATGTCGGAGGTGGACGGCGTCTGCTACTGAGCCGCGCCCCCCCGCACCCGCCCCTTGAATAAACACCGCGCTCGCCTGAAGCAGCTTTGCGCTTCGCTCCAGCCGCCCGTCTGTCTGTGCTCGGGGTCTGCACACGCCAGGAGGGGGCGGGGCCCGGGGGAAAGGGCAGCTGCCGCCCCGACTCTCTCTAGGCCTTGGTTTCCCCTCAGCCCGACGCCGGACGTGCCTTCGTGGCCGTGCGCGAGTGTGAGCACAGGAGTGAGGGTCGGACTGGGGCTGAGATGTGTGCGACAGGCACAGCCTCCTGGGTCCTGAGAAGAGTGGCCCCACGATGGTTCCCAGGGGCAGGTGACTTGGTCACTTGTATTTCAGGAAACTGCCTCTAGGGGCAGCCGGGAGGCGTGAGCGAGAGAGAGGGGAGCCTGGCGGCCAGAGAAGGGGCTGGTGCCATCATGCAGAGGGGGGCTCACAGGAGGAGTGGCGAGGGCAGAGGGCTGGGTTCCAGGGGCCCTCTGTGGGCACAACACACAGAAGTGCAGGACGGCCCCACTGACCACACGGAAAGGGGGCCACCCCACCTGGGTACAGCCTTCCCCTCCCCACATCCCACTGCTCTGCACATGTACACAGGGGCGCACACACACATGCACACGTACTCTCATATGTGTTCGTGGTCGCGCACGCGGGCACACGTACACACACACACACACACACACACACACACACACACACGTCTGAGCCCTGCAGGTGCAGGAAGTTGACAGCCCAGAACCAGCTCCAGGAAGGCAAGAGAAGTCCCCACCCAAGCTCCCAGAGGGTTTTCCCCAGGCCCAGACCTGCTACCTCAGGTCCCTCCAGGCCTCAGGCCTCCCTGTGTACCCAGCTGGGCACAGTTCAGGGATCGATTGGAGAGACCCCTCTCAGGCATCACCTGCTCCCCACTTGGTCCGCAAATTCAAGTCTCCCACGCATTCCTGAGCCCCAAACCATAGATGAGGTGGGGGGCTGGGGTGGAGAGGGGTCAGAAGAGACAGCTCTCACCCAGGGCCCCTAGACAGCTTACGCTTGGAGCTCCTGGCAGGAGGGAAGGTCAGGGAGACCGAACCTAGAAGGACAGTCCCGTGACCACCATGAGACACCTGCACCAGGGCTCCCACAAGGGGGCAGCGGGGCCCCTGCTCTTGTTTAGACACCTTCTGGGCCTTCCCAGGGGACCTAGCCTTCTGGCTGCCTCTCTCTGCTTCCCTGCCCACCCTGGCCACTGCTCCCCTCTTAAGGGTCCAGTCACCAAAGGGCAATGGGGGGAGCAATGGATTAATTGGGGAAGTGCTGCCACAGGGAAGGTGGTCCAGCCACCAAGGGACCAGGACCTGCCCGCAGGAGGAGCTTTCTAAAGAGAGGGGGAGGCGGAAGAGACAGTAGATGAGGGTGGAGCCAGCAGACGGACAGCACAGACAGGTGGATGGGTCACAGGACATATGATGGATGGAAAGATGGACAGACAGGTGGATGGGTGGGTGGATGGACGAATGGATGGATGATGGATGGATGGACAAATGGGCAAACAGATGGGTGGATGGATGGACAGGTAGATAGGTGGATGGATGGATGGACAGGTGGATGGATGGATGGATGGATGGATGGATGGATGGATGGATGGACGGATGGATGGACAGGTAGATAGGTGGATGGATGGATGGACAGGTGGATGAATGGATGGTCGAAGAGACAGATAGATGGAAGGACAGAGAAGTGGATGGATGGACCGAAGGACAGATGGGGGGTGGATGGATGAATTAATGGAAGGATGGGTGAGTGAACAGTTGGATGGATGAATGAGTAGATGGACGGATGGATAGATAGGTAGGTAATTAAATGGTTACATGGATGGATGGATGAATGGACGAATGATTGGATGTGTCAGCATATAACAAGCTGGTCCAAATCCCATTTAACATGGGAGGTCTATGCCCTGGGACCCTGAAGACAGCAAGGTTGCCTGTGTTGGTGGCTCTCACCTGGGCCTTTCTCATGCTCCTTGTAGCTTATCAGCCACTTCCTGGGACAGCAACAGAGCCCCTTGGTCTTGTCCATCTGGCCCTTGGCACAATGAACCACAGACCCAGATCTATGTCTCGACCTGGAGCACCCTGAGGGTGGGCATGTCTGATCTTCTCTGGTCCCATCCAGGGCCCAGGCCAAGAAGGTCCAAGAGCAAGGGCTTGCTGAGTTCACAAGTAGGGCTGGGATCCAGGACGCCTTGGGCTTGAGCTCTCCTTGCAGCAGCAGAGACGGTGCCCACCCTCCTGCCCTGCCATGTCCCTCTCTCTCTCTGAGGTGCCCTGAGACCCCCAGAGATAGGAGTCCTGAGGGTGCCTCAAGAGCTGCAAGGTCCAGCCCCTTCCCTGGGCACCTGCTCTCTCACCCTCCAGGAGGCAGCCTCAGACCTGAGACAGGGCATCTGCACCGCCAGCGTCCCCATCCTGAGAGCTCCCGGCAGGGAGGGCACCAGCTCGACCCACACTCACACAGACCCAGGCCTCACAGGCCTGCCGTGTCTTACAGATCACCGGGACCCGCTGCCCTGGCTGGTGCTGGACCTGCCGTGGGAGGGCCCCGAGGAGGACGGCCCGGAAGCGAGCCTGTGGCCCGCCACCGTCACCCTGCTCGCCCTCTTCCTGCTAAGCCTCTCCTACAGCATGGCACTGACTGTGACGAGCGTCCGCGGCCCTCCTGGCAGCCGAGGGAGCCCCCAGTACTGACCAGGAGCCAGCCGGGCACAGGTGGGAGATGGACAGACGGGGGCGGATGGATGAAGGAGGAGGTCCAGCAGCTGGCTGAGGGGGCAGGAGGGCCCGGCTCCAGCACAGCTCCCCTGTCCCTCCTGATGGGGGTCTGGCCTACAGAGAGGCGGCCCCCCACAGACCCTGAGGGCTTGGGCAGGCCTGGGGGCAGAGCACGGATGTGCCCCAGCAGTGTCAGGGCATCAGACTCCCTGGGTGCGGCTGCCACGGGATTCCATCCAGTCTATGGGAGGCAGGCCATGGTGGGGAAGGGCCACTGGCAAGGACGCTACCCACCCCTGGAGGCCCCGAGGCCTGACACCTCTCGTGTTTGCAGGGAGGAAACGTGAGGAGCCTCCTGACAGCCCAGCTGGATGCCAGAACTCAGCGCTGCTCAGAGGCCATACGCGCACCCGCAAAGGCCTTCCTGGTGCAATAAATGATCCCAAAGGCAGAAGTTCTCAAACTCTGAATGAGGGGAGGGCGAGGAGAGGGGCAGAGGCTCTGAAGACAAGGATGCCGGCCCCATGGCCCACGGCAGGGTCTCAGGGGTCTGGACGTGGGCCCCTTGCCTAGAACTCATCAGCTGCTCCTGTGGTCTTGCAGGCTCAGGCAAGTGCTGGGTTTCACAAAAGAGAAAGTAAAGCAAGTCCTCTCACAATAACTACACCCAGAGTCCTGGTCCTGATCACTGGGTCCTGAACCTGATCACTGAGCCCTGGTCCTGATCACTGGGCCCTGGTCCTGATCACTGAGCCATGGTCCTGATCACTGAGGCCTGGACCTGATCACTGAGTCCTGGTTCTGATCACTGGGCCCTGGTCCTGATAACTGAGTCCTGGTCCTGATCACTGGTCCCTGGTCCTGACAATTGGGCCCTGATCCTGATCACCGGGTCCTGGTCCTGATCACTGGGCCCTGGTCCTGATCACCGAGTCGTGGTCCTGATCACTGGGCCCTGGTCCTGATCACCGAGCCCTGGTCCTCATCACCGGGCCCTGGTCCTGATCACCGGGTCCTGGTCCTCATCACCGGGCCCTGGTCCTGATCACCGGGTCCTGGTCCTGATCACTGGGTCCTGGTCCCGATCACTGGGTCCTGGTCCTGATCACTGAGCCTAGTTCCTGATCACTGGCCCTGGTCCTGATCACTGAGCCATGGTCCTGATCACTGAGTCCTGGTCCTAATCACTGGGCCCTGGTCCTGATCACTGGGTCCTGGTCCTGACAATTGGGCCCTGATCCTGATCACTGGGCCCTGGTCCTGATCACTGGGTCCTGGTCCTGACAATTGGGCCCTGATCCTGATCACTGGGCCCTGGTCCTGATCACTGGGTCCTGGTCCTGACAATTGGGCCCTGATCCTGATCACTGGGCCCTGGTCCTGATCACTGGGTCCTGGTCCTGACAATTGGGCCCTGATCCTGATCACTGGGCCCTGGTCCTGATCACTGGGTCCTGGTCCTGACAATTGGGCCCTGATCCTGATCACTGGGCCCTGGTCCTGATCACTGGGTCCTGGTCCTGACAATTGGGCCCTGATCCTGATCACTGGGCCCTGGTCCTGATCACTGGGTCCTGGTCCTGACAATTGGGCCCTGATCCTGATCACTGGGCCCTGGTCCTGATCACTGGGTCCTGGTCCTGACAATTGGGCCCTGATCCTGATCACTGGGCCCTGGTCCTGATCACTGGGTCCTGGTCCTGACAATTGGGCCCTGATCCTGATCACTGGGCCCTGGTCCTGATCACTGGGTCCTGGTCCTGACAATTGGGCCCTGATCCTGATCACTGGGCCCTGGTCCTGATCACTGGGTCCTGGTCCTGACAATTGGGCCCTGATCCTGATCACTGGGCCCTGGTCCTGATCACTGGGTCCTGGTCCTGACAATTGGGCCCTGATCCTGATCACTGGGCCCTGGTCCTGATCACTGGGTCCTGGTCCTGACAATTGGGCCCTGATCCTGATCACTGGGCCCTGGTCCTGATCACTGGGTCCTGGTCCTGACAATTGGGCCCTGATCCTGATCACTGGGCCCTGGTCCTGATCACTGGGTCCTGGTCCTGACAATTGGGCCCTGATCCTGATCACTGGGCCCTGGTCCTGATCACTGGGTCCTGGTCCTGACAATTGGGCCCTGATCCTGATCACTGGGCCCTGGTCCTGATCACTGGGTCCTGGTCCTGACAATTGGGCCCTGATCCTGATCACTGGGCCCTGGTCCTGATCACTGGGTCCTGGTCCTGACAATTGGGCCCTGATCCTGATCACTGGGCCCTGGTCCTGATCACTGGGTCCTGGTCCTGACAATTGGGCCCTGATCCTGATCACTGGGCCCTGGTCCTGATCACTGGGTCCTGGTCCTGACAATTGGGCCCTGATCCTGATCACTGGGCCCTGGTCCTGATCACTGGGTCCTGGTCCTGACAATTGGGCCCTGATCCTGATCACTGGGCCCTGGTCCTGATCACTGGGTCCTGGTCCTGACAATTGGGCCCTGATCCTGATCACTGGGCCCTGGTCCTGATCACTGGGTCCTGGTCCTGACAATTGGGCCCTGATCCTGATCACTGGGCCCTGGTCCTGATCACTGGGTCCTGGTCCTGACAATTGGGCCCTGATCCTGATCACTGGGCCCTGGTCCTGATCACTGGGTCCTGGTCCTGACAATTGGGCCCTGATCCTGATCACTGGGCCCTGGTCCTGATCACTGGGTCCTGGTCCTGACAATTGGGCCCTGATCCTGATCACTGGGCCCTGGTCCTGATCACTGGGTCCTGGTCCTGACAATTGGGCCCTGATCCTGATCACTGGGCCCTGGTCCTGATCACTGGGTCCTGGTCCTGACAATTGGGCCCTGATCCTGATCACTGGGCCCTGGTCCTGATCACTGGGTCCTGGTCCTGACAATTGGGCCCTGATCCTGATCACTGGGCCCTGGTCCTGATCACTGGGTCCTGGTCCTGACAATTGGGCCCTGATCCTGATCACTGGGCCCTGGTCCTGATCACTGGGTCCTGGTCCTGACAATTGGGCCCTGATCCTGATCACTGGGCCCTGGTCCTGATCACTGGGTCCTGGTCCTGACAATTGGGCCCTGATCCTGATCACTGGGCCCTGGTCCTGATCACTGGGTCCTGGTCCTGACAATTGGGCCCTGATCCTGATCACTGGGCCCTGGTCCTGATCACTGGGTCCTGGTCCTGACAATTGGGCCCTGATCCTGATCACTGGGCCCTGGTCCTGATCACTGGGTCCTGGTCCTGACAATTGGGCCCTGATCCTGATCACTGGGCCCTGGTCCTGATCACTGGGTCCTGGTCCTGACAATTGGGCCCTGATCCTGATCACTGGGCCCTGGTCCTGATCACTGGGTCCTGGTCCTGATCACTGAGTCCTGGTCCTGATCACTGGGCCCTGGTCCTGATCACTGGTCCCTGGTCCTGATCACTGAGTCCTGGTGCTGATCACTGGGCCCTGGTCCTGATCACTGGGTCCTGGTCCTGACAATTGGGCCCTGATCCTGATCACTGGGCCCTGGTCCTGATCACTGAGTCCTGGTCCTGATCACTCAGTCCTGGTCCATATCACTGAGTCCTGGTCCTGATCACTGTGCCCTGGTCCTGATCACTGGGCCCTGGTCCTGATCACTGTGCCCTGGTCCTGATCACTGGGCCCTGATCCTGATCACTGAGTCCTGATCCTAATCACTGAGCCCTGGTCCTGATCACTGGGCCCTGGTCCTGATCACTGAGCCCTGGTCCTGATCACTGGGCCCTGGTCCTGACAATTGGGCCGTGGTCCTGATCACTGGGCCCTGGTCCTGATCACTGAGTCCTGGTCCTGACAACTGAGCCCTGCTCCTGATCACTGAGTCCTGGTCCATATCACTGAGTCCTGGTCCTGAGCACTGGGCCCTGGTCCTGATCGCTGGGCCCTGGTCCTGATCACTGAGTCCTGGTCCTGATCACTGAGTCGTGGTCCTGATCACTGGGCCCTGGTCCTGATCACCGAGCCCTGGTCCTCATCACCAGGCCCTGGTCCTGATCACCAGGTCCTGGTCCTCATCACCAGGCCCTGGTCCTGATCACCGGGTCCTGGTCCTCATCACCAGGCCCTGGTCCTGATCACCGGGTCCTGGTCCTGATCACTGAGCCCAGTTCCTGATCACTGGCCCTGGTCCTGATCACTGAGCCATGGTCCTGATCACTGAGTCCTGGTCCTGATCACTGGGCCCTGCTCCTGACAACTGGGCCCTGGTCCTAATAACTGAGCCCTGGTCCTGATCACTGAGTCCTGGTCCTGATCACTGGGCCCTGGTCCTGATCACTGAGTCCTGGTCCTGATCACTGGTCCCTGGTCCTGATCACTGAGTCCTGGTGCTGATCACTGGGCCCTGGTCCTGATCACTGGGCCCTGGTCCTGATCACTGGGCCCTGGTCCTGATCCCTGAGTCCTGGTCCTGATCACTGAGCCCAGTTCCTGATCACTGGCCCTGGTCCTGATCACTGAGCCCAGTTCCTGATCACTGGCCCTGGTCCTGATCACTGAGCCCAGTTCCTGATCACTGGCCCTGGTCCTGATCACTGAGCCCAGTTCCTGATCACTGGCCCTGGTCCTGATCACTGAGCCCAGTTCCTGATCACTGGCCCTGGTCCTGATCACTGAGCCCAGTTCCTGATCACTGGCCCTGGTCCTGATCACTGAGCCCAGTTCCTGATCACTGGCCCTGGTCCTGATCACTGAGCCCAGTTCCTGATCACTGGCCCTGGTCCTGATCACTGAGCCCAGTTCCTGATCACTGGCCCTGGTCCTGATCACTGAGCCCAGTTCCTGATCACTGGCCCTGGTCCTGATCACTGAGCCCAGTTCCTGATCACTGGCCCTGGTCCTGATCACTGAGCCCAGTTCCTGATCACTGGCCCTGGTCCTGATCACTGAGCCCAGTTCCTGATCACTGGCCCTGGTCCTGATCACTGAGCCCAGTTCCTGATCACTGGCCCTGGTCCTGATCACTGAGCCCAGTTCCTGATCACTGGCCCTGGTCCTGATCACTGAGCCCAGTTCCTGATCACTGGCCCTGGTCCTGATCACTGAGCCCAGTTCCTGATCACTGGCCCTGGTCCTGATCACTGAGCCCAGTTCCTGATCACTGGCCCTGGTCCTGATCACTGAGCCCAGTTCCTGATCACTGGCCCTGGTCCTGATCACTGAGCCCAGTTCCTGATCACTGGCCCTGGTCCTGATCACTGAGCCCAGTTCCTGATCACTGGCCCTGGTCCTGATCACTGAGCCCAGTTCCTGATCACTGGCCCTGGTCCTGATCACTGAGCCCAGTTCCTGATCACTGGCCCTGGTCCTGATCACTGAGCCCAGTTCCTGATCACTGGCCCTGGTCCTGATCACTGAGCCCAGTTCCTGATCACTGGCCCTGGTCCTGATCACTGAGCCCAGTTCCTGATCACTGGCCCTGGTCCTGATCACTGAGCCCAGTTCCTGATCACTGGCCCTGGTCCTGATCACTGAGTTCTGGTCCTGATCACTGGGTCCTGGTCCTGATCACTGAGTCCTGGTCCTGATCACTGAGTCCTGGTCCTCATCACCGGGCCCTGGTCCTGATCACCGGGTCCTGGTCCCGATCACTGGGTCCTGGTCCTGATCACTGAGCCCAGTTCCTGATCACTGGCCCTGGTCCTGATCACTGAGTCCTGGTCCTGATCACTGGGCCCTGGTCCTGATCACTGGGCCCTGGTCCTGATCACTGAGTCCTGGTCCTGATCACTGAGTCCTGGGCCTCATCACTGGGCCCTGGTCCTGATCACTGGTCCCTGGTCCTGATCACTGAGTTCTGGTCCATATCACTGAGTTCTGGTCCTGATCACTGGGTCCTGGTCCTGATCACTGAGTCCTGGTCCTGATCACTGAGTCCTGGTCCTGATCACTGAGTCCTGGTCCTGATCACTGAGTCCTGGTCCTGATCACTGGGTCTGGTCCTGATCATCACTGAGTCCTGGTCCTGATCACTGAGTCCTCGTCCTGATCACTGAGTCCTGGTCCTGAGCACTGAGTCCTGGTCCTGAGCACTGGGCCCTGGTCCTGATCACTGAGTCCTGGTCCTGAGCACTGAGTCCTCGTCCTGATCACTGAGTCCTGGTCCTGAGCACTGGGCCCTGGTCCTTATAACTGTGTCCTCTCCTCTCTCAGCCAGGCTCTCATATTCTGTCCATTCATCCTGGAGCCCTTGTTCTTTGGCTTCATCACTTTATCTTAGATCCTGAGTCCTGTTCCCACCCCATTGGTCCTGAGTCCTGACCCTCATAAGAAGTTACTCACACAGAGGAAGGAGAGCCTCCCAGGGGCCCCAAGACCCTCTTGGTGTGAGCACTGGATGGAGAATGAGGTGATGCCTCATCACCTAGCTTCATCCCTTCCAGTACCCATAGCTGTTTGTAGATGCCAGGCCAACTTCATGGCAAGTAAATTGGCCCAGGGCCCAGGCTGCATGAGCCAGACCCCAGTACATTGGAGTCACCAGTCACACAGTTACCCGAAGGGGAGGGCTTGGGTGCCGGAGTGTAGGCAGAATGGGGGACGCAATGGTGTTTGTGTTCTCTTGTTTTTCTCTTTCTTCTCAAGCCTCCTGCACCTCGTCACCTGCTGAAACACCCAAAATAGCCCTACGGGAGGCTGAGTCATTGCGAGCACAGGCTAGCCCAGGTGTCCCAGCCAGACTGTTTTTCTGACAATCATGTCCCAAAACAGAGACCTAGCCACTTGGCCCTGGGGCCTGGCATGTGGCCAAAGCCCAGGAGAGCCCTTTGGGGGCAGTGAGTTCCCCGAGACCTGCAGAGGGCCCTAGCCCCTACCCTGTACCAGCCCACATCAGCCTAGGTCAGCCAGGATCTTCCCAAGGTCAGCTGGGATCACCCTGAATAGCCAACATCAGCCTAGGATCAGCCAGTGTAACTAGCGTCAGTCCAGGGTCATCCAGGATCAGCCAGGGTCAACCAAGGTCAGGCCTAAGAGAGCCCAAGGTCAGCCAGGATTAGGCAAAGTTCAACCTGGTTCAGCCAGGGTGAGCAGTGTCAACAGGGTCAACCCACAGTCAGCCAGGGTCAGGCCAGGGTCAGCCTAGGTTCTACCAGGGTCTGCACAGGTTATTCTGGCATCCACCCAGGTTGGGCCAGCAGGGCTCTTGCCAGCTACAGGACCCTTCAGGGTGTTGCTCCCATGCTGGCTGAGCCCGCGACAGAGCCAGGCCCAGGTGGAGAGCTGGCGTCATAGGGCCCAGCAAGGACTTCGCCTGGCCCCAAACCCCATGCACCCTGTCCCTCCTCTTCCGCTATGCCAGGCCCCACAGCCGGGGGCAGGCTGCAGGCACCACCCTGGGACCCCAGCAGCTTCCCCCTGGGCCACGGGCCAGGACAGGAACAGCCTACAGGGCTCACGGCAGGACCCACGTCCCACACACAGGGACACGGAAGGATTAGCAAGGGGAGACAGCACCAGGGTCAGTGACAGGGACAGGGCTGGGACAGACGGAGACAGGGAGAGATGGGGCAGGGAGGGATGGGGCAGGGAGAGATGATGGGGCAGGGAGAGATGATGGGGCAGGGAGAGATGGGGCAGGGAGAGATGATGGGGCAGGGAGAGATGATGGGGCAGGGAGAGATGGGGCAGGGAGAGATGATGGGGCAGGGAGAGATGATGGGGCAGGGAGAGATGGGGCAGGGAGAGATGATGGGGCAGGGAGAGATGATGGGGCAGGGAGAGATGGGGCAGGGAGAGATGATGGGGCAGGGAGAGATGATGGGGCAGGGAGAGATGGGGCAGGGAGAGATGATGGGGCAGGGAGAGATGATGGGGCAGGGAGAGATGGGGCAGGGAGAGATGATGGGGCAGGGAGAGATGATGGGGCAGGGAGAGATGGGGCAGGGAGAGATGATGGGGCAGGGAGAGATGATGGGGCAGGGAGAGATGGGGCAGGGAGAGATGATGGGGCAGGGAGAGATGATGGGGCAGGGAGAGATGGGGCAGGGAGAGATGATGGGGCAGGGAGAGATGGGGCAGGGAGAGATGATGGGGCAGGGAGAGATGATGGGGCAGGGAGAGATGGGGCAGGGAGAGGTGATGGGGCAGGGAGAGATGATGGGGCAGCGAGAGATGGG
>NW_006778806.1:86488-129882 GCF_000442215.2 Lipotes vexillifer
GAGAGATGGGGCAGGGAGAGATGGAGCAGGGAGAGATGGGGCAGGGAGAGACAGGGGGAGACGTGAGACCTGGACAGAGAGAGAAACATGGAGACACAGAGATGCAGAGAGGACAGACCAAGGAGATAAAGTGATGCAGAAAGAGCCGTGAGCTGGGCACAGGCATCTGTGCAAGCCCCTCACACACTCACACCCTGCTCCCGAAAGAGATACATATACAGGAGAGCCCCTGACCACACAGACCTCCTCACCCCACACTCACACTCACACCCACGCTCACACCCACTCACAGTCACATCCACACTCACACCCACACCCACACACCTATACACACTCACACTCACACCCACAGTCCTCCCTCCAGGCCCTTGGGCCTCAGGGAGCCACACTGAGGCTCTCGCAGGCCCGGCCACTTCCTTTGGGGCCGAGAACCTGCCCAGGTGTCTGCATCCACTGGCCCCACCGCTCACCCACCATGTGCCCCCATCCTGCCTCAGGGGTCCCGTCTGGGAGGTGGGCACATGACCTCCGCTCGGGGAAGGCCCCGCACACACACGGTGCAGGAGCCCAGGGGCACAGGTCAGCTGGCAGCTGGGAGCGGCCGAGTGAGCCCTGGGTCAGAGCCGGGGGCCTGAGTGCAGGTGGGGGCAGAGCGGCTCGGGGACCCACCCGCACCTCCGGGGTCCGACCCCCGAGGTCTCTGGGATCCCCTCAGCCCTCCACCCTGTGTGCTGGCGCTGTGCTTGCCAGGGCAGGCCTCCAGGCCTCGGGGAGAAACCCACAGGCCTGTCTGGGCCCTGAGCACGGGGCTGCCAGAAGGTCTAGTGCCCAGGGGAGCCGGGAGGTGCTGGGACCCCGGGGCACTGGGACCCCAGCCCCGGGGCTCAGGCCTGGGGCTGGTGCAGGGTCCCCCTCGAGGGGCTGACAGCCAGGGGCTCTGGGCCGGCTGCCCTTGGAGCCGGTGCTCAGAAGCCAGCAGAGCAGGGCAGCCAGCACAGCTCAGCCTGAGGACAATGGTGATGCTGCGAGCCCCACAGGACGGGGGCTGGGGGCAACTTCCAGGTGGCGGGGGTGCCCTGGAGGGGCCCGTGCGGGGCTGGTGTCCGTGGGAGGCTCTGACCAAGGCTCATCCCGCCCTGGCCCGGGAGCAGCCGGGGGGCATGGGGAATGAGGGCAGAGGAGCAGTGAGGTGGGGGCGACAGGGCCGGGCGGGGGGCTGGGGGCTGATGGCTTGCTCTGACTGAGCCCAGCTGCAGGGTGGCTGCTGCCTGGGCAACAGACCTGGGGTCTGAGTCAGGGCCGGGACACCAGGGTGAAGGCTGCGTGTCCAGGTGGGAGCCTCAGGGGCTCAGGGTGGGGGGTCCAGATGGGGGTCCAGGTGGAGGTGGGAGCCCTAGGGTGAGGGGTGGCAGGGCTGGGAGGGGGTGTGTTGGCAGAGAGGAGCACTTCCACCCTGCTGACTAGAGGTATTTCAAACACACACGGCAGCCGGGAGAGCTGTCTCGGCAGGCCTCCCATTGCACGTGTGTCAACATCGCACACGTGTCTGTGTCCCTCCGCCCGCTTCCCGTGTCGCTCAGCACTTTCCAGGGTCCATCTGAAAACCCTTGCTGAGGAAGGCGAGGGGCCTGGGTCGCGGTGCGTTCAGGCTTTTCCACCTGAACGCAGGCCCTGACACCCCACGTCTCACTTGTAAACCTCAGCCCGAGTCTCCAAGGCCCGGAGGCTCTGGTGGCTCCTAACTTCTCAGTGTCACCCCGGCCACTCAAAGTCTCCCACACTGAGTCCTGCATCCTTGGTGGTCCCACTCGGACCCTTGCCACTGTCCTGTGGCTCCGGGTATCAGGGCCACTCCAGCTCCTCGGACCCTCGGGCCCTCTGGGGGAACCCTCTGGAGCCACGGGTGTGGGCGTCAGGACCATGAGTGTCACTGCCCAGCCTGGCCCCAGCCTCGCCCACCAGAGCCGCAAACTCCAGAGGGTAGCCCTGTCCGCCACTGGCCTTGGGACTGTGTCTCATTAGGGATCACAGGTGGGGCCTCCCACCCCTTCTGTCCCTTCTTCATGGGTCAGCTGGAACCTTCCAAAAGGAGAAGCTCCCTCATCTACTGCCTGAAGATCGTGGAGCACAGATCACTGAGGAGTGGGTGCAGGTTCTCACGTCCTCCCCTTATGCACCAGCTCAAGACAGGGAGAAATGCAGACGGGGAGAAATAGATGGACAGCGGGGGAGAGACAGAGACAGAGGGAGAGGGGACACAGAGATGGAGAGATAGGGGACAAGAGACAGAAACAGAGAGAGAAAGAGACATAGAGACACAGAGAGACAGAGAGATAGACAAAGACACAGAGAGACAGAGAGACACAGAAACATAGAGATAGAGAGAGAACAAGAGACAGGAGAGAAAGAGACAGAGATACAGAAAGACAGAGACACAGAGAGATAGACACAGAGAGAGAGACAGAGAGGGAGAGACAGAGATGAACAGAGCGGGAGAGAGACAGAGATAAGACAGAGAGAGAGAGAGACAAAGAGACACAGAAACACACACACAGAGAGAGGGAGTGGGAGACAGAGACACACACACAGAGACAGAGAGACACAGAGATAGAAAGATACAGAAAGACAGAGAGAAAACAAGAGACAGAAACAGAGACAAAGAGATACACAGAGACAGAGAGACAGAGACAGAGATAGAGAGGTAGAGATAGACAGACAGACACAGAGAGACAGACACAGAGAAATAAATAGACATAGGACATAAAAACAGAGAGAGACAGAGACAGAGAGACACACTGAGAGAAAGAGAGAGACAGAAACAAAGAGAAATACAGAGGAACAGAGAGAGAACCAGAGAGAGACAGAGACAGGGAGAGACCTGGGTGTCAGGAGAAGGGGACGGGGGCGAGTCCGAGAGCTGTGGACACAGAGGCTGCAGGGGAGACGCATGTGGACAGTAGGATGAGGACGGGGCAGGGCAGGGTCACAGGAGGGGCAGGTTGACGGGGCTCGGCTGCTGTGGCCACCCTGGGGTCCCACGGGCTTGCGTGGGGCCTCGCCATCCCGGGCTCTTGACGGGGGCTGCCCGACCAGCGGGGTGGCCAGTGTCTGGGCCACAGGGTCGCTATCCTCTGCGTACTCCCAACCCCCAGTGTTGGGGCCTGAGGGTCACCCCGTGGAGGACTGGGTCACAAAGAAGCAAGCAAGCTGAGAACAACTGTATTTCACTAGATCGCCATGCGCAGGGCGGTCACTGGCCCAGGGTGGACCTGGTGGGCTCTGCCCTGGGGAAGGGGGCACAAGGCCCCCTGATTCCTGAGGCCTAGGCCAACCCGCCACACTGGGGGTGGGGGGGGCGGTGGCTGGAGCTGCAGGTGGGTGGTCAGCACAAGCTATTTCAGGAAACATGCTCAGAGGCTGAAAGACTTGTTTTTCGGTGTGGAACAAACAGCCATTTGCATGTACCCTCCGGGGCCAAGTTTGCCCCAAATGAGTAACCTGGGGAGAAACTGAGCCGGCCTCACACCTGCCTGGGGGGAGCGGGGGGGGGGCTCCTTACTCCTGGAAACTGAGTTACTTCCCATGGCGGGGGGGGGGGGGGGGGGGGGAAGCGGGCCCAGGTCACGGCCTGGCTCGGGGCCCAGAGACCCTGAGGAGGGTCGCCAACGGCCGCCAACGGCCCTGCCAGCACAGTGCTGAGTGCACAAGCTGGGCCCCCACGGAAGCCCCCAGCAACCCCCCAGACAGGTCCCTCCCCAGAGGAAAATGTGAGGCTCAGAGGCCTGCTCGGTCCCTTGTGCCCTTGGCCAGCTAGGACGTGGCACCCCGGGGCCCAGGATGGTGGAAGAAAGCACAGACCCCACCACTGGTGTTTGAAGGACAGCGACCAGGGCCCGTGCCTGGGTGGCCACGGTGTCACTGGCCCACTGGAGGGAGGTGTCTGTGGAGGCCTGGGTGCCTGCTGCCTTGGCAAGGGTGGCAGGAGCAAGGGGCTTCCTGGCCTTGGCGGCCTGGCTGGCATCTTGGGTGGTGGCCGAGGAGGCCGCATGGCTAGGGGAGAAGCTGGAGACAGCGCTCATGTGGGCACACGGGCCGCAGTGCAGGCTCCACATGGGCCCTCTGACTCCAGGGACTGACTGGCTGTTCTGAAAACTGGTGAATAATTCAAGGTCACCTTAGGCTCTGCAATCACCAGACAGTAGCTGAGGGCGCCGCTCCCTCCAGAGGGTTCCCAGCTGACACATGATGGGTTGGAGAACTGGGAGACCTCCTTGAACCCTCAGTGAAATGAGGCCCCCATCCCATGTCCCTGCCTCTGCCTGGACCTGGGTCCCTTCTCCACGCAGCCAGAGGGACAGGGTCCCAGCAGGTCACACCCTGCAACTGGGCTCAGTCAGAGCAAACCATCAGCCCCCAGCCCCCCGCCCGGCCCTGTCACCCCCACCTCACTGCTCCTCTGCCCTCATTCCCCATGCCCCCAAGCTGCTCCTGGGCCAGGGTGGGATGAGCCTTGGTCAGAGCCTCCCACGGACACCAGCCCCGCACGGGCCCCTCCAGGGCACCCCCGCCACCTGGAAGTTGCCCCCAGCCCCCGTCCTGTGGGGCTCGCAGCATCACCATTGTCCTCAGGCTGAGCTGTGCTGGCTGCCCTGCTCTGCTGGCTTCTGAGCACCGGCTCCAAGGGCAGCCGGCCCAGAGCCCCTGGCTGTCAGCCCCTCGAGGGGGACCCTGCACCAGCCCCAGGCCTGAGCCCCGGGGCTGGGGTCCCAGTGCCCCGGGGTCCCAGCACCTCCCGGCTCCCCTGGGCACTGGACCTTCTGGCAGCCCCGTGCTCAGGGCCCAGACAGGCCTGTGGGTTTCTCCCCGAGGCCTGGAGGCCTGCCCTGGCAAGCACAGCGCCAGCACACAGGGCGGAGGGCCGAGGGGATCCCAGAGACCTCGGGGGTCGGACCCCGGAGGTGCGGGTGGGTCCCCGAGCTGCTCTGCCCCCACCTGCACTCAGGCCCCCGGCTCTGACCCAGGGCTCACTCGGCCGCTCCCAGCTGCCAGCTGACCTGTGCCCCTGGGCTCCTGCACCGTGTGTGTGCGGGGCCTTCCCCGAGCGGAGGGCACGTGCCCACCTCCCAGATGGGACCCCCGAGGCAGGATGGGGGCACATGGCGGGTGAGCGGTGGGGCCGGTGGATGCAGACACCTGGGCAGGTTCTCGGCCCCAAAGGAAGTGGCCGGGCCTGCGAGAGCCTCAGTGTGGCTCCCTGAGGCCCAAGGGCCTGGAGGGAGGACTGTGGGTGTGAGTGTGAGTGTGTGAATGTGGGTGTCAGTGTGTGGGTGTGAATGTGTGAGTGTGGGTGTAGGTGTGTGGGTGTGAGTGTAGGTGTGTGGGTGTGAGTGTGTGGGTGTGAGTGTAGGTGTGTGGGTGTGAGTGTGTGGGTGTGGGTATCTATATGTTCATCCTGTGTGTGTGAGTCTGTCCGTGTGCTCTGGGTGTTGCGTGTCTGTATTTTGTTTGTGGGTGTGTAGCGGGTGTGGGTGTTGTGTTCAGTGTGTGTGTGTCTCAGTGTGCTTCTCTGTGTGTATGTGAGTGGGGTGAGCGTGTATTCACGGGCCACCTGCCCTGAGGCCCCCACTTCCCCCCAAGGCCGAGTCACGGGCCCCCCTACCAGTCCCGGCCAGGCACTGACCCCGAGTGTCCCGGTCCCTCACTCGCCACCCCTCCCTCCTCAGGTGGGAGCCTCTGTTGGAGGCTGGGAGTCTGGGGGCTCTGCCCAAGCCAGCTTGGAGATGGGCAATTCCACAAGCCCCAGCCTTCTGACACACACGTGCACAGACACACAGGCCCTAGCACAGGGCTGTGCGCCACACCTGCCCCAGGACACCCCAGCCATTGTTCAGCACCGTGCTCACATCATAACTGCAAGTCTCCTCTGTGGCACAGGCCACACCCTGCCTGGCCCCCCACCCAGCCCTGTCACCGCCCCCAGGGGCTGAGGGGCACGCAGGGACCCAGAGGAGAGCCAGAGGTCTTGTCCTGGGGGTGACAAGGAGCCAGGCCTGGAAGGTGAGCGGAGCTGGCCAGGAGCCTCCACTGCACACCTGTACACACCTACACACGCCTGTGCACACCCACATACTGTACAGACCTACACACACCTACACACTACACTTGCAGGTCATGCTCACTCCATGCGCCTTCACACGCTTGCGTGTTCACCAACATGTTTACACTCACACGCACACAAGTGGATTGTGGGCCCTGAGGTTTGTACTTGGGGTCAGAGAGAGCTGGCCGAGCAGGCACCTTGGCCTCTCCAGCCTCCCTGGTCAGCACTAAGGTCAGAGGCATGAGGCCATGGTGAGGGGACTGCACTGCCACCCAGAGCCCAGGGGAGGACCCCTGGGCAGTCAGTGCTGGGGCCACTGCAGGTGTGTGCGCACATGTGTGTTGGTGTGTGTGCGTGCACACGCATGGGATGTGAGTGTGCAGCAGGGGCTTGCTGTCACTGAGCTTCACTTTCTATCTGTCCCCTTGGCCCAAGGAGACTGTGGTTCTGGAAGGTTCCCTCTGGCAGAGCCGTGGGCCACACCCAGGTGGGAATACCAGCTGCAGGGGCTTCCCCACTAAGGCTGTGACCCAGGCCTGGGCTCCACACACTGCCTGGGGTCCTGCCGGGACCCTCAGTGCCCCCCTGGGGAGGCTGGATATGGGCTCCCCTCCCCCAACTCAGTCTGAGAAACAAGCCCCAAGGGTGCTGGCTATGCCCCACACACAGCACAAACACACTTGCAAATGTTTCTAAAAACGGGCCAAGGATAGGCCACAGAGCAGGTGGGGCCCAGGGTGGAAAGCCCCACTGCCCTGAGACTGAAACAGCAGAGCCAGGACCCCAGGGCATTTGCATTGTAGATGGCGGGGAGGGGGCCCAGCTGGGCCAGCTGGTGGGGAGGGTTCCTGACCATCCTCCCGCCACGTTCTGGGCACCCCTCCCCCCAGGTGTCCAAGCCTGTGCCATGGCCGGGCCAGAGTGACCAGGCACTCAGGCCGCTTCCCAGAGGCCTGCCTGGTGGAGGGGGCCCCATGGACGGGAGGGACCAGGCACAGCCCCACAGGCCCAGGACCCAGGGAAGTAGGCTTTGCAGACCAGCCAGGGACAAAGCCTCTGGCCCAGGACCTGGTCCCACCCAGCCCACAGCTCCGGCCTCACGGCCTCTCGTGGCCCATCCTGCCACCAAACCTTTGTCCCTGCTGTGCCCAGAACAGGGGCTGCCCACTCCACGGTCAACCTGCACACTCTGCCTCATGGAGGCCCCATGAGACCCCACACACAAGAGGCCTCTGGTCCCATCGTCCTGCAGACTGAGACCCCCGGAGGGCCAGCGAGCGTGTGGTGACCATGGCTAGGAGCACCTGGGGGTGCCCACATCTGCCAGGGCCCAGGCCTGTGCCTGCACCCACCTCCCCAGCCAGGCCCAGGCCCCCAGGGTGTGGCCTGAGTGACAGGGTCACTGGGCGGCCCCTCCTTACACACACAATCTCCAACAAACAATGGCCATGCAGACTCACATAGGCACACAGACACACAAATGGACACACACAGGGACACAATGCACAGAGACACAGAGTGACACACATAGAGACACAGGGACAAACAGAGACCCACAGAGACAGAGGTACAGAGAGACACGTAGAGAGACACAGACACAGGCAGACACAGAGACACACAGAAATGTAAACACACTCAGAAACTCAGACAAACTACAGGATACACAAAGAGGTGTTGACATAGAGATATACCCACAGACCCCATGTGCACAAACACACACACAGGCACATGGGGCCTCTCAGGTAAACATGTGTTCACATGAACAAACAGACACCCTGACACACCTTGACACACAAACACAGACACACACACAAAGGCACCCTGCCAGCCACTGGCACACTCTCAGAGGGTCACACTCAGAGTCACATAGACATATGCACTCATACAACCTCACACACACAGAGGTTTCAGAGAATCAAAGGGCTGGAAGAACAGGCTCAAGGCCCTCTAGTCAGAAGGTCCACACAGGCCCACAGACTGACACAGGCCCACACGGGCCCACACAGGCCCACACAGGCCCACACGGGCCCACACAGGCACACACAGGCCCACACAGGCCCACACAGGCACACAGACTGACACAGGAACACGGACTCGCCCACACAGGCCCACACAGGCCCATACAAGCCCACACAGGCCCACACAGGCCCACACAGGCCCACACAAGCACACACAAGCACACACAGGCACCCAGACTGACACAGGAACACGGACTCTCTCACACAGGCCCACACAGGCCCACACAGGCACACACAGGCACACACAGGCACACACAGGCACACACAGGCCCACAGACTGACACAGGCCCACACGGGCCCACACGGGCCCACACAGGCACACACAGGCCCACAGACTGACACAGGCCCACACAGGCCCACACAGGCACACACAGGCCCACACAGGCACACAGACTGACACAGGCACACACAGGCACACACAGACCCACACAGGCCCACACGGGCCCACACAGGCACACACAGGCCCACACACTGACACAGGCCCACACCACAGGCCCACACAGGCCCACAGACTGACACAGGCCCTCACAGGCCCACACAGGCCCACAGACTGACACAGGCCCACACAGGCACACACAGGCCCACACAGGCCCACAGACTGACACAGGCCCTCACAGGCCCACACAGGCCCACAGACTGACACAGGCCCACACAGGCACACACAGGCCCACACAGGCCCACAGACTGACACAGGCCCACACAGGCCCACACAGGCCCACAGACTGACACAGGCCCACACAGGCACACACAGGCCCACACAAGCACCCAGACTGACACAGGCCCACACAGGCCCACACAGGCCCACACAGGCACACACAAGCACACAGACTGACACAGGAACACGGACTCGCTCACACAGGCCCACACAAGCCCACACAGGCACACACAGGCACACACAGGCCCACACAGGCACACACAGGCCCACAGACTGACACAGACCCTCACAGGCCCACACAGGCCCACAGACTGACACAGGCCCACACAGGCCCACAGACTGACACAGGCCCACACAGGCCCACACAGGCCCACAGACTGACACAGGAACACGGACTCGCTCACACAGGCCCACACAAGCCCACACAGGCCCACACAGGCACACACAGGCCCACACAGGCACACACAGGCCCACAGACTGACACAGGCCCACACAGGCACACACAGGCCCACAGACTGACACAGGCCCTCACAGGCCCACACAGGCCCACAGACTGACACAGGCCCACACAGGCACACACAGGCCCACACAGGCACACACAGGCACACACAGGCACACAGACTGACACAGGAACACGGACTCGCTCACACAGGCCCACACAAGCACCCAGACTGACACAGGAACACAGACTCGCCCACACAGGCCCACAAAGGCCCACACAGGCACACACAGGCACACACAGGCACACACAGGCACACAGACTGACACAGGAACACGGACTCACCCACACAGGCCCACACAGGCCCACACAAGCACACAGACTGACACAGGAACACGGACTCGCTCACACAGGCACAAAGGCACAAACAGGCTCACAAGGCCACACAGGCACACAGACATAAACAGTTCCACAGTCTCTCAAAGGCACACAGATTCACACAGGCCCACACAGGCTAACAGACTCACACAGACTCATACAGACTTACAGAGACTCACAGGCTCACGCAAGCTCACAGAGACTCACACAGGCCCACACAAGCACCCAGACTGACACAGGAACACGGACTCACACAGACCCACAACTTACACAGCTTACAGGCTCAACAGGCACACACACACTCACACAGGAACATGGACACACAGACTCACAAAAGCTCACAGAGAATTACACAGGCTCCCAGGTTCACACAGAATCACAGACTCATAGGCTTATGCCGACCCACACAGACTCCCACAGACTTAGAGACTCACAAGCTCACAGAGATTCACACAGGCAGAGAGACTCACACAGTCTCAAGGACTAACACAGACTCACACAAGTTCAGATGGGCTCACACAGTCACACAGACTCACACAGACTCACACAGGCACAGGCTCACAGGCTCTCACAGGCTCACATAGTCTCACACAGACACAGAGACCCACACAGGATCAAGGACTAACAAGATTCACACAGGCTCACACAGGCTCACAGTCTGACACAGGTTCACAGAGGCTCACAGACTCACAAGCACACTGACTTAAACAGGCTCACAGGCTTTCAAAGGCACCTGATTCACACAGACTCGCTCACACAGACACACAGTCTGACACAGGCTCACACAGGCTCACAGACTCACACAGTCACACAGACTTACAGAGACTCACAGACTCACAGAGATTCACACAGGCAGAGAGGCTCACACAGTCTCAAGGACTAACACAGACTCACACAAGCTCAAACACACACACAGATTCACACAGACTCATACAGGCACAAAGGTTCACACAGGCTCACAGACTCACACAAGCTCATACAAGCTCACAGGCTAACAACAAAGCCTCAAACAGCTCACAGAGATTCACACAGGCAGAGAGACTCACACAGTCTCACAGAGACTCACACAGGCACAGAGACCCACACAGGATCAAGGACTAAAAGATTCACACAAGCTCACACAGACGCACAGCCTGACACAGGCTCACATAGGCTCACAGACTCACACAAGCTGATACAGACTCACACAGGTACATAAACTGACACAAACTCACACAGGCACAAAGACTCAAACAGGCTCACAGAATCACACAGGCTCACACAAGTTCACAGAGACTCACACAGGCACAGAGACCCACACAGGATCAAGGACTAAAAGATTCACACAAGCTCACACAGGTTCACACATACTCACAGCCTGACACAGGCACAAAGCCTCACACAGTCTCACAGACTCACACTGTCTCACATAGGCTCACAGACTCACACAGGCACACAGGCCCACACAGGCTTACAGACTCACAAAGACTCATACAGACTTACAGAGACTCACATGCTCACACAGTCTCACAGAGACTCACACAGGCGGACAGTCTCACACAGTCTCAAGGACTAACACAGAGTCACACAAGCTCACACGGGCTCACACAGACACAAAGACTCAAACAGGCTCACAAGCCCACACAGACTCACACAGGTTAACACAGGCTCACACAAGCTCACAGAGACTCACACAGGCACACACTCACACAAGCACACAGGCTGACCCAGACTCACACAGACTCATACAGACTTACAGAGACTCACAGGCTCTCACAGTCTGACACAGGCTCACACAGGCTCACAGACTCACACAGGTACACAGACTGACACAAAGTCACACAGGCACAAAGACTCAAACAGCCTCACAGAATCACACAGACTCACACAGGCACAGAGCCTCACACAGGTTCACACAGGCACAGAGCCTCACACAGGCTCACAAGGCCACACAGGCACACAGATGTGAACAGTCTCACAGGCTCTCAAAGACACGCTGATTCACACAGGCTCACAGATTTACACAGGCACACAAACTCACACAGGCTCACAGGCTCACACAGGCTCGCACAGGCACACAGGCTCAGGTAGACACAGTCAGTCATGATGGCCACAGGTGAGGGGGCTGGGAGGCCATGTGAGCCCTGCTCAGCCCAGAGACCCCAGGCCTGTCTCAGGCACTGCCCTTTGCGCTGGGGCTGCATTCAGGGAACTCGGGACCCGGGCTCCGCACAGTGACATCCATTCAGAAGGGGACACACCTCGTCGTGACTGAGCCCGGGGCTGGGGTCCCTGACACACGTGGTGTGCACACAGCCCACCCAGAGCCCCTCAGACACCCAGCATGTGCCACCAACACAGGAGACAGGCATGCACACGCGTGTGGTCAGGACCAGGGTGCGGCGGTAGCTCAGGCGTGAGCACACACTCACTCTCACACACACACAAACAGGAAGCTGGCTGGCAGTCCCCTGGGGGGCCGCACCTTGCCTGTTGCATCTGAGCACCCAGGGTTCGTGGTCCAGCTGACCTGGCCTTGTCCCCTTGGACCCTGAACCTTCGTCCAGCCACCCTGCACCCCTCGGTGGCCCTGCACCAACCCTCGTACCATCTGCACCTTGGAGATTGTTCTAGAAACCACGGCTGCCCGTGGCCCCAGCGCTCTCGGGGTGAATCCTGGCCAGGCACTGCCCTCCTCCATGGCCACCCTCCCTCCAGCTACCCTCAGCACCCTGGCTCCCACACCCGCTGTGGAGGGCGTCTCAGGGCAGGGTCTGCACGTGGAGCCGTGGCCCAGGCCGAGCCCAGCGGGTGCAGACGTGGTCACACCCTCCTCACGCAGAGCCCGCAGTCCAGCCTGGACACTCCTCCAGGAAGCCTGCTGGTCACCCAGTGCCCCTGCCTGCTGCCACAGCTAGGACGGTCCTGACCCCCTGGGGCCCAGGACAGCATGCCCCCCCAGGTGGCTAGGCCCAGGCCGTGGCTGAGCTGGCCGCACTGGGACCCTGAGCCCCCGAGCCCCCATGCTCCGGGGGACTCAACAGGAGCACGAGTCCTCACAGGAATGTGACACCTACAAGGCTGGGGTGCCCTTGGGAGGAAGGGGGCTTCAGGGCGGGCACCCCTGCTGCCTGGGGTGGGAGCACGGGGGGCTGGCAGTGGCTCTAGGGTGTTTCTTGGTTTGGGGCAATCTTCTGTCGGAATACCACATTTCACAATAAAAATGTTTTTTTCTTTAAGAGAAAAGGAAGAGCAGAGGGGAGTGGGAGGGGCAGGTCGTGTGGGCACCCTTCATCGAGTTTGGTGCCCAGAAAAGGGAAGGACAGGGGCTCTGGGGGCCAGGGAGGGACCACGGAGAGGGAGGGGCGGGCGAGCAAGCGGGAGGGTCTGGGGTGGGGAAGCCAAGGCCACCTCTTAGGAGGGTCCCCCGGGGGCGGTGGGTGCCAGGCTCTCCCTCCTCCCGGGCTCCCCCTTGCCCATGGCAGAAGGCCCCTCGGGGCTCCCCTCCCCTCCATTGCCCCAAGCCCCATGGATCCCGAGGCCAGGCATATCATGGCTGAAAAGGAGGTTTCAGTCATCGTGGGGGTGCTCACTTCCTGGGACCTCCCCCCCGGCCCTCAGGCGCCGCCACTGCCCCCCCAGAGAGTCTGGGGCGGGGGTCTGGTCGGAAGGGGCCAGGGGATGCTGGAACCGTGGGGCACCCCCAAGGACTGGCTGGGGAGGGACCAGGTCCTGTAATTAAACTAGGGTCCCTCACCTGGCCTCACCCCAGACTCTCCTGCATGGTTTTGGACAATTATGTTACTTTGTGTTTTTCTCTCAGTGGTAAAAATGTTAATTTGTAATACTGCTCTGATAAAACTTTGAAACCACACCATATGCTGCAAACACACTGCCCACGTTGGTGACACAGTCTCACTGAAGTGAAGGGGACAAGGCCCGGGGGGCTCTGGAGGGTCCTGGCTGGGAGGGGCGCTCAGGCACAGAGCAGCCCCCTCCATCTTCTGCGCGAGTCCCATGTCACCTTCTGGGACACGATGAGCCGCCCCCGCGGAGGTCTCAGGCACCGCCCCGCCTCACTCCCAAATCCGGCGGGCTAGGGGGCTGGGGGGGGGGGGGGGGGGCAGCGGGGGAGGCCACGGGGCCCAGAGGCGTCCCGAAGGGGACGCGGGGAGCTGGGCGGGACCGGAAGGCGGGTGCGCGCGGGGAGAGCAGGAGGGTCACGGGAGAGGGGTGTCCCGGAGAAGGGGCGCCGCCGGGCGGCAGGGCTGGGAGGCGCCGCGACCCCGAGCCTCTGCTGCTGCAGGGCCTCCGCCCGCCGGCGGGGCCGCGACCTCGGGACCCTGCAGGGCCGGCCTCTCCACGGGCCCGCTTGCCTGCTTTTAGGATTAACTGGGAGCCCTGCCCCCGAAGCGGGCGTGCAAGTCTGCCCAGAACGACATTCACAAAGCCGGGCCCGGACAACGGCCCTCTGCGGGCTCCGCCGCCAGGGCTGCTTGGACCTGGGCTGCTGGCCGCCCGCGCCGCCCCTCTGCGGAGCCCCTGGTCCTGCCGCCGGCGGACCAGGTCCGCGTGGGCCTGGGATGGGACCGCCTGCCGCCCCCTCCCCCCACCAGCCCTCTCCTCTGGCCAGGTCACCTTGCTTTAGAAAAGTGAGCATTTTAGGTTTCTTAAGTCCAGCATTTTAGTGGTTTTCACCAGCAAGCTCGTTCAGGGGGTCACTGTGCCCACTGATGGAAACAGTCCCCACCGTGGCTTTTCCCTTTGGTGTTTCACTTCCTGGGCTTACAGGGCACCTTCCCTCAGCATTGGTGGTGGCCAGCCCGGAAGGACGGGCAGCAAACGGGCAAAATCTAGACAAAGAGTGACTGTCCCCATCAAGCTGTAACCCATAGGGAGGCTGGGGGCTCTGAGGTGCATAGAACCGGGGTGCCTTGTGCAGGGCAGGGCTTGGGGTGGACGCACCTGCAGAGACACACAACAACACAGACCAAGGCCACAGCCCCACGTGTGTGCAGATGCGAAAGCTTGAGAAACGGCTCCAGGAGGTCGCCCAGCGCATCCACCTCCAATCTGGGTCCCTCACAGCCCCTCCCCACAAACCCAGCCCCGCCACCACTATCCCGGAGACCCGAGCGGCCCCCGCAGGCCCCAGCTCCCTCCCCTGGCAGGCACCAGGCGCCCCCTCCTGCCAGAACCCCCAGGACCCCCACCACAGAGGTGCCAGAACAGGGGGCGCCCTCGTCCTGTCCCAGGACCAGTCCCAAGCACCAGTCTGTCCCAAGCACCAGTCTCACTGTCCAGGGCCCAGCGTCCCCTGAGTTCTCCAAACGCTGCGCTCGGCGTGGACACTCACCACAGGTGCAGCCGCCTGAGCCCCGATGACCCAGGACCAAGGGGTGACCTACTGCCAGTAAGCTCGGCCCGCTGGGGACAGGGTCCAGGCTGAACCTGGGGCTGGGGTCAGGGGACCTAGGGCCGGGCTCGGGTGAGCCTGGGGCTGATCTCCGTGCAGGCGTCCCCTCTGGCCACTCCCGGCCTCAGGGCCCAGGGCGGCCCCGTGAGCTGGACATCCGGTCCCTGAACACGCTGAGCTCTGCTGCCCCTGTGTGGCCGCCAGCAGCATCGCATGCACTCGGCCAGCAGGAGGCACTGCCCAGACCTGGGGCCCCTGGGCGGGCAGGGGCAGAGAGCAGGGGGCAGACGGCATGGCCAGCAACACCTGGAGGAGGGTGTCGGGGTTCATCCTGGGGCCCAGAGAGCGTGTGCATCCTGGACCCCATCCTCGCCCCACGTCCTTTCGGCGCAGGTGAGCTTTGGGGTCCTTGGAACAACCTTACAGGAAGGGTCACACCGGGCGCCAGGCACACCTGGGAGCCCTGTGCTGTGGGGAGCCGGGCCCTGTGCCTGGGCACCTGTGTTGGCAGGTGTGGGCACGGCAGGTGTGTCAGCTGTCCTGAGGGCTGCAGGCCCAGCCCAGGGGCAAGGGCAAGGCCTGAGGATCACACGCTACTCCCTGCTCAGCTGGGGCTGCTGTATTATCGCTGCAGGTTGTGAGGACACTTCCCACGTGCCCCACGGGTGACCTCCCAGGCCCCATTCTGCAGCCTGTCCCAAGGTCACGTGCAGCAGGTCCCAGGCAGGCGTTCACTCCCGGGTGTCCCCTAGGAGGACATCTGGACATACCGGCTGTGAGGCCCTGTCTCCTCCCAGACCAGGGTTGTCCCCACAGGGACCACAGAGCGAGGCTGGGCACCCCCTGGTGCAGCCTGCACCTTTGCAGTTCTGCCATCGCTGGGTCACCAGACCCCTCCCCACAACCTCGGGGCTCTGAGCGGTGGCTCTGTGGGCAACAGGTGGGCAGCCTGGGACAGGGTCAGGGGTCCCCCTGGAGCTTCACCAGGGCTGGGGTTCAGGGTTGCACTTGGGGCCAGGCCAGGACTCGGTTCTGGGCCAAGTGAGCAGGTTCATCAAGCTGCTCAGAGACTCACCAGTTCTCCTGCCTGGGTGGCGGGAAGCTCCCACCCCCACCCCAAGGCATTGCCCCAGCACCACTCCGGGAGTTGTTACCCAGACCCAGGCCCAATGCCCATCTGCGACAGGGCAGGACCAAGCCTGGGCATGGGTCTGGGACCTGGGTGGGTCGCAGTCTGTATCAGGGTCGGGGGGGTTTCTGAATGGATGGCTGAGATGGCCAGAGAGTAAGGGGGTGGGTGCTGAGGATGGTTAGTGTAGGGGGTCTGCATGGATCAGAGAGAGGCGCCAGGCCAGGGCCCATCAGTCTGGGGGGTCTGAACACGCTGAGCTCTGCTGCCCCTGTGTGGCCGCCAGCAGCATCGCATGCACTCGGCCAGCAGGAGGCTCTGCCCAGACCTGGGGCCCCTGGGCGGGCAGGGGCAGACAGACACCCCTGCAAGCCAGGCCCCCGGGGGTGAACTGGGAAACCCACACCCAGAGGGAGGCAACAAGTAAAACAGTCGGTCCAGCTCTGCCGGGGCTCTGGTGAGGGAAAGGCCCCTCCCAACTCTCCACAGCCCCAGGCTGGTAGGAGCCAGGACTCAACCTCCAGGGACCCTAAATGTCCTGACAGCCATCGACATGGCTGGTCCTGTTGGGTGACCCGCCAGGGGCCTGGCAGATGCAAACGTTGCTCCCACGGGGACTGCCTACTTGGGGCACTGAGACTTCAGCCTCAGAGAAGGCTCAAGATAGAGATCTGGGAACGGAAGCCCACTAACAGAGAAAATCATAATGAAGCAAAAACAACAAGCCACCTCAAACGAGAATCGGTGAAACAAGGAACCACAGAGGAAGACCCCAGGAAGTGCCAGTTATCAGAACCATCAGACTCAGACTCAGCAGGGTGTGGGTTGAAGGGGCTTTTTTAAAATTGAAGAATGTATTCAAGTCTGACGAAATAAGATAAAAGTGTTCAAGAAACCAATAGATTTGAAAAGAGGTCCTAGAACTGAAAAAGGTGGTGTTTGACAGTGGAATCAAAACAGCACACAGGACACAGCTGGAGCGAGAATTTGTGATGGAGAAAAAGTTAGACACAACGTAAGGCAGCACAGAAAGGCTAAGAGAGAGGACACGGACAGCAACACCAAGTACCCTGGACACTGGAGCAAACATGCCACACCACGGACTCATCTTCCAAAGAAGTGGGCGCACAGAGAGGCAAGGGCCCAGAATTGTCCAAAAGAGATGAGAGACTGGGCCCAGCACTCTGGAGAATCCCAGCAGACCCCACACAGGAACACGTTCTAGTCTGCTCGGGCTGCTGTAATTAGCACTGCACGCTGAGCACAGAAACCACAGATTCTCTCTCCCTGTCCTGGAGGCCAGAGGTCCAAGATCAAGGTGTCAGCACTCGGCCTCTCCTGAGGCCTCTCTCCGTAGCGTGTAGACGCCGTCTTCTCCCGTGTCCTCACGTGGGCACCCTCTGGGCGTGTCTGTGTCCTAATGTCGTCCTCTTATGAGGCCACCAGCCAGACTGGATCAGGGCCCACCCTAGTAACCCTACTTCAGCTCGATCACCCCTCTGAAGGCCCCATCTCCGAGTGCAGTCACATTCCGAGGTCCTGGAGGTTCGGGCTTCAACATTTGAACTGGGTGGGGGGGACACAGTTCAGTGCATAACATTAAATAAAAGCAAGATGCAATTCCTGACACACTGAGGTGAACACTCAGCGGAAAAGAGACGATTTTAGAAGGAGGTAGCCAAGCACACCGGGCAGGGCAGGCTCCGCCGTGGCCGCTGGTCAGGACTCAGTAGCTCAGATCACACTGGCAGATCCGCCTGAGCGGCCGCGGCCCCTACACACCATCCAGTCCCCTCAGTGACCACACGGCGAGGCTTGGGTGCCTCCTGGTGGCCGTCCTGCGCCATCGCACACGCCCCAGACCAGGCGGTTTCCCAGACCCGGGAGAGAGGTCACAGGGCAGCACCTCCTGGCACCCCACCCACCGTCTGGGTATTGCATTAGACCCCAAAGTGTAAAATAAATACCCGTGAGTCCACACTGATATACGTACATAATGGATTCACTGATAGAAATGAAAAATTGATGAAAAATAAAAATGGGGGAGAAGAGACAGCTCTCCCTGAAGAACCCCAACAATTTACGGAGATGTTCCCCCCTCACGCGGGCAGAGGGTACCGCCCCCTGGAGCGTGGGGTTCGTGGCCTCTCCAGGTTGGTTCCTGCTAGAACCAACTGTCTTTATAGATCCTGCAGAGCTGATTTGGGGGCAGGGAGCTGCCACTCACTGGCCTCTGCTTCTTGGCAGGACTGGAGCCCCTCGTGTTCTATTTCTCAGGCTGCCCTGTAGATAGATACCCGTGTGTTCTCTTCACTACCACGCCCTGAATCGTGTGTGTGCATAACATTCCATACACCTTTGCGTGTTACGCCCATCATATGATTTCCCTAGAACACAGCCCCTTGTGGCCGTGCTGCGTCATTGCACGCCCCGCCGGACCCTGGCTCCGGAGACTTGGTCCCGCCAAGGTACGGGGGCGTCTCGGGCAGACCAAGAGCCACAGGCTTGGACGTGAACACGTGTGTGGAGTGTGTGTGTGTGTGTGTGTGTGTAAGTGTGCGTGTGCTCACACACATGTCCTAGCTCCACCCACCGAGAGGCCCTAGGAACAATGATAAGGACATATGAGGGGGAGGGAGGGTCCCCACGTGCGGTCAAATAGCTCCGCGTGTGGAAACTAAAGGAGAGGAGTGTGGTGATGCTCCTGAGAGTTTCTGTAGGGCTGCAGTGACCTCAGTGCGGACAAACGTGCCCTGTCCTCCTCGGGTCCGTCCTTGCAGCTGGGATTTTCGACACAAGCATGGAGACTTGGACGGAACCCTTTGCGGAGGGGTCAAGGCGGCCAGATGTGGGGGAGGGGACGTGGGGGTCATCGTGCCCCTTGCAGGCACCAGGCTGGCTGTGACTGCCGTCCACAGCGGAGAACAGCCAGAGGACGCTGTGCCGGCCTGGCCGTCCAGGGACAGTGGGAGAGGTCAGCAACAAGGGACAGGGAAAGTGGCCTGGGTCCCTGCCCTTCATTCCTAATCAGTAAAACATCCACAACTAACAGATGTGCCTCTGCCCGACACACAGGGCCACGAGAGAATTCCACACCCCTGCACGCCTAGGAGGGTGGGCGGGAACACAGAGGGGAGGCCGACCCGGGGCAACAGGGGAGGCGGTGCCTGAATCGCGGCCTCGGCCCAGGGAACCGGGGGCCCGCAGGGGAGGCGGAGCACAAGCCTCTGCATCCCGGCTGCAGTGGCACCTGCGGCCACAGGTAACGGGGCAGCAACAGCAATGGGGCCTGTGACCCCGTCCCTGCAGCCCCCGCCTCACCGCAGCAGCAGAGCCTGTGAACCTCACAACACCAGACGCGGAAGCGGTGCCAGCTCTAACCGGACCCCCACCATCTCCCTCCCCCGCGGCTGGGGGCCTGGGACTCAGGGGACCCCGGACACGAAGGCAAAGCTCATCTTCCCCAGGGAACCAGGTGGTGACGCCAGTGACACTGGTAGCATCAGGGCACCAGCGACTCCGGAGGCACAAGAAGCGATGACGGGGGCTCGGGAGACACCCCCCGACAGAGGCGGCGGAGGGCGGAAGGTGAAGATTCCCAAGTATAGCCGGGGGAGCGCAGGTAGAGAAGCCGAAAACCTGTGTGATGGCGCCACCTGCTGGAAGCCAAAGGAAAGGCCTCTAATTTCGAACCTGTCACCGCTTCAAAGGTGCAGGGGGAGGAATCCCCACTCAGCGCCGGGGAGAAGCCCGGACCCTGTACCACAGAGAAGTGGCAGCTCTCCAGAAACCAAACTTAAAGTCACGGAGTATTGCGGGCTAAATGACAGACAATGCACATAGCTGTCACGCAGACACTCAACAAGCTGTAGGAAAATCAAAAGGGCACTTCAGTCAGCTCTGAAGTGAATTTAATGAACAGAAGAAATACTTTACCAAAGAGATTGAAATTCTAAAAAAGAAACAAACAGAAATTCTGCAGCTTAAGAATTCAATCAGTGAGATGAAAAACGCATTAGAAAGCATTGGAAATAGAGCAGACCACGTGGAAGAGAGAATTAGTGAACTGAAAGGTAGAAATCTAGAAATGGCACAAGTAGAAAAGGAAAGAGAATTAAAATATTAAAAATGAAGAAATTCCATGAGCTCTATCTGACTCTGTTAGGAAGGGCAATGTGAGGGTGATGGGTGTCCCAGAGGGACAAGAGATAGTTTATTTAAAGAAATAATAGCTGGGAATTCCCTGCTGGTCCAGTGGTTAAGACTCAGTGCTTTCAGTGCCATGGGCCTGGGTTCAATCCCTGGTCAGGGAACTAAGATCCTGCAAGCCACACCATATGGCCAAAAGAAAAAAAAGAAAAGAAATAGAAAAAGAAAGAAAGAAATGATAGCTGAGAACTGCCCAAACCTGGGGAGGAACTGGATATGCAAGTCCATGAAGCTAAGAGGACACCGAATCACCTCAATGAGAAAAGACCTTCTCCAAGACACCGTATATTAAAATTGTCAAAAGCCAATGACCAAGAATTTGAAAGGCAGCCAGGAAGAATAGATGGCCACCTACCAAGGAACCCCCCTGAGGCTACCAGCAGATTTCTCAGCAGAAACCCTACCAGCCGGGAGACAGCGCAATGACGTTCTCACAAGACTGACAGACAAAAGCTGTCACCCAACTATCCTCTATCCAGCAAAGTTACCACCCAGATATGGAGAAAGAAAGGCTTCCCCAGACAAACAAGCCTGAGAGGGCCCTTCACCGCGAGACCTGCCATACGAGAGATGCTGGAAGGAGCTCTTCTACCAGAAACAAAAAGGCAAAGGCACACAAAACTGAATAAAGCGACAAACAGACAGAATTGGCAACTGCAGCTCTTTAACAGAATAAGCTTTATTATTTATTTATTTATTTACTTATTTATTTATTTGGCCGCATCGGGTCTTCGTTGCTGCGCATGGGCTTGCTGTAGTTGTGGCGAGCGGAGGCTTCTCTTGTTGCCAAGCACAGGCTCTAGGCACGCAGGCTTCAGTAGCTGTGGCTCGCGGGCTCAGTAGTTGCGGCTCGTGGGCTCTAGAGCGCAGGCTCAGTGGTTGTGGCGCACGGGCTTAGGTGCTCCGCGGCATGTGGGATCTTCCCGGACCAGGGCTTGAATCCATGTCCCCTGCATTGGCAGGCGGGTTCTTAACCACTGCACCAGCAGGGAAACCCCAGAATAGGCTTTTAAACATTTTATTATAACAAAGTGAATCAGCTATACATACACATATATCCCAATAAAGATGTTAAAAACAATTAAGTAAACATTTTATTATAGCATAAAGTTTAAAGGGGGGGAAGCAAAAAAATAACTATAGCCACTTCCACTTCGTAACAAACTCATAACATTTAAAAGGGGTAATTTGAGGCAACAAAAATACATGGGGAAGAGGATAGAACCTGTCTAGGCAAATGAAGGTAGACGCTGTCAGCAGAAAGAGGACTATTTTATCTATGAGACGCTTTATACAAATCTTATGGTGGCCACAAAACATACATCGAGAGCAGAGGCAAGAAACACAAAAAAGAAGAAAATGAGAAAAGTATCCTAGAAAAAACCAAAGAAAAATGGCAGGAGAAACACCAGGGAACAAAGGAATGGAGGTATTGAGCAACTAGAAAACAAAAGATGAAATGGCAGCCCTAGTTCTCATTTATCAATAATCACCCTAAATATAAATGGATTGACATCACCAATCAAAAGACAGAGAGAACCTGGATGGGTTAGAAACCAAGACCCAGTTCCATGCTGCCTCCAGGACACCCCGCTCAGCTCCACAGACACACAGAGGCTCAAAGAGAAGGGACGGAAGATGAAACCAACCCCAAGAAAATGGCAGCCAGAGGAAAGCGGGTGGAGCTACACTCATATCAGACAGAAGAGACCTCAAGGCAAAAGGTAACAAGGGACAACGATGGACTCTAATGATAAAGGGGACAGTTGATCAAGAAAACATAAACTTAATAATATATATGCCCCTAACATAGAAGCATCAATATACATAAGCAATTATTAACAGACCTAAAGGGAGGAATTGACAGCAACACAATAATAATAGGGGACTTTCACACCCCACTTACATCAGTGGACAGATCTTCCAGACAGAAAGTCAACAAGGAGACTGTGGCTTTAATGAAACATTAGACCAGATGGATTTGATAGATTTGGACAGAACATTCCATCCAAATGCAGCAGAACACACGTTCTTCTCAAGCACACATGGTATATTCTCAAGGATAGATCATGTGTTAGGACACAAAACAAGACTCAATAAATTTAACAAGACTGAAATCCTATCAAGCATCTTTTCCAATCACACTAGTATGAAATTAGAAATATACTACAGGACTTCCCTGGTGACACAGTGGTTAAGAATCCACCTGCCATGGGCTTCCCTGGTGGCGCAGTGGTTGAGAGTCCACCTGCCGATGCCCCTCTGCGGAGCCCCTGGTCCTGCCGCCGGCGGACCAGGTCCGCGTGGGCCTGGGATGGGACCGCCTGCCGCCCCCTCCCCCCACCAGCCCTCTCCTCTGGCCAGGTCACCTTGCTTTAGAAAAGTGAGCATTTTAGGTTTCTTAAGTCCAGCATTTTAGTGGTTTTCACCAGCAAGCTCGTTCAGGGGGTCACTGTGCCCACTGATGGAAACAGTCCCCACCGTGGCTTTTCCCTTTGGTGTTTCACTTCCTGGGCTTACAGGGCACCTTCCCTCAGCATTGGTGGTGGCCAGCCCGGAAGGACGGGCAGCAAACGGGCAAAATCTAGACAAAGAGTGACTGTCCCCATCAAGCTGTAACCCATAGGGAGGCTGGGGGCTCTGAGGTGCATAGAACCGGGGTGCCTTGTGCAGGGCAGGGCTTGGGGTGGACGCACCTGCAGAGACACACAACAACACAGACCAAGGCCACAGCCCCACGTGTGTGCAGATGCGAAAGCTTGAGAAACGGCTCCAGGAGGTCGCCCAGCGCATCCACCTCCAATCTGGGTCCCTCACAGCCCCTCCCCACAAACCCAGCCCCGCCACCACTATCCCGGAGACCCGAGCGGCCCCCGCGGGCCCCAGCTCCCTCCCCTGGCAGGCACCAGGCGCCCCCTCCTGCCAGAACCCCCAGGACCCCCACCACAGAGGTGCCAGAACAGGGGGCGCCCTCGTCCTGTCCCAGGACCAGTCCCAAGCACCAGTCTGTCCCAAGCACCAGTCTCACTGTCCAGGGCCCAGCGTCCCCTGAGTTCTCCAAACGCTGCGCTCGGCGTGGACACTCACCACAGGTGCAGCCGCCTGAGCCCCGATGACCCAGGACCAAGGGGTGACCTACTGCCAGTAAGCTCGGCCCGCTGGGGACAGGGTCCAGGCTGAACCTGGGGCTGGGGTCAGGGGACCTAGGGCCGGGCTCGGGTGAGCCTGGGGCTGATCTCCTTGCAGGCGTCCCCTCTGGCCACTCCCGGCCTCAGGGCCCAGGGCGGCCCCGTGAGCTGGACATCCGGTCCCTGAACACGCTGAGCTCTGCTGCCCCTGTGTGGCCGCCAGCAGCATCGCATGCACTCGGCCAGCAGGAGGCACTGCCCAGACCTGGGGCCCCTGGGCGGGCAGGGGCAGAGAGCAGGGGGCAGACGGCATGGCCAGCAACACCTGGAGGAGGGTGTCGGGGTTCATCCTGGGGCCCAGAGAGCGTGTGCATCCTGGACCCCATCCTCGCCCCACGTCCTTTCGGCGCAGGTGAGCTTTGGGGTCCTTGGAACAACCTTACAGGAAGGGTCACACCGGGCGCCAGGCACACCTGGGAGCCCTGTGCTGTGGGGAGCCGGGCCCTGTGCCTGGGCACCTGTGTTGGCAGGTGTGGGCACGGCAGGTGTGTCAGCTGTCCTGAGGGCTGCAGGCCCAGCCCAGGGGCAAGGGCAAGGCCTGAGGATCACACGCTACTCCCTGCTCAGCTGGGGCTGCTGTATTATCGCTGCAGGTTGTGAGGACACTTCCCACGTGCCCCACGGGTGACCTCCCAGGCCCCATTCTGCAGCCTGTCCCAAGGTCACGTGCAGCAGGTCCCAGGCAGGCGTTCACTCCCGGGTGTCCCCTAGGAGGACATCTGGACATACCGGCTGTGAGGCCCTGTCTCCTCCCAGACCAGGGTTGTCCCCACAGGGACCACAGAGCGAGGCTGGGCACCCCCTGGTGCAGCCTGCACCTTTGCAGTTCTGCCATCGCTGGGTCACCAGACCCCTCCCCACAACCTCGGGGCTCTGAGCGGTGGCTCTGTGGGCAACAGGTGGGCAGCCTGGGACAGGGTCAGGGGTCCCCCTGGAGCTTCACCAGGGCTGGGGTTCAGGGTTGCACTTGGGGCCAGGCCAGGACTCGGTTCTGGGCCAAGTGAGCAGGTTCATCAAGCTGCTCAGAGACTCACCAGTTCTCCTGCCTGGGTGGCGGGAAGCTCCCACCCCCACCCCAAGGCATTGCCCCAGCACCACTCCGGGAGTTGTTACCCAGACCCAGGCCCAATGCCCATCTGCGACAGGGCAGGACCAAGCCTGGGCATGGGTCTGGGACCTGGGTGGGTCGCAGTCTGTATCAGGGTCGGGGGGGTTTCTGAATGGATGGCTGAGATGGCCAGAGAGTAAGGGGGTGGGTGCTGAGGATGGTTAGTGTAGGGGGTCTGCATGGATCAGAGAGAGGCGCCAGGCCAGGGCCCATCAGTCTGGGGGGTCTGAACACGCTGAGCTCTGCTGCCCCTGTGTGGCCGCCAGCAGCATCGCATGCACTCGGCCAGCAGGAGGCTCTGCCCAGACCTGGGGCCCCTGGGCGGGCAGGGGCAGACAGACACCCCTGCAAGCCAGGCCCCCGGGGGTGAACTGGGAAACCCACACCCAGAGGGAGGCAACAAGTAAAACAGTCGGTCCAGCTCTGCCGGGGCTCTGGTGAGGGAAAGGCCCCTCCCAACTCTCCACAGCCCCAGGCTGGTAGGAGCCAGGACTCAACCTCCAGGGACCCTAAATGTCCTGACAGCCATCGACATGGCTGGTCCTGTTGGGTGACCCGCCAGGGGCCTGGCAGATGCAAACGTTGCTCCCACGGGGACTGCCTACTTGGGGCACTGAGACTTCAGCCTCAGAGAAGGCTCAAGATAGAGATCTGGGAACGGAAGCCCACTAACAGAGAAAATCATAATGAAGCAAAAACAACAAGCCACCTCAAACGAGAATCGGTGAAACAAGGAACCACAGAGGAAGACCCCAGGAAGTGCCAGTTATCAGAACCATCAGACTCAGACTCAGCAGGGTGTGGGTTGAAGGGGCTTTTTTAAAATTGAAGAATGTATTCAAGTCTGACGAAATAAGATAAAAGTGTTCAAGAAACCAATAGATTTGAAAAGAGGTCCTAGAACTGAAAAAGGTGGTGTTTGACAGTGGAATCAAAACAGCACACAGGACACAGCTGGAGCGAGAATTTGTGATGGAGAAAAAGTTAGACACAACGTAAGGCAGCACAGAAAGGCTAAGAGAGAGGACACGGACAGCAACACCAAGTACCCTGGACACTGGAGCAAACATGCCACACCACGGACTCATCTTCCAAAGAAGTGGGCGCACAGAGAGGCAAGGGCCCAGAATTGTCCAAAAGAGATGAGAGACTGGGCCCAGCACTCTGGAGAATCCCAGCAGACCCCACACAGGAACACGTTCTAGTCTGCTCGGGCTGCTGTAATTAGCACTGCACGCTGAGCACAGAAACCACAGATTCTCTCTCCCTGTCCTGGAGGCCAGAGGTCCAAGATCAAGGTGTCAGCACTCGGCCTCTCCTGAGGCCTCTCTCCGTAGCGTGTAGACGCCGTCTTCTCCCGTGTCCTCACGTGGGCACCCTCTGGGCGTGTCTGTGTCCTAATGTCGTCCTCTTATGAGGCCACCAGCCAGACTGGATCAGGGCCCACCCTAGTAACCCTACTTCAGCTCGATCACCCCTCTGAAGGCCCCATCTCCGAGTGCAGTCACATTCCGAGGTCCTGGAGGTTCGGGCTTCAACATTTGAACTGGGTGGGGGGGACACAGTTCAGTGCATAACATTAAATAAAAGCAAGATGCAATTCCTGACACACTGAGGTGAACACTCAGCGGAAAAGAGACGATTTTAGAAGGAGGTAGCCAAGCACACCGGGCAGGGCAGGCTCCGCCGTGGCCGCTGGTCAGGACTCAGTAGCTCAGATCACACTGGCAGATCCGCCTGAGCGGCCGCGGCCCCTACACACCATCCAGTCCCCTCAGTGACCACACGGCGAGGCTTGGGTGCCTCCTGGTGGCCGTCCTGCGCCATCGCACACGCCCCAGACCAGGCGGTTTCCCAGACCCGGGAGAGAGGTCACAGGGCAGCACCTCCTGGCACCCCACCCACCGTCTGGGTATTGCATTAGACCCCAAAGTGTAAAATAAATACCCGTGAGTCCACACTGATATACGTACATAATGGATTCACTGATAGAAATGAAAAATTGATGAAAAATAAAAATGGGGGAGAAGAGACAGCTCTCCCTGAAGAACCCCAACAATTTACGGAGATGTTCCCCCCTCACGCGGGCAGAGGGTACCGCCCCCTGGAGCGTGGGGTTCGTGGCCTCTCCAGGTTGGTTCCTGCTAGAACCAACTGTCTTTATAGATCCTGCAGAGCTGATTTGGGGGCAGGGAGCTGCCACTCACTGGCCTCTGCTTCTTGGCAGGACTGGAGCCCCTCGTGTTCTATTTCTCAGGCTGCCCTGTAGATAGATACCCGTGTGTTCTCTTCACTACCACGCCCTGAATCGTGTGTGTGCATAACATTCCATACACCTTTGCGTGTTACGCCCATCATATGATTTCCCTAGAACACAGCCCCTTGTGGCCGTGCTGCGTCATTGCACGCCCCGCCGGACCCTGGCTCCGGAGACTTGGTCCCGCCAAGGTACGGGGGCGTCTCGGGCAGACCAAGAGCCACAGGCTTGGACGTGAACACGTGTGTGGAGTGTGTGTGTGTGTGTGTGTGTGTAAGTGTGCGTGTGCTCACACACATGTCCTAGCTCCACCCACCGAGAGGCCCTAGGAACAATGATAAGGACATATGAGGGGGAGGGAGGGTCCCCACGTGCGGTCAAATAGCTCCGCGTGTGGAAACTAAAGGAGAGGAGTGTGGTGATGCTCCTGAGAGTTTCTGTAGGGCTGCAGTGACCTCAGTGCGGACAAACGTGCCCTGTCCTCCTCGGGTCCGTCCTTGCAGCTGGGATTTTCGACACAAGCATGGAGACTTGGACGGAACCCTTTGCGGAGGGGTCAAGGCGGCCAGATGTGGGGGAGGGGACGTGGGGGTCATCGTGCCCCTTGCAGGCACCAGGCTGGCTGTGACTGCCGTCCACAGCGGAGAACAGCCAGAGGACGCTGTGCCGGCCTGGCCGTCCAGGGACAGTGGGAGAGGTCAGCAACAAGGGACAGGGAAAGTGGCCTGGGTCCCTGCCCTTCATTCCTAATCAGTAAAACATCCACAACTAACAGATGTGCCTCTGCCCGACACACAGGGCCACGAGAGAATTCCACACCCCTGCACGCCTAGGAGGGTGGGCGGGAACACAGAGGGGAGGCCGACCCGGGGCAACAGGGGAGGCGGTGCCTGAATCGCGGCCTCGGCCCAGGGAACCGGGGGCCCGCAGGGGAGGCGGAGCACAAGCCTCTGCATCCCGGCTGCAGTGGCACCTGCGGCCACAGGTAACGGGGCAGCAACAGCAATGGGGCCTGTGACCCCGTCCCTGCAGCCCCCGCCTCACCGCAGCAGCAGAGCCTGTGAACCTCACAACACCAGACGCGGAAGCGGTGCCAGCTCTAACCGGACCCCCACCATCTCCCTCCCCCGCGGCTGGGGGCCTGGGACTCAGGGGACCCCGGACACGAAGGCAAAGCTCATCTTCCCCAGGGAACCAGGTGGTGACGCCAGTGACACTGGTAGCATCAGGGCACCAGCGACTCCGGAGGCACAAGAAGCGATGACGGGGGCTCGGGAGACACCCCCCGACAGAGGCGGCGGAGGGCGGAAGGTGAAGATTCCCAAGTATAGCCGGGGGAGCGCAGGTAGAGAAGCCGAAAACCTGTGTGATGGCGCCACCTGCTGGAAGCCAAAGGAAAGGCCTCTAATTTCGAACCTGTCACCGCTTCAAAGGTGCAGGGGGAGGAATCCCCACTCAGCGCCGGGGAGAAGCCCGGACCCTGTACCACAGAGAAGTGGCAGCTCTCCAGAAACCAAACTTAAAGTCACGGAGTATTGCGGGCTAAATGACAGACAATGCACATAGCTGTCACGCAGACACTCAACAAGCTGTAGGAAAATCAAAAGGGCACTTCAGTCAGCTCTGAAGTGAATTTAATGAACAGAAGAAATACTTTACCAAAGAGATTGAAATTCTAAAAAAGAAACAAACAGAAATTCTGCAGCTTAAGAATTCAATCAGTGAGATGAAAAACGCATTAGAAAGCATTGGAAATAGAGCAGACCACGTGGAAGAGAGAATTAGTGAACTGAAAGGTAGAAATCTAGAAATGGCACAAGTAGAAAAGGAAAGAGAATTAAAATATTAAAAATGAAGAAATTCCATGAGCTCTATCTGACTCTGTTAGGAAGGGCAATGTGAGGGTGATGGGTGTCCCAGAGGGACAAGAGATAGTTTATTTAAAGAAATAATAGCTGGGAATTCCCTGCTGGTCCAGTGGTTAAGACTCAGTGCTTTCAGTGCCATGGGCCTGGGTTCAATCCCTGGTCAGGGAACTAAGATCCTGCAAGCCACACCATATGGCCAAAAGAAAAAAAAGAAAAGAAATAGAAAAAGAAAGAAAGAAATGATAGCTGAGAACTGCCCAAACCTGGGGAGGAACTGGATATGCAAGTCCATGAAGCTAAGAGGACACCGAATCACCTCAATGAGAAAAGACCTTCTCCAAGACACCGTATATTAAAATTGTCAAAAGCCAATGACCAAGAATTTGAAAGGCAGCCAGGAAGAATAGATGGCCACCTACCAAGGAACCCCCCTGAGGCTACCAGCAGATTTCTCAGCAGAAACCCTACCAGCCGGGAGACAGCGCAATGACGTTCTCACAAGACTGACAGACAAAAGCTGTCACCCAACTATCCTCTATCCAGCAAAGTTACCACCCAGATATGGAGAAAGAAAGGCTTCCCCAGACAAACAAGCCTGAGAGGGCCCTTCACCGCGAGACCTGCCATACGAGAGATGCTGGAAGGAGCTCTTCTACCAGAAACAAAAAGGCAAAGGCACACAAAACTGAATAAAGCGACAAACAGACAGAATTGGCAACTGCAGCTCTTTAACAGAATAAGTAAAAAAAAAAAAAAAAAGACTAAGAATCAGCCTACCAATGCAGGGGACACAGGTTCGAGCCCTGGTCCAGGAAGATCCCACGTGCCACAGAGCAGCTAAGCCGGTGCGTCACAACTACTGAGCCTGCGCTCTAGAGGCCATGCGCCACAGCTACTGAGCCCACGCACTTAGAGCCCGTGCTCTGCAACAAGAGAAGCCACCGCAATGAGAAGCACACGCATCACAAGGAAGAGTAGCCCCCGCTCACCACAACTAGAGAAAGGCCACGCACAGGAACAAAGACGCAACACAGCCAAAAATAAATAAATAATTTTTCTAAAAAAAAGAAAAGAAATACACTACAAGAAGAAAGCTGGAAAAATCACAAATACGTGGAGACTGAAGAGCATGCTATGAACACCCATTGGGTCAATGAGCAGAGCAGTGGTTACCAGAGCGGGAGGGTCGGGGAGGGCAAAATGGGTAAAGGGGGCTAACTGTATGGTGATGGGTGGAAACTAAATTTTTGGTGGTGAGCACGCTGCAGGGTGTGCAGAAGTAGAAATACATTGTACATATGAAATATATAATATTATAAACTAATGTTACCTCAAAAAAAATAAATCTTAAATAAACAAAATAAAAAGGTGCAGTGGGAGGCCTGAGCCCCCGAGTGAGAGGTCCAGCTCCCGACTGGAAAGACCATTCGGGGTGGGGGGACACTGAGACCCGGCCCAGGTTTGGGAGCAGCCCGGACACCAGCTACCACCTTCAAGTGACCCTTCAATGTCCCAAGGAGACAAGAATGCCAGCTGAGCGTGAACTCCTGACCACACCCCTGGAAGGACAAGCAGTGCTGGGCGGTCAGTCGGGCCCTGGCTGGGCTGTCTGCGACTCAGCCCGTGAGCCAGCGCGCGTCCCAAACCTCAGCTAGAATCTCCATGGAGGTGGGAAGGATTCTCCTTTCCATGGATGCAAATCCAGCCTGAGTGTCATGCTAGCAGCCGTATCAGCACTAAAGGTGTCACTCAACGCTGCTGTCCCAAAACCACTGGCAAAGTTTCACCTCAAATTGTTGGCCCTCGCGAGGGACAAACCTCCGACCCGTGTGTGCAGATGCGAAAGCTTGAGAAACGGCTCCAGGAGGTCGCCCAGCGCATCCACCTCCAATCTGGGTCCCTCACAGCCCCTCCCCACAAACCCAGCCCCGCCGCCACCATCCCGGAGACCCGAGCGGCCCCCGCGGGCCCCGGCTCCCTCCCCTGGCAGGCACCAGGCGCCCCCTCCTGCCAGAACCCCCAGGACCCCCACCACAGAGGTGCCAGAACAGGGGGCGCCCTCGTCCTGTCCCAGGACCAGTCCCAAGCACCAGTCTGTCCCAAGCACCAGTCTCACTGTCCAGGGCCCAGCGTACCCTGAGTTCTCCAAACGCTGCGCTCGGCGTGGACACTCACCACAGGTGCAGCCGCCTGAACCCCGATGACCCAGGACCAAGGGGTGACCTACTGCCAGCAAGCTCGGCCCGCTGGGGACAGGGTCCAGGCTGAACCTGGGGCTGGGGTCAGGGGACCTAGGGCCGGGCTCGGGTGAGCCTGGGGCTGGTCTCCGTGCAGGCGTCCCCTCTGGCCACTCCCGGCCTCAGGGCCCAGGGTGGCCCCGTGAGCTGGACATCCGGGCCCTGAACACGCTGAGCTCTGCTGCCCCTGTGTGGCCGCCAGCAGCATCGCATGCACTCGGCCAGCAGGAGGCTCTGCCCAGACCTGGGGCCCCTGGGCGGGCAGGGGCAGAGAGCAGGGGGCAGACGGCATGGCCAGCAACACCTGGAGGAGGGTGTCGGGGTTCATCCTGGGGCCCAGAGAGCGTGTGCATCCTGGACCCCATCCTCGCCCCACGTCCTTTCGGCGCAGGTGAGCTTTGGGGTCCTTGGAACAACCTTACAGGAAGGGTCACACCGGGCGCCAGGCACACCTGGGGGCCCTGCGCTGTGGGGAGTCAGGCCCTGTGCCTGGGCACCTGTGTTGGCAGGTGTGGACACGGCAGGTGTGTCAGCTGTCCTGACACATTAAACTTAAAACTGTGATCACCTGGATCAATCCCAAAGCTGGTCCGTCTTCAGACCTATCTGTCAGAAGCTGGGTTCAGTGAGCAGTTTGACGCCTAAAGCTCATAGAGCTAATCCCACAATATCACTTTGAGACTGAAACGTGCCCTTACAGAGTTCCTTCATGCTGGACGCACGCGTTAGAATTCTTTGAAATCCTTTCGGTGCGAAGTGATGTTGTGATGCGTTCCTGCAGAGGCCAGCGGGTGTCCCTCCAGCTGGACACCCACCTTCTGGCGGGGCTCTCCGTGTGAGCGGGAGGGGCCGCCGGGCAGGGCTGGGTCTCGGGCTCCCCCTCGTGGCCATCCTGCGCCACTGCACGACCTGCCAGCCCCGCCCCAGCCAGGTGGGCTCTGGGGCAGGTGAGCTTTGAGGGCATCCAAACGTCCCCCAGGAGGAGGATAAACGTCCCTCCTCTCCTCGCAGCCAATCCTGCTCGTGATCAAGGCCTAGCGTGACGTCACTTGCTGGGGAGGCCCTGACACAGCCCCACCCGCCCTGCTCTCCGCAACACCCAAGCCGCCATCCATAGGCGTGACACCCCTCTCCCCGCAGGTGCACAGCCTCTCCTCCTAGGAAGTGAAAGTCGGCCCATCCTCAGCGCCACAGACACAGGGACCCGCGATGCGCCCGCGCGCGCAGCCGCGCTCTCACGCCCCGCGCTGCAGAGTGTCCCCTGCAGGCCGCAGCCCAGCGCAGGTCTGCGACCCCTCGGGTGAGGAACCAGCAGTCTCCTGCAATAACCTGCAGTCGGCCTGCAGGCATTCGTGAGCTTTCACCCCCGTGTGAGCACCAAGGCCCATCAACCCCCAGGAAGAACACGTTTCCTGGGGCGAACAGCCGTGAGGTGGGTGGAAAGTCCCCGAGCTCCGCTGTGGGCAAACCATTCCCAAGGTCCTCCGTTTTCTGCCTCATTTCATAAAAAATGAATAAAGAATCTTTTCCACATAAATTTTACAGTGAAGGCTTGATTCACAGGCCAGGGTTCAACTGGATGAAACATCACCACTGTGTCTTCTGTCGCTGAGTGGCCTTCCCCAGCCACGATGATTGTCAAGAACAACGTTCCCTAGTGAAATCCTGCAGAACCAAATTTCGGCAAGAGATCTGGTTTCTCCACCCAGGTTTAGCCAAAGCAAGTGTTATCACTCACACTTCTATGCTCCGTCCCTTCCACAGTGTATTTATTATTTCAGCTGCAATATTTCTCTTCAATTTAATGAAAGGTGGAGCTTTATTTTGAGACTTCCAGTGAAACATAAAGGATCGATCCTGTGCACTTACAAACTTACTCTCCCAAAATCCCATTAGAATAAGAATACAGACAAGGAGGGCAAACACCTACCCGGCTGCTTCCACGCGCCAGGCCCTGTCCTGGGTGGGTTACGGAGTCACCCGGTTTGATCCTCGCAGAGCCCCAGCTTACAGACCAGGAAACAGAAGCCAGGTGCCCAGGTCACCCGGCTTGGAGCGCCACAGCCAAGATCTGAGACGGCGGAGGTCCGGTGATGCAGTCAAAGCTGAAATCTAAGTCAGCAGCCGGGAAAGCACACAGCAGCCCACCTTCCACTGCAGCACCAGAAACACTCAGTACCTGGGGGCGGCAGGATGGGGGCACGTCCCAGAGCAGAGGACCAGGGGACAGACAGAAGGGGATATTTGGCCCAGATGTGCAAGGTCAAGAAACCACCAGACTTTCTGAGTCACTTCTGAACTTGGGAAGCGACATCCACCTTCATCCTTTTGGCCAGAACTGTCACACGGCTAAGCGGGTGGGGCTTGGAGACGTCCATTTCCAGCCTGTTAGTACAGGAAGGCCAGGGACACGGGACCCGGCAGACTTAACTGCCACGAAGTGTCACTTAAATGGAGCAAGAAGACACATGTCCAGACACACGAGGGCTAAGAGAACTTCCGCTCCAAACCCGTTTCGGGTCCACTAGGACAAAATTCAGCTGTGTGACCACAAGGAAGTCACTGGCATGGCTCACGTGAGCAGAGTCCATGGCGAGCAGAGTTCATACCGCCCTCCACCGACCAAGTCAGACACACGGTGGGCGGGCAGGCGGGTGCAGGTGGCCCCACGGCTTTCCAACCTGCCACCACGCGCACATTCCAGCAGGAGGAGAAGTGTGAAGAAGGGGCCTTCTTTCCAGCAGGGGAGGCTGGGCCCGCGTGGGGATGTGGCCCCAGGATGGCTGGCAGCCCGGGGAGGAACCTCAGAACGTTCTTCCTCGGGAGGCCAGGTGGACCCAGTGGATAAAATTAATTAGCAACTCACAGTGAAAGAACATGGCATTTTGCATTTTAAAAGTAAACCCAGGGCTGCCCTGGTGGCGCAGTGGCTGGGAGCCCGCCTGCCGATGCAGGGGACGTGGGTTCGTGCCCCGGTCCGGGAGGATCCCACGTGCCGCGGAGCGGCTGGGCCCGTGGGCCATGGCCGCTGAGCCTGCGCGTCCGGAGCCTGTGCTCCGCAACGGGAGAGGCCACTACAGTGAGAGGCCCGCGTACCGCAAAAAAAAAAAAAAAAAAATGGAAACCCAAGTCTAGACAACAATTAGTCGAGGGGAGAGGGGTCCAAGGGGAATGAGAGGCTAACATCTTGATGCTCCACAGGGAAGGATGGAGACGCTTCCTGTAAACCTGTTAGAACAAGTTAAGTGCATGGAACGTTCAATAGTGCTCAGTCTGTTCATATGATGGAGTATCACTCAGCCATAAAAAAGAACAAAACAGTGCCATCTGCAGCAACATGGATGGACCTGGAGATGATCGTACTGAGTGAAGTAAGTCAGACAGAGAAACAGAAATATCAAATGATAGCGCTTACATGTAGAATCTAATTAAAATGAACTTATTTACACAACAGAAACAGACTCACAGACCTCAAAATCAAACTATGGTTACCAAAGGGGAAACGTGGGGGAAGTGACAAATTAGGATATTGGGATGGACATATACACACTCCTCTGTATAAAAGAGATAACTAATAAAGACCTACTGTATAGCATGGGGAACTCTACTCAATATTCTGTAATAACCTAGATGGGAAAAGAATCTGAAAAAGAATGGAGATACATATATATCTGAATCACCTTGCTGTACACCTGAAACTAACACATTGTAAATCAACTATACTCCAGTAACATATTTTTTTAAAAAGAAAGAAAAATTTCAAGTTAAGTGCACAGAACGTTCTATAGTGCAATGTCCATTAATAAGATGGAATATTACTCAGCCTTAAAAAGGATGGAAATCCTGACACAGGCCTCAACGTGGATGAACCTGGAGGGCATTGAGTGAAACAAACCAGTCACAAAAGGACAAATCCCGTGTGATCCCACTCATACGAGTTCCCTAGAAGGGTCAAACTCACAGAAACAGAAAGGATGGTGGGGGCCCGGGGCTGGGGGAGGGGCTGGGAGGGACTGTTTAATGGGGACAGAGTTTCAGTTTTACAAGATGAGAACAGTTCTGGGGATGGAAGGTGGTGATGGTCTCACAACCATATGAGTGTACTTAATGCCACCAAGTTGTTCACCTAAAAAAGGTTAACAATGGTCAACTTTATGTTATGTATAGTTTACCACAATTTTAAAGTCAGTGAATAAAATGTATTTTTACCCTTAAAAAACATTCAACGGTGAATTACAGAAGTTGTTTTTTAATTCCACTTTGCCAGACCTGCAGAGGATAAAAAGTATGGTGGAAAATGTGACGGATCCAAAAGACCGGGGACGGAGAGGGGAGAGGGTTTAAAAAAAAAAAAAGATGACAAACACATCAAATGAGATGGTAGAAAGAGGTCCAAATATAACAGAACTCACAGTAAATGAATATGGATTAAGCTCATCTTTTCAAGCAGAGATTTCCACATAGCACGTAAACAACAAAGTCCACTTTTGAAACAAAACTGTGCCGAGCGTCTTAGTCAGCTCAGGGTCACTATAACAAAGCACCACAGACCGGGGGCTTCAAACAGCAGACATTTATGTCTCGCAGTCCTGGAGGCTGCAAGTCCCAGATCGAGGTGCCAGCGTGGCCAGGTCCTGATGAGGACCCTCTTCCTGGCTTGCAGACGGCCGCTGTGTCCTCACGTGGTGGGGAGACCCATGGTCCCTCCCTCTTATCAGGGCACTAATCCCATCATAGGACCCCACCCTCATGACCTCTTCTAACCTTAATCAACTCCCAACGGCCCCACCTCCAAATACAATCCCACTGGGGCAGGGCTTCAACAAGTGGATTTGGGCGGTGGGGGCGCGGGGACACAGACACTCAGTCCACAGCAGAGGGTTTGAGAATAAAGGGTGGGAAAACATACACCATAAAAACACAAACCAAACCAAAGCTGGTGGCACAATTCTATCAGGCAGAATGGAACTAAGTCAAAAAGGATGACTAGTGATAAAGAGAAACACGGTAACAAAGGAACCAGGAAAACCAAACCTGTTACCAAGTTAGCATGAAAATGTGCACAGCAAAGGTGACAGAAGTACAGGAAAGTGACACAATTGCCTGTGAGGTTCCAACAAACCATCTACGCCCAAAACCAATAGATGGTTCAGCCAGCAGAATCAGTGGCAATGGCTTTCCCAAACCTGACACCTCCCCTCGGTTCCCAGGACTTAGGAAGATGAGGGTGAGATGCAGGACTCCACACTTGGACACGTCGCAGGGGATTCAAGATTATGAAAGACCAACTCTACAAACTTGCAGAGAAAAAGCGAAGATCACAGACAAAGAAGCAGGGATCAGGCTGATGTGAAAACGTTAACAGCCACGCTGGATGCAAAAGCACCAAGCGTGGGAGATGCTGCAGGGCTTACTCGACTCAGCCCTGTTGGAAAACCGTGTGGCATCACCTGGAGAAGGTTAACAGCCCCTTACCTGTGTCCCAGCAGTTTTACTCCTTAGTACATACCCCAGGGAAACTCCTTTGCACATACGAGAGATGCACACACAGGAGCAGTCACAGCAGCATGGCTCGCGGTGGCAGTAACCTGGAAAATCCAAATATCCATCGATGGGGACGGGATGGGACAGCGTGGAACACTCACATAAGGGTCCTTCACTGGCACACAGAATGAATTACCAGACACGCGAAAGTATGGATAAATCTTAGTAAAACATGGAGGGAAACGCATCTCCAAAGAAGAATATATATAGCATGACACCCTTTCCATAACATTAAAAACAACTGAAACCAAAATATGCATTCAGAAATGCATATCGATTTGATAAATCTGCACAAAATGGAAACAAAGGAAAGGCGCTCCCAGGTCTCAGGGTGAAGGTGCCTCCCGTGAACGCGGCGGGGACAGGTGGGGGCCCTCGGTGAAATGCAGTCATTGTGGAGATTTCAGCTTTGGTTTGGGTGGTGGGTTTGCAGGTGCCTCCATGATTTAAAGTAACAAATTAAAGAAATGACTGTGTAAATAACGACATCCAGCGTGGACCAGTGAAGGGAGCATATCATGAACCAAAGGCGATGATCCCTCCAATTCTCTGCACTTGTCGTCCATTTAAAAAGAAGACTGTGGGTCTTCCCTGGTAGTCCATTGGTTAAGACTCTGCACATCCAGGGTTCGATCTCTGGTCAGAGAAGATCCCTCATGCCACACGGTGTGGCCATAGAAAGAAGACTGTGACCAGAATCTACACAGGATGCCTCCGAACTAATAAGAGAAAGACAATCGGATAGAAAAACAGAATATGCAAAATTCATGGAAAAGGGACCACGAATGTTCCATGGAGATGTGAGAAGATGATCAACCTCGTGAATAATCAAGGAAATTGTGAAGGTAACTCGCGATCCCAGCCCCACCACATGGGCGAGACTAACGCTACCACCTGCGTCAGGGGTGGAGAAGCCGCCAACGCTCATATTCTGCTAGTGAGAACGTGAGTGAAGACAGATGCTTTAGAGGGGAAAAAAAATACTGAAAAAATCGAGTAAAGTTAAAAGGTGCTGCTCTTTTGGAGATATAAGTGGCCCCCGTTCCTTCACAGCAGCAGAATTTCATCTGGACACCTGGGCACCCTTTCCCTGTGGACCCACATGTCCAAATTCAGGACAGTGGGGTGTGAGCCAGCTGTCTTGTGCCAGCTTCTGAGAACCACACAAAGAGATCCTACAAGCGTCCCCTTTCGAGGTCTTCAGCGCCCTGTCTGTGCCTCGGCTGAGAACCTGGATGGAGCATCAGGGCTCACAGGGGAGCCAGGAGACGGGAGGGACGTGGGTCCCCAGTGGGCTGGGATGGACCAGCAGCCTGGACACCTTCCAGACTCACGTGGGAGTGACACGAACATCCATGTCATCTAATCACCCTCCTCTCGTTTTGTGCCTCCCTGCGGGGACATAGACGAGTCCACAGTCAGGTCAGCAGGCCTTCCTCCGTGACCCAGCACCAATGAGGAAGGAGTCAATTCCACGGTGACCACTGGGCTGATGGGCACAGGGCGACCCCCAAGCAAATTCCGGTCTGGTCACCATGAAGGAGTGGCCACGGGGCGGCCACGGGGCAGCCACTGGGCGTCCACGGCAATGCCCTGCCCGCAAACCCAGCAGGCATCTTCCTCACCTGTCTTGACCTCCATCCCCATCCCCCCAGCCCCCTCTCTGCCATTCCTCCCACCCCTCGGCTGTCCAAGCCTCGCCCCCACCTGTGACACTTAATTTGATGTGTCGAGCGGGCTGGGCCACAAGAGCCCAGGCAGCATGTGAGGCTATTCTGGGTGTGTCGGTGAGGGTGTAAGCAGATGGCCTTCCCCGTGCGGCGGTCCTCACCCAATCCTGGAGGCCTGGAGAGAGGAGCAAGGAGCGGGGGGCGAGAGGTGGGCTCGCCCCTGCCTGAGCTGGGACACCCATCCTCCCCCGCCCTCGGACATCCGCGCTCCTGCCTCGTGGACCTTCGGACTCAGACTGAACGACAGCGCCGTCCTCCTGGTCCCCAGCCCACAGCTGGCAGGTCATGGGCCCGCTCGGCCTCCACGGTTGCGTGAGCCAACACCTCATAAAGGGTCTCTTCTGTTCCATATCTCTCCCACTGGCTCTGTCTCTCCAGAGAACCCTGACCAACACACCTGCTCCGAACCGCTGCTGTTCTGCTCTCAGCCCCCTGGTGCGATCCCACCTCCAGCCGTCTCCCTGGGAGAAGTCTGCCCCGGGCGCCCTGCATACTGACCCAGCTGACACACGTGAGCCCCCACCGCTAGTCTGAACCCCTCGGGCAGCGCCCAGCCTCAGACCCTCTGACTGAGCGGTCTTCTCCTTGGTCTTTCTCCAGTGAACTGGCAGTTACCTTGTTTTTGCCACAGATTAAGCCACTCACACTTCAGCCATGAGAGGCCGTGCAACACTGCAGTGTCCCATCCCTCCTCCACCTGGGCCATCGGCAAAAGGGTCCCCAGAGAGCAGATGACGTGGCGGCCATCCTAACAGGGGCGATGACGGTGGTGGCTTCTGTTCTGGGCTTATCACTAACTGGGTCTCCACCACGTTACTGGACAAAATGAATCGGATAGGGCTTCCCTGGTGGTGCAGTGGTTGGGAGCCCGCCTGCCGATGCAGGGGACGCGGGTTCGGGCCCCGGTCCGGGAAGATCCCACGTGCCGCGGAGCGGCTGGGCCCGTGAGCCACGGCCGCTGAGCCTGCGCGTCCGGAGCCTGTGCTCCGCAACCAGTGAGAGGCCCGCGTACCGCCAAAGGAAAAAAAAAAGAAAAATGAATCGGGTAATGTGAAGTTTAGCTATTACTTAATATGAGGGAGTTCGATTTTGCCAAGTTGGGTTTTTACTATGATGAAGCTATTTTCCTACAGAAAAAGTGAACGTGCTTTGGAACGGAAGAAGACGGGTCAGGAGTTCGAATGTGTTTCCGTCTTGAGGGACCGAGCTGCGTCGTGCAGGGGCAGACTCTGCCTGGTGCCACCACAGCAGGTGAGGTGCGTCTGAGCCCCCACTCCAGGAGGAGGAAGGGGGACGCGGAGGCCCCTCACCCTGGGGAAGAGGGCAAGGTCCTCGGCCTCAAACCCAGGGGCCTCGTCTTCCGCTGGCATCCTGGGCTGTCAGACCCCAGACCCAGCGAGGCAAGTACCCCACCCCCGAGGCCGGCCCTCAGAACACGGCCGTCTTGGAACCAGTTCTGGCCCAGGGCCCCTGAGGGGCCCACGCTGGGGGCTTCTGAGAGGGACTTCCCTACCAACGGGGGAACCCGCAAGGAGGAGTCCCCGCCCTCTCCTTCCTGAATTGGGATGCTGTTTTTGAGATGACAGGAGCTGTGAGCTGACGAGTGAGGCGATGACAGACGGGGAGCAGCTGGGTGGCGCTGCTGTCACTTCTGGCCATCACAGACCACCTCAGGAAGCCAGGGAAGGGCAGGCTGGGACGTCCCCATCTTGTTCCCAAGGCAAACCCAGAGGGCAGACACCTCGGGCCACGAGCCAGACAACAGCCCCGGTCATGAAAACGGTGGGTGCCGGCCTGGGCCTCATTCGGAGGCCCTCAAAGTTGGGGGTCAGGGCACATGGCCCATTAAACCAAGTCAGGACCAGTGTGCCTGGCGCCGCAGGGCCGTGGAGGCCAGTGGAGGCAGAGGTAGGAGGCTCGGACCAGCGCTGACGCCCAGGAGGACGGGGGAGCCTGGGGCTCCGTGAGCCCAGAGCCGTCTTCTCTGCCCTGGGAGTGCGCCAAGTTCCCGTCTCTGACACCGGGACACGGGGCCTCACAGCCAAGGCAACCCCAGAGCAACGGCCCCATCGCTAGGCGGAGACCCAAGGGCCAGCAAGGGGCTCCTCCGGGAAGAGGCAGGAAGCCAAAACAGACCGTCGGGGGAGGGAGCGGGACCCTGGGGCCCCTCAGACCCACTCTCCCACGGGTCCTCCCTGCCGTCCCCGTCTGACTGCCCAGAGAGACCAGGACAGGACAGAAGTGGGCCGGCCCAGCCGCCCACCGTCACTCGCTCACACCCCGCCCCTCGGCGCCCCTCCGCAGCTATCGAGAGACTGGACGCATCAAACAGGCAGAGCTGTGCCACGTTCCATACAAAACTGTAAACAAGAGTCTTTAAAATGACAGAGGCCTCCTTAGTCCCAAACTCAGCCAGAGGCCCCCACCCAGGGACCCCAGGGGAACAGACCTCCGCCCACTCTGTCCTCCCTTCCCACCCAGGCCCCCAGCAGGCGGAGGTGGGACCCTTCCCGCTCCGGCTCAGGCCGTACACACGGGCGCCCACGCTGGGCGGACTGGCCGAGCAGGGGCTGAGGTCCGCGGTCCGAAGGATTCCTGAGATGAAAAGCGGCCGGGGGTCGCCCCCACCCCCCCGGGTTCGGGCACTCTCCGCACCTAGCCCCGTTGGGAGCCCGCCCCCACCCCACCCCATGCAAGCCGCGCGGCTGCAGCCACGCGGCTCAGCGCCCTGGGGCGGCCCCTGTCACGTGTCCAGGGCGTCTCGCGTGGGTGAGGGCCCGTGGGGGCGGCCCGGCTGGCCGTGCAGCGGCGCGTGCGGCGGCACCGAGTTGCGCCGGGGGGCTGGGGGCTGCAGCTCCAGAGCCAGCGCGGGCGGTGGGAGGTCGCGCACCTGGCGGCGGTACTCCAGGAAGGTGCAGGCCTTGGTGGCGAGCGCCACCACGTTCTTGCCCACGAAGATGGCCGAGACGCGGCTGTCGCGGAAGAGAGCCATGTTGGCGGCGCGCGCCAGCACGGCCACCACGTTGACGGTGGCGAGGCTGAGCACCGGGTAGAGCATCATCTTCTGCGGCGCGACGCGCTCGCCCTGCATGCTGACCTCACTGAGCGCCACGCACGGCAGAACCAGCAGCAGCGCGTAGCAGTAGAAGAAGGTGAGGCCCTCGGCCCAGAGCGGCAGCGCGGTGCGCGGCGGCTCCCACAGGCTGGCCTGCATGTCCAGCAGGTCCAGCAGGTCCAGCGCCACCCAGAAGAGGCGGCCGCGCAGGTCCTCGCGCTTCCGGAAGGTGCGCACGTACTCCATGCGGTCGAGCGCCACGAGCAGCAGGAAGAGGCCGGGCACGCACACCGACAGCAGCAGCGTCAGCGCCTTGCGCGCCAGCGGGTCGGCCGCGCCGCGCCGCGCCGCCTTGTAGCTCTGGAAGATGAAATAGAGCTTGATCTCCAGCGCGAAGATGTAGAGAAACCAGAGAACCATGGCGTAGCCGCGCCTGGCCGTGCGCACCTCGGCGCCCGCCCACACGGCCACGTAGCGCAACACCAGCAGGAAGCACACGTCGCCCACCAGCACGATGATGCACACGCCGACCTTGCGCGGGCCCTGGTTCTGCTCCACCAGGTACGCGTCCATGACCGCCATGCTGCCCATGATCACCAGCGTGGTCAGGCACACGTGGCGCCGGTCCGGGGGCGGCAGCACCATGGTCGGCCGCCGGGGCCCCGACCTGGGCGCGCGCAGCCCCACGCTAGGCGGGACGAGGCCCGGCGGCGGCGGCGGCAGCGGCGGCGGCGGCTCTGCTCAGCCCTCGGGCATGGCGCGGGGCCTGTCCAGCCGTCCCGAGGGCGCCGCTGCTCCCGGCTGGCGAGCTCAGAATCTGAAGAGATCAGAGCAGACAGAGTCAGGATGCGGAGGGGGCGGCCTCTCCCACCCCGGCGACGTGCTTCCCGCGAGGGGCGCTGTCCCCACCCGGGGCCCCGGGCCTCGGCCGCACGCACGCGCCGATGTGCGCACGGGGGGCCGCGAGCCAGAGCGGGGCCTCCAGGGGGCGCCGCAGCCCCACCTGAGACCCGAGACCTCGTTCCCGCCACCGCCGGGGAGGAAATGGAACGGAAGTGGCTTCTCCCCGCCGCGCGCGCGTCCCCGGGGACCCGGAGGCTTGTCCCCGCTGGGCCCACGCCGCCGTCCCTCCGGCTCTGGCGGTCAGCGCCGCAGGCCCGGGATTCCGTCCCGTGGCCGTTCCCGCGGGAGCTCGGGCGTCCTCGCTCCCGGCGCCGCGCTGGGCGGGAGGCGGGCCTGCGCTCTCCGCTTTGCGCGCTCAGGGAAGGCCGGAGGAGCCGGAGCTCTGGACAGGTTTCCCGATCCAGGACTGAGAGTCATCCAGGGCCTGCGGATTCCATCCCAAAAGCCTCTCCGTGTTTCCCAACCCCTGCCTCGCAGCCCCTGCATCTTCCCTCCCTGCCTCGGCAGACTCAGTCTCCCCTCCGGTCCACCGTTCACAGGGCGTGTGGACCAGTCTCTGCCCTGCTCCCATCGTGGCTCCCTACTGCCCTGGCTGCGTCTCCTGCCATGTACATTCCCCCAGCCCCGGCGCCAGCTCACCCACGCCGCCCTGCTCACCATGAAGGGGTGGTCCCCCTGCCACTCCCTCCGCCCTGCCCTTGGGGGCAATCTCAGGAAGACTTCCCTCCGCTAACGCCCACCTGGGCCTGCTTTGGGTTCCACGGCCCCCTGCACCCCTCTCACACCCCTGGCACTGGTTGTCATGGCTGTGCTGGTCAGAGTCCCGCCGCAGGCTGCGGGTCCCCACACCTGTGCCCGTTCACACCTGGGGGACGATGGAGGCCCTGCGCCCTCACCCACCCGAAAGTCACTTGCAGGCTCACTCCCAGCCAGTCTCCCCATCCCTCCTGTCCCTCCCACAGCACCCCTGGCCCCAGGGCTCTGTTTACTGCCCTGTCTAGACAAGGACATAAAATTTAATGTCACGTGTGACTGTGGAGCCAGTGCCCAGCCTGCCCCTGGTGATACCGCAGCCCCCACTGCCTGGGGAAGGAGGTCCCCTTCCAAGTCGGCACCTCCACCCCTGCCCTCACTGCAGTGCTGCCCCACCCGGCACCCACCTCCCAGGGGTCCCTGCCGCC
>NW_006778806.1:130042-139329 GCF_000442215.2 Lipotes vexillifer
CCCCCCGCCCCCCACACACACACACACACACACACACACACACACACACACACACACACACACACACACACACACACCTGGGCTTCCTGTGGCTGCAGCAGCGGCCTGGGAATTTCCTTCATCCCAGCCCTTGGCCAACTAGCCAAACAGCCGCTGCACCGCTAACCCCTTCCTCCCCACCCATACCACGGCTCACTCACTCATCAAACATGCGCGGAGGGCTGAGGGTGCCGGGACAGACCCCGTCACAGAGGGAGCCCCGGCCCCTGCCCCAGGCAGCCAGCGCCAGGGCCTGGCCACCCCTCCCCCACACCCTGCCGGGCCTCTCCCTGGGGACTGGCCCCGCTGCCCTGGCCGGCCCGGGCCCGGCCCGGTGCCTCCTGCACGCCCCACTGCCCGGACCTCACAGACTCCGGAGCCTCCGGGCCCTTCACTGCCCGCCTCCTCCCCGGCGCCTCACACGCCCTCCCGCCCCAACCGTCCCTCAGTGCCCACAAGCGGTGGCAGGGGGAGAGAAAAGGGCCGCCCTCCCCCCGGCCCCAGCCCGATCGGACAGAGGGCGGTGAAGGGGTTGGGCCGCTCCCCGCAGCTGCGTCTCCGCTCCTCTGACCCCACCGCCCGCTCCCCCGCCAGGCCTCACCCCTGCAGCGCCGCCCCTGCATCCCGCCGCCCCTGCGGCCGGGGAGTCGGGGTTCACCGGGAGCCCCAGCCCGCGCGCCCTGCCCTCACTTACCCGCCGCCGGCCAGATGCTGCGCCGCGCCGGGGCCGGCTCCGCGGAGCCCGTAGGTGCGCGGGGCCGAGGCCGCGCTCTTCTGCGCTCGGCTGCGCCCCGAGCCCGCGCGCGCGCCCCGCCCCCGGCCTGAGGCCCCGCCCCGCGCTCCCAGCCGCCTGCGCCCGCCTGACGGAGATGGGGGTCCCCGCGACCCCGCCCCCTCCGCAGCGCCTGTTGCCAGGGTGACGGCACTGCGCAGCAACGGCCCCCGGGACCTGTGGCACTGGGCAGCCTGACGCCCCCAGGGTCCACGCGCAAGCCCGGGAAGTCTCCTCTCCACCGTCCTCACCCAGCAGCCGGAGAATCGCCCCGCGGGCGCCTCACTTCCGCTCACACCCTGAAATTCCACGGCAGCCCGTACCCGGGCCGCCCACCAGTGTGACCCCGATCGCCTGCGACAGGCGGCCTGCGGGACCCTGTGCCTTACCCGCGGAGCTAGCCCCGACGTGGGGGCCGGGCTGCCCGCCGACTATCCGCAGGTGGCCCCCCGGGACCTCGTTTGGGGACACGGCGCCGCGTCCCAGAGAAGCCCTGCATCCTGGGTTTCCCCAACCTTCCCGGTTCTTATCTGAGGGCGCAGAGCAGCGCCACTGGGCAGCCCTCATCCTCTTCTCCAGCCGTCCAGGGAGCGCGCTAGGGTTTGGAGGCTCGGGCTTCCTTCCCCCCACCGGCGTCCCCACCCTGTCCTCACTGAGCACCGCCCCCAACATGGCAGCCATGCCCACCCCAGGATGGAGGAGGGGACCGCACCGGCTGCCTGCCTGCTGCCTCTGACAGGAGACCAGGTCAGAGGGTGAAGGGACACCCCGGATCCCTCGCACCTGGTCGGCTTGCACCGAGGCCCCACATGTGCCTGGTTCCACACAGGTGGCTGAGTCTGTGCAGGTGACGGGATATACCGCCCTCCACCAGCACCGGGGGCCTGCCAGGGGTGCACCGGGGCCAGCAGGGAGTGAGGATAGCAGACCCGCCGCCCTGGGCCGTCCACGAGAGGCACACGTGAGGTGCTGAGATGCTCTTGGGCTGAGCCCTCAGGGTGGTTGACTGGGGGATACCAGCCCCCATAGCCACTCACACACTTGCTCTCACTGGAAGAAGTGTAGTCAGGACCCTAAAGCTGCCTCTGTGCCCAGGGAGGGGCCCCAGACACAGGGATGGTTGACCTTCCCCAGGAGGTCTCCAGGGACAAAGGGCCTGGGTAGCAAGGCCACTTCCTGCAGCGTGGAGGGAGGAGGCCCAGGGAGCACAGGTTCCGTCTGGCCAGCGGGCACCACCAGCAACCGCCTGGCACAACCACCCTAGCAGGCCCAGGAGCCAGAGGAGGGCCAGAAGCACCTCCAGGGCCCCCTGAGCCCACAGCACAGCCCACACGGCCGGCTCCCTCCCTCCACCGTCCGCTCTCAGGGAGGGGCTGCCCCCCAGGACACCCTGCCCATCTCCTCTCTCCCTCTGCCCTCCCCACCTCACCTAAGGGCTGCTGGGAAGGCCCAATCTTTAACCCCCGTCCTGCTTGCCTGAGTCAGTGTTCTAAACACCACACACCCCATCGCCACCCCGGCACCCAGTTCTTGCCTCTCAATCCCCTTATTTGTGTGTCCACCCTGCTAGCGCCAGGCCCAGAGCCCTAGGGACGTGGGCCGGCTCCCTCTGGAGGATGTCATTAAATTAAGGGCCTTGAGATCTGGGATCATCCAGATTATCAGGTGGGCCATAGTCATCACAAGTGTCCTATTGGGAGGGAGGCAGGGGTGCAAACACGCACTGAGGAGGGTGGCATGTGGGACCGCCGAGGGGGTCTCTGTGTGAGGACCACCCCCAGGAGACCGTCCTTCTGGAGCCACGTGTGATGAAGTGACCAGGTGAATTGTCAGGGCACCTGTAGTTTACCCTAAGTGGTCCACAATACAATGTACATTTATTTCTACACACACACTCACTTCAATAAAGAGAAACCAAATGTGGCAGGACAGTAAGAGTTGCCCAATCGAGACCAAGGATTTATACACACACACACACACACACACACACACACACATATTTTGGCGGGGAGGGGGGCCACACGGCTTGTGGGATCTTAGTTCTCCGACCAGGGATTGAACCCAGGCCCTTGGCAGTGAGAGTGCAGAATCTTAACCACTGGATTGGCAGGGAAGTCCCTGTTGTCTTTTTGTTTTATGTCTCCTGGGTTCCGTTTGGGGTGAGATGGGATAAACCCTGTCTCATTCGCTGAGTGCAGCTATAAAAAGAAGGTAATGCATGAGGTACTGAGGGCTCTGAAGCCTGAGCAGATTGGGGGGAGAATGAGAATGTGAAGCACCACCAAGCTGGTGGTGAGTTTCTGGATCTTCCCCCCATATCCCCAGGTTGGACTCTGCCTGGTCCAGAAGCCAGACATGGGGACATGACACGGACAGAGAGCTCCAGGAGGGGCCCCCTAGTTCTGCCTCAGGGAGGAAAAGAAGAGAGACTGGGAGAAGAGAGATTGGGGGGGGGTTCCATTTGCTGCTTCGGGGCACCTGGGCAATCCCACCTCCACCCAGGCTGCAGTCAAGGCATCAGGGTTCACAGGCACCTTTTTAGGGAGAAGACCCTCCTCTCCAGTCAGAGGAGACGTGGTCCCAGAGGGTGGGACCCAGTTGCCTTGAGCAGACGGGGACAGCCAGGCCCTTCTCTCTTTCCCAAGATGCAGGCACAGTCAGGCGGAGTGTGCAGGAGGGTGGGGTGACTAAAGCCCCCAACTTCTGCCAGAGGACTGGAAAGGGGAGCCCCAGGGAGCCCGAAAGTAACGGAGGCATTGCCGGAGGAGGGGCTCCAGAAGGCAACCCGCGAAGCTGTTCATGACTTTTGGGCTCAACCCCAAGCCACGTGTGCCCGGGTCTGGTCCCAACTGTCCCTGAGTCCGAGGACTGAACTACAGGACGCAGCACTGCACGAGTCCCACACTGGCCACTGGGCAGTGCCCACACAGGACGGATTCAAATAACACTGCAAAGGCTTTGAAAACAGAACTGACATTGAAACCACTACCCACAGAAGGCTATTTGGAATTTTCTGCCTGAACCCAACTGGGTTGATTGCATGCTAAAACAAAAATATCACCATTCTCAATAGGATTTAAACAAGACCGGATATTCATAACATACCGTTTGAATGTGCAGAATACAATCCAAAATTATTCTGCATATGAAGAGCCAGGAAAATCCAACCCACAAGGGAAAAGAAAATCCAATGCCATCATGTCACAAATATTCTCAACAAAATATTAGCAGATAGAAGCAAGCAACATAAAAAATAAAAACAAAGAAATACCACAACCAAAGGGAGGTTATCTCAGGAAAACAAGACTGGTTCAACGTGTGAAAATAAATCCGTGTGATCCACCATATGAACAATGTAAAGAAGAAACCATGTGATCATATCAATTCATGCATAGAAAGCACTGAACAGAATTCAATATCCATCCGTGATAAATACTCTCAGCAAACTAGAAATAGGAGAAATTTTACTAAATTTAATAAAGGGTATCTAGAAAAGAAAAAAAAAAGATACAAAACAAAACTACAACCAACATGATAGTTAATAATGAAGGACTGGGTGTTTTACCCGAAGATCAGAAACAAGGCAAAGATGTGCACTCTATCCATTACTATTCGCTATTGTACTGGCAGTCCTAGCCAACGCAATAAAATAAGAAAACGAAATAAATGACATACAGAATAGAAGGGAAGAAATAAGACTCTCTCTATTCGTAGATGGCATGAAAGTCTATGTAGAAAATCCCAAAAGTTCTACCAAAAAAAAAAAATCTGAGTACTAATAAGTGAGGTTAGCAAGGTTGCAGGATACAAGGTCAAAACAACTTCAATCCTGCTTCTACTGGAAGCAAACAACTGAAAACCAAAATTTTTAAAGCAATCATATTTACTTTAGCTCCCCCCCAAATTAAATACTTGGGTATAAATCTAACAAAACACATACAGGATTTATATGCGGAAAATGTCTGTTCAAATTCTTTACACATTTTTCCATTGCGTTATGGTCCTTTTATTGTTGAGTTGTAAGAAGGAATTCTTTTTATGTTTTGGATACAAGTCTCTTACCAGATATGTAATTTGAAAATATTTTCTCCAATTCTGTGGGTTGTCTTTTCCATTTTTTTGATGGTGTCCTCTGAAGCTTAAAAACTTTTGATGACACATGCCGCAACGAAGATCCCACGTACTGCAACTAAGACCCAGCGCAGCCAAAGTAAATAAATAAATATATATATTTTTTAAAAAAAACCTTTTGATGAAGTCCAGTTTATGTATCTCATCTTTTGTCGCTTGTGCTTTGGGTATCATATCTAAGAAGGCTTTGCCTAACCCTAGTTAGTCATAAAGATTTTCCCCCATGTCTTCTTCTAAGAGTTTTATAGGTTTAGGTTTTACATTTAGGTCTATGATCCATTTTTAGTTAAATTTTATGTATGCTGTAAGAAAGGGATCTGTTATGGGTTAAATTATGGTGCCCCAAAAGATATGCTGAAGTCCCAGTACCTGTGAGTGGGACCTTATTTGGAAATAGAGTCTTTGCAGATGTAATCAACTTAAATTGAGGTCATATTGGAGTAGGGTGGGACCTAAATCCAATGACTAGTGTCCTTATAAGGAAAGAGAGATTTGAAGACACAGACACATACACAGAGGAAAGAAGAGCATGTGATGACAGAGGCAGCTCTTGGAGTGATGCAGCTGCAAACCAAGGAATGCCACCAAGGCTTGCTGGCCACCACCGGAAGCAGGAGCAAATTCTCACTCAGAGCGCCCAGAAGGAACCACCCCCGCCAGCACCTTGATCTCAGACCTCTAGCCTGCAGAACTGTGAGAGAACAAATTTCTATTATAAGCCATCCAGTCTGTGGTCATTTATTACAGCAGCCCTAAGAAACTAATACAGGATCCAGTTTACTTCTTTTGCGTATAAAAATTTCATTCTTTTGCGTATCCAGTTGTCCCAGTACCATTTGTTGAAAAGACTTTCCTTTCCTACTGAATTGTCTTAGCACCCTTTCAAAAATCAATTGACCACAAATGCAAGGGTTTATTTCTGGATTCTCAGTTCTGTTCCATTGGTCTATATGTCTCCTCTTATTACAGTACCACACTGTCTTTTCTTTTTTTATATTTATTTATTTATTTATTTTGGCTGCACCGGGTCTTAGTTGCGGCACACAGGATCTTTAGTTGTGGCATGCAAACTCTTAGTTGCGGCATGTGGGGTCTAGTTCCCTGACCAGGGATTGAACCCGGGCCCCCTGCATTGGAAGCGTGGAGTCCTAGTCACTGGACTACCAGGGAAGTCCCGCACACTGTCTTTTTTTTTTCAAATAAACAATAATTTTATAGATAATTTTAGGAGGTATGAATGTGATAAAGAATGCTTCGGGTGGGGTGTGCTACTTTATTATTTTTTAAATATAAATTTATTTACTTACTTATTTTTTTTTTGGCTGTGTTGGGTCTTTGTTCCTGTGCACGGGCTTTCTCTAGTTGCAGCGAGCAGGGACTACTCTTGGTTGCAGTGTGTGGGCTTCTCATTGCGGTGGCTTCTCTTGTTGCGGAGCACGGGCTCCAGGCACGTGGGCTTCAGTAGTTGTGGCACGTGGGCTCAGTAGTTGTGGCTTGTGGGCTCTAGAGCACAGGCTCAGTAGTTGTGGCACACAGGCTTAGTTGCTCTGCGGCATGTAGGGTCTTCCCGGACCAGGGCTTGAACCCGTGTCCCCTGCATTGGCAGGGGGGGGGGTTTTTTTTTTTTTTTTTTTTATCTTTATTGGAGTATAATTGCTTCACAATGGTGTGTTAGTTTCTGCTTTATAACTGCACACTGTCTTGATTACTGTAGCTTGTAGTTAAGTTTTGAAATTGAGAAGTGTGAATCCTCCAACTGTGTTCTTCTTTTTTGAGATTGTTTTGGCTATTCTGTATCCCTTGCATTTCCATATGATTTTAGGATCAGTTGGTCACTTTTGAAAAAAGCCGTCTGAGGTTTTGATAGGGACTGCGTTGAATCTATAGATCAATTTGGTGATAAACGTACGACGTCTGTTCCATTTATTTAGACCTTCTTTAATTTCCTTCACCTGTGTTTTGTAGTATTCAGAGCACAAATTTTACCCAACATTTGGTTAGATTTGTTCCTAGTTTATTCTTCTTGATGCTGCTGTAAAAGTGACATTGTTTTTCTTAACTTCATCTTTGCATTATTCACTGCTAGTGCAGAGAATACAATGGACTTCCGCCTATGATCTTGTACCCTGCAGCCTTTTTCCGCCTGTCGATCTTGTACCCTGCAGCCTTTTTCCGCCTGTCGATCTTGCATCCTGCAGCCTTGCGGAACTCATTTATTAGTCCTAATATTTTTTTGTGGATTCCTCAGGATGTTCTTGTCATCTGCAAATATAGTTCTACTTCTTCATTTCCAACATGGATGCTTTTTTTTTATTTTTATTTTTTTTACTTGCTTAATCGCCCTGGCCGGAACCACCAATATAATGTTGAATAGAAGAGACGAGAGTAAACATCCTTGCCTTGTTCCTGATCTTGGGGGAAAGCTTTCAATATTTCACCATTAAGTATTATGTCAACTGTGGAGTTTGGGTAGATTCCTTTCATCAGGTTCAGGAAGTTCCTTTCTATTCCTTGTTTGTTGAATGTGACCAATTAGCTCTAACTAAGGTGTGAAGGTGATTCAACAGAGAAGGGATAGTACTTTCACTAAATTGGACGTCCATATGCAAACAAAAACAAAAACCCTCAACCTAAACCTCAAATCTCATACAAAAATTAACTCAAAATGGATCATATACCTAAATTTAAAACTATAAAACTTTTAGAAGGTAATGTAAAAGGAAATCTTCATGACCTGGTGCTGGTCAAAAACAAACAAACAAACACGACACCAAAAGCACAATCCATAAACAATAAATTGATAAACTGGACTTCATCAAAATCAAAAACTTTTGCTTTGTAAAATTCAAGTTTCAAGGAACAGTTAATTCCTACCTTAACAAGTTTTTCCAGAAAATAGGTGGCAAAGGCTGTGATGAGGCCAATGTAATCTTGATTCCAAAACATAATAAGGAACATATGAAGAAAAAAAAGAAGAAAATCATAGACCTGTTTCACTTCAAGCATAGATATGAATGTTCTAAATAAAATTTTAGCTAACCAAAACCAACTGTATATTTAAAAGTTATAGTATGATCAAATAGGACTTCTCACAGGAATGCAAGGACGGTTTGACTTGGGAAAGGGTGTTGATGTGTTAATATAATGTAATTCATTACAATAAAGTAAAGGAGAAAATCATATGATTGTCTTAATAAAGACAAAGCACTTAACAGTTATGATTCTAAAAAAGCTCCTAGGAAAATAAGAGTGGAAGGAAACTTTCTAAAAGCAATAAAGAGTTGGGACTTCCCTGGTGGTCCAGTGGTAAAGAATCTGCCTTACAATGCAGGGGACGTGGGTTCAATCCCTGGTCAGGGAACTAGGATCCCAGATGCCGCGAGGCAACTAAGCCCGCGCGTCACAACTACTGAGCTCGTGCGCCTCAACTAGAGCCCGCGTGCCACAAACTACAGAGCCCACGCGCCCTGGAGCCTGCGCACCACAACTAGAGAAGAGAAAACCCGTGCACCACAACTAGAGAGAAACCCACGCACAGCAACAAAGAGCCTGCACGCCACAACGAAAGATCCTGCATGCCACAACTAAGACCCAACAAGCCAAAAATAAAAATAAGATAAATAAATCTTTAAAAAAAAAAAAGCTATAATAAGTTACATACCAAAAGAGCACAGCAAGCACCGTACTTAATGGAGAACGTTAGCTACATGCCCTTGAAGACTGAGAATAAGCGTTAGCAAGACGGCCAAAATGAAACTACCATCATCACAGTATCTTCCTACACCAGCAACAGTAGGCAATAAATCTCTCCATATAGAACCCCTACCGGTTCTGCTCCTCTGGTTGGACCCTGATGAAACACACGGTGATAAAAGCAGCGTAGTATTGGTACATGAACTGACCAGTGGAACAGAAGGGAGGTCAGGATAGACGGGAGCTGAATATGGAGAAGGCCCAGATCAACGAGGACAGGATACGTCTGTGTGTAGACGGTGCTGGAAACTGGCTCACCACATGGAAGAGACCTGGATTCCTGCCTGACACCACACACAGAGGTGGACTCTGAATGGAGTGAAGGCCTAAACGTTGAAGAAAAAACTGACAGAAGGAAATGTAGGGGAATATGACACAAGAGAGGGAAGCATGTCTTCAAATGTTAATTGTAAAAAGCAAGAGGCAAAAACATGATGAATCAATTAAAACAAACTTTAAATTTTCTATTCAACAAAGGGAAACCATGAGCAAACTTTTAGACAGATGACAGAATGCAGAAGATATTTATAATGCGTAAAACCAATGAAGGGGGCTTCCCTGGTGGCGCAGTGGTTGAGAGTCCGCCTGCCGA
>NW_006778806.1:139516-141056 GCF_000442215.2 Lipotes vexillifer
AAAAAAAAAAAAAAAAAAAAACAGTGAAGGATTCATATCTCGAATTTTCAAGGAACTTCTGCAAAGCAATTTTTGAAAGTCAGCCGCCCCCACACACCAACAATTAAAGGATATGACCAGCCAGTTACAGAAGAGGAAGGCCCCAAAACTAAGCAAGTGCATGAAAAGACAGTCAAATTCAATGATTAGAGTAATGTCAAGTAAACTGGGAGACCACTTAATGCCTATTCAACTGGCAAACCTGCAGAAGCTAGGACATGCTGAGGGAGGGTCACAGGGACCGAGGATATAGGAACTGGTGGGACCATGGACTGGAACATCCAACCGACCACCTGGAGAACTCAATGGTCTGCTCCAGGTGTGTACCCCAAAGCCCTGCTCCCACAGGTCCACCCAAGAGCGGGGGCTTTTGTGAGGCAGCCAGGGTGTCCACGTGTAGGAAATGGTAAATGTAGTGAATCTGGGACCTTATCCGCTGGGCAGAAGCAGTGAAGAGCTGTACACACAGCTTCGAGGATGGAGCTTTAAAAACACAATACAGGGAATACCCTGGCGGTCCAGTGGTTAGCACTCCGGACTTTCACTCCTGAGGTCACAGGTTCAATGCCTGGTCAGGGAACTAAGATCCCACAAGCCACTCGACAAAAAAAAATAAAGTAAAATACAATAAAACACAATGCAAAGTGGAAAGAAACAGAATAGGGAAACACAAAGACTTGAGTTGATTAGGGCCATAGTTCCCAAACTGTGTGCCGAGGCACCCCAGGGTGCTACAGTGAATTCTCAGGGGCACTACAGGGTATTTTCCATTTTTGAGGGAAACACGGGATACAGAGCATGCCAGACACATTGTGAATAATTCGACTGAACTCAGAGTTTCCATACTGGATTGCACTGCTTTCCTTTCTAAGATACCTCTTTGCAAAGCTGGTTTAACAGCAGTTGCTGAAATAAAAAAGCAAACACCAGGCAAAAATCCCCATGGATCAGGTAATGCAGGTGGCAGTGTCCAATGTGATTAAGGTTTGAAAAAGTGTGTAGAGTCTAACAGTTACAGATATCCTATTAATAAGTAACTGTAGTTTCTAAGAATTAAGTTTTTTTTCAATTTATGTGTTGTTGGTTTGTTTGGGGTTTGGGGTTTGTTTTCTAAACTGCTACTAAGTTGTTAGTACCTAAATACTTATTAAGCTCTTTGGCCACAATACACAGAAGTGTTAGGTGTTTCTTTGGACCAAGAGGTGCTGTGAAAAAAATTACTGAGCCATTCACTGCAAGCACCATGAGCTGAGAAAGTGCAGGAACCCTGAGTTAGGGCAATGCTAGCTGCCAAAACAATCAGACCCAAGAAACAACTTTAGGGGGAGCTAACAGTCACCGCTACCTTCCTCCCAAGGGAGACGAGCCAGGGTGCCCCATCTGGTCCCTGCCCCTGGCTCACCTCCCAGGGGCTCTGCGGGCTGCACGGTTGTCTCCATCAAGCCATGCCTGGCTCTCGATGACCCAGAGATCCTCTAAAACTAAACTAAAAACAGGAATG
>NW_006778806.1:141384-154697 GCF_000442215.2 Lipotes vexillifer
AATGCCTGCACACCCGCATTCATCACAGCATGTTCTTCACAACAGCCAAGAGCTGCAAGCGCCCAGATGTCCACTGAAAGATGAGGGGGTAAGCCTATCGAGGTCTATTACGCAGCCTTAAAAGAGCAAGAAATCCTGACGCCTGCTACAACATGGATGAACCTCGAGGACTTTATCTCAGTGAAATAAGGCAGTCACAAAAGGACAGATCCTGTGTGAGTCCACTCATATGAGGTCCCTAGAAGAGTCAGATTCACAGAAACAGAAAGGATGGTGGGGGCCCGGGGCTGGGGGAGGGGGAATTAATGTTTAGTGGGGACAGAGTTCCTGTGCTGCAAGATGTAAGAAGTTCTGGAGATCTGTAGCGCAACTGTGTGAATATTTTAACACTGTTGAACTGTACACTTCAAAATGGTTAAGATGGGACTTCCCTGGTGGCGCAGTGGTTAAGAATCCGCCTGCCAATGCAGGGGACACGGGTTCAAGCCCTGGTCCGAGAAGATCCCACATGCCGCGGGGTAACTAAGCCCATGTGGCACAACTACTGAGCCTGCGCTCTAGAGCCCATGAGCGTAGAGCCCGTGCTCCACAACAAGAGAAGTCACTGCAGTGAGAAGCCCGTGCACCGCAACAAAGAGTAGCCCCCACTCGCGGCAACTAGAGAAAGCCTGGGCAGCAACAAAGATCCAACGCAGTCAGAAAATAAATAATAAAAATAAAATAAATAATTTTTTTTAAATGGTTAAGATGGCAGAAGAAAGAATTAAATCATGCCATTTTTAGGAACGTGGATGCAATTAGAGATCATCACACTAAGTGACGTAAGTCAGACAAAGAGAAATATTACATGATATCATTTATATGTGGAATCTAAAAAATAATACAGATGAATTTATTTACAAAACAGAAACACACTCACAGACATAGGAAACAAACTTACGGTTACCAAAGGGGAAAGGGGGTGGGGAAGGATAAATTAGGAGCCTGGGATTCATACAGTCCTACTATACATAAAATAGATAACAAGGATTTTTTGTGTGTGTGTTTTGACAAATCTATTTAACCATGAAATGACCACCCCAATCTAGATAAAAGGCAACAAGGATTTACTGTATAGCACAGGGCACTATATTCAATATGTTGTAATAACCTATAATGGAAAAGAATCTGAAATATATATATATATAAAATATATATATATATATACATATATACATGTGAATCACTTTGCTGTATACCCAAAACTAACACAGTATTGTAAATCAACTGTATTTCAATTTTTAAAAAATGGTTAAGATGGCAAACTTAATGTTATGTGTTTTTTACCACAATTTTAAAAAATTGTCCCTAAAAGGGAAGGAAAAAACTTGGGAATTGTAAATGAAGACGGTAAGAAGAAAAACAACTTAAAAGAGGAGCCACCAGCTCACAAGCCCCACAGCAGAGAGAGCAACAGATCCCAGGCCCCAAATCTACCAGAGTCCACCAGGTCCCAGCCCAACACCCCTCACCCGCCTTCTCGCTGAACCCCAGAAGCTCTCCCGCCAGGGGCAGACGGGGCCTTTTGGAATGAAGACAGGACCTGGCCCTGAACGGTGCCCCGGCCCCGCTCAGAAGAAACTCCGAAATCCTGACCTGGGGCACAAAGGCCTGCAGCCCCTGCCCCTCTGCGACCCCACCTCTGAGCTCATGTCCTACCCCCTCCCAGACGCCCCCGATGCAGCCCCGGCATAAGCACGCCATTTCCTTTGCCTGGACCACCCTCCTGGGCGGGACACTCAGCACCCTCTCCCCCCCTCCTTTACTGTCTGGGCAGAGGCCTCCTCTGACCACCACCCTCTGTCACCTCGTGCCCCGACCCCGCACAGCCAGGGCCATCGCCCCCTGATGCATATTCGTTTATGGTGTTTGCTCTCTCGCAGACCCTGCACCCAGCCCCGGGGCTGGCACACGTTGGGCACCTCGGGAATCCTGGCTGATGGATGAGAGGAGGAACAGCCCAGCTCGGCCAAGAAGGACAGAGAGGCCGGCGCCCTGCTGCACTCAGCACCCAGGACCCAGTTGGGGGCCCCGGAGCTCCAGAGGCACAACTTCATGGCCACCAGCCACACCCACAGGCAAGGACACGGGTGCCGGGGCCTACGGACCAAGGTTGTCAACTGTGCCCGCCAACAGGGATTGTCTCCCAAATGCCGCTGAGAGATGCTCCTGTCCACCCAAACCTGAACTTCAGCAGGCCACGGGGAATACCCCTCAGGCTGCAGGTGGGCCCCGGGGGGGCCTCAGTCCTGACCAGCCAGCCACGCCCCCCAAGCCAAGGTCAAGCCAAGGTCGACCAATGCAGATAAGGACAAGGGAGAGGGAGGCCGGCCAGTGGGTAGTGGGGTAGGGCGCCTAAAGGACCATGAAGGTGGAGGTGACAGAACACGAGCCCGAGCACAGGAGGCAGAGCGGTCTGGCCGCGGGAAGGAACCTGGACTGGCTTCTCGATTTCTGACCTCGTGGTTGACACACCCAAAGGTTAGGTGCCCTGGGGGCGAGTGGGAACCGTTCGTAAACCCACGACCACAAAGCCCCGCAAGGCAGCCCCGCTGTCCCGAGCTTACCCACAGATAAGAATCCCTTCCCTACCCCAGTCATGGCTGTTTTAAAGACCTCCTGTGTGTCGTCTTCTGCGACATGCCTGTGTTTTCTAGAAGACTCTGAGAGTTTTTGACTCCGGATCCCAGGAGGCCGCTGCAGCGTGGCCAGCCGGCTGTCCCGGTCACCCCCTCACCCACCCCCCTTGGCGGACGGCAGGGACCTCCCACATCCGCTCCTGCCCCCGCGACTCCGAGGGGGTTGGGGGCCTCTCACAAGCCGCGCCCGTGCGCTTCCCGGGGGTAGTTCGAATCCAGCCCCACCCCTTCCCGGTGCCCCGCCCACCTGCGGCCGCACAGCGCGCCTGCACGTCCCCGGTTACAGTTTGACTTATCTGAGTTCCTGTTTCCCCCTCTCCGCGGTGTCTGCCCCTGAGCCGACGACCTTATCAGCGCCACACCAGTTCTCCCCGGGCTACAGGTGTTGCGATAAACTCTCCCGCTTGCTCAGCCTTGCCTTTCCGCTGTCTTTACAGTGTCTCTTAATGAACAGGTTCCTAGTCTTGATGCAGCGACTGACTGTGGTTTTAGGAAGCCCCTCCAGAGGGGAGCGTGGCATCCTCACCTCCTGCAGGGCTGTGTCTATGGGTCGGTGGGGAACCCTGCAGCCCGTGTGCAGTCCTCACACATGCAGCCAGGCCAGGCTTCAGTGCACGCGTGGGCCCATGCTGCCCCACACCCCGTCTGTCCCGTGGGTCTGGGGTTGGTGGGCAGGGTCTGAGCCCTGGGGTCAGGCCTGTGAACCTGTCCTGTCACATGCAGAGGGGACTGCAGTGGCTGCGGGACTGCGGGGCTGGGGAGTGTTGGAGATGACAGCCCGCATGAGGCCTGAGGTCCACAGTGGATTCTCCCCGGGGCCTCCTGCCTACCCACCAGACCTCAGCCCCACAGAACGGCTGGGTCAGGGACATGAGCCACTAACTTACATCACCGCAACAGTAGGAGCCAAACCCCAGGGCCCACGCCTGCAGCCTTGGAAAGCTCCTGGCTCACGGGGTCACCGTGACGGGGTCACCGCGGACGGCTCCACTCACCCCCAGCTTGGCCTCTCGGGCAGGTTCCACCTTGTGTTTCAGAATCACCAGCCCAGGTCCCACAGACACAGACACGCTTGTGGTTTTGATTGAACTGTACTGAATCTACAGATCAGTCTGAGAAGTGACAGCTCAATAACGTAGAGTTTGCATTTGAGTTTCTAAAACTTAAGTTCCCGAGAGCCAGTGGCCATCCCAGCTTCAGGGAGTACACAGGAGGCAGGGAACTTGCCCCGTGGGGCAGTCAGGACGGCAGCAGGGGGTCCAGAAGTGCCTTTAAACACTCGAGGGCCACAGGCGGGGGCCTGAGTCCCGTGTGCCCTGGACCCGACTGGAGCAAGCAGGGAGCCCATAAGAGGGGCTAGGAGACGGGGACCAGGCCTTGGAGGGAGGGGCTCGGGCCAGAGGCTCTCTGGGGCCCGCCTGTGAGGAGAGGGTCGGGGGGCACTCCTGAAGGGGGGCCAGCTCGACCCCGGTCTGGTCAGTGCTCCCAAGGCCAGTGCAGAGGCACCACAGGTGTGCCCCAACCCGGGACAAAGGAGGCCCAGAATGGCCCAGAGGGGCTAGTGCCCCTGGGCATGAGCCAGCACTCCCCAAGTGGACAGCAAAGGCCAGTGAGGAGGCGTTGTGGCTGGGCCCTGGGGCCTAAGCTGGCTGGCAGCAGGTCAGGGTGGAGAACACTGGGGGACAGGGGAGCCCGGCAAGGGAGGCCGGGCTGAGGCCATGTCCACGGGCGGGAGCGGGACGGGGCAGGTGCCAAGAAGCCAAGCCTCCTGGGAAGGAGCGGAGCCTGTTCTGGCAGAGGCTGGGGGCACATCCTCTGGACACAGATGGCTCTTTGTCAGGGCGGAGCCCAGCTCCCCGAGCAGTCTCGGGAACAAAGCCCCCTCTGTCCACAGTGGCCTCCCCCTCCCCCCCCGGGGGCACCACCCCCAGAAACGGAGCAGAGTCCCCCCACTACCCAAGGTTCCCATCAGGCGTCCCTGCCCAACACAGACACACACACACACGCACGCACACACGCACACCAGGTACAGGCATGGCCCAGGTGGGGTGTACAAAGGGAGCCCAGGATGAGGGTGCTCCAAGGGTGCATCCAGGACACTGCATCCCTGGGGCCCTCACGCCCACCCTGTGCTGCAGGCCATGCCTGTCCATCCAGCACCTGAGCAGTCCTAGACCAGCCCAGCCTCAGCCACCACTGCCCAAAGACCCCTCGCCCTGGGCCTGAGGGGAGCATCCCCTCCCCAGACAGAGACCCAGAAGGGTGGCAGAGGGACAGCTGGAGCCTCAGCCCTGCAAGGAAGCCTCCACAATTTATTTCCGGGTCTTCTCCAGATCCTGAATGCCCACGGCCACCACAATGGGCCTGCCCCCAGCACTGCAGGCTGCGGGGCTGGGTACTGCCCAAAGTGGGGACCCAGGGCCCAGGGCCCTGCGTGCCTGCACCACCAGGGCTGTGTCTGTGTCACCCCTGCAGCTACCCGGCCTGGAATCTGTCCCTCCAAGGCCCAGCCAGGCTGAGGGGTGTGCCCCCGGAAGAAGGGAACGTCAGCGTCCAGGTGGCAGGATCCAGACGGAGCCGGGTGGGGCTCCCACCAGCCTGGCCAGCTCCTGCCGACACTGGCCCTGGAGCTGGTGCAGCACCACCTCCAGGTGGGCCTCCCGGCTCCTCAGCGCCTCAATCACTTCAGGGGCTCGCAGGCCTGGGTCCCCGGGCGCCCCAGCCTCAGTCCTCACCAGCCGGTGGGGCCCGTGGGGCTGGGCCAGGCTGCAGCCGCTGCCTCGCTCGCAGGCCTGCCGCAGAGCGGCCAGGTCCTGCCCCACGGCCTCCCGCAAGGCCGTCCTTGTGGTGCTCCACTCGGGCCCACAGCCTCCGACCTGCACAGGGGACATGGCAAGTGAGCCGAGGGTGACCAGTCTCACCAGGACCCTGGCTCAGGGCCCTCGGCTCTCCCTGAGCCCTGCCCCCAGCCCCCAGCAGTCCTGCGGCCCCTCCCAGTGCCCAGAGCCCACCGCTCTCAGGAAAAGAGGACCAACTCCAGCGCCAGCTCTAAGGCCTGGCTCCTCCAGGCTCTGTCACCCGCACCGAGCATCTGAGCCCTAAGCCAGAGGCCGTGTGGCCCCGGGGACAGGGCCAGCAGCTTGATCACCCCCGACAGCCCTGCAGGGCCTGAGCCCTTAGGACCACCCAGCTGCAGGCCCAGCTCTTTCACTGCGGTATTGCAGGGGGAGTGGGCCTGGCTGCCCCCAGCAGGCCAAGTCCTGCAGGGTCTGCTCAGAGCCCAGAGTGCAGACCCTTGGGACACCCACCCCCAATCCCACCCACCACTCCAGGCGGGGTCAGCATGTCCTCTGCTCTATCGGCTTCCCACTTTCCCACCGCCCTCGCAGAGGGGTGGCATGGGGTGGCCCTGACCCAAGGGGACGCCAGGCTAAGGGGACGCCAGGCCGAGGATACGACCTGGTGAGGACACCTCTGGCCCCCAGGGCAGGCCCATCCCAGAGACCCTGCAGGCAGCAGGGAGCGCAAAGAGGCTGTGCCCTCGGTGTCCCCAGGGAACTGCCCTGACCCTGACCCTGACCCCGACCCTCAGTGGGCACTGCTCCGTGATTCGCAGCAAGGAAGCATGAAGAGCCCTGAGCCTGGACAAGCACCGGCTCCGCTTCCTGTGAGAAACCCCGCCTGCAAACGTCACCGGTGCTTCAGCTGTCACTGCCCAAGAGGGCAGGGGGCTCCAGCTTGGCCCAGCCGGAGGAGACATGGCCGTGCAGGGCCTGAACGAGCCATGCTGCAGGCCCCCAGGAAACACCCGTGCTCCCCAGGGGTATCTGAGGGGAAAACCACGCCTGCAGTTTACTCTAAGATGCTACAGAAAAAGGAAATCAATGCAGCGCACGTGGCCCACTGTTCACAGCCACAAACCCGGTGCTCGCCCAGTCCAGCTCATGGAGAGGGGAGGGTGGCGCCCAGGTGGGGTTGGGGGACCCACATGTCCACCAGCAGGTTCAAAAGGCCACATGGTGTGAACGGAAGCCAGCAGGGACGACATCAAAACTGCCCTGGGATAACGAACAGACCTCCATCAGGGTGGCCAGGGTGGGGCGGCAGCGGAGTCTGGCAGGTGAGCCCACCCCCCCTTGCAAACAGACCAAATGGTGCAAGTCCCACCGTGGGAGCCCCCCATCGAGCACAACCCGGGCCAGGGCTCCAAGTCCTCACCCCGGCCTCCCAGGCCGCCCGCCGGGCCTCCACCGCCTCTCGCAGCTCTCCCTGCAGGGCCTGCAGCTCCCGCACCAGGGGCTCCAACGCTCCAGCCCCTGGCGTGGGGATCCTGGGCAGAAACGTGGGCTGTGAGGCCTCAGGGGGGCAGGCATCCAGGACCGTGTCCTGCAGAGAGGGACCCCAAGTGAGAGGGTGGGCGGCAGGCCCAGGCCTCACCACCAGAGGCCCAGCTCCCCAGCCGGCAGGGGCAGAGGCCCAGGATCACTTCCCGCCCCCGGGTCACAGACCAAGCTGGACAGTGACCCTCACCCCAGTGGGCCTGGAGGCCAGGGAGGCACAAAGGCCAGGCTTCCAGAAGGCCAAGATCCCTGAGAAGTCTGGGCCTCCCCAGGAGCTGGGAAGGGTGGTGATGGGACAGACAGACATCTGGAAAGAGCCACACACACAAAACCCACAGGCCTGGGTGTGAAACCGGCTTCAGGGCTGGGTGTGGGGGGCTCCCCTGAGACTTCTCTTCCTGTCTGGAAAATGGGAAAGACACCACCACCACCCCGGGGCTGCTGTGGTCAGACCAGGGGAGGGGAGGGGAGGGGAGGGGAGGGACAGGAGGTGGATGGCACGGCTTCCTGACCATCCACCGCCAGAAGACCAGCTCCCGGCGCCGCCACTCGAGGGCCGCCTGCAGCCGTGCGTTCTCCCTCTCCAGCCTCCGCAGCAGCTGCAACGCAAACCATTAAGGCCGCAGTCAGAGAACCCAGTGCGCCTGGGACCCTGCCCACCCTGCCCACCGTCTCTGGCTCAGTCGCCTTGGCTCACCCGGCCCACCCGCGGGCGGAGGCACCTCCCTGCAGGGCACGGCAGGACAGGGCGTGGCACGGCAGGGCAGCCTCACCTCCAGCACAAACAGGCCAAGCCTACCAGGCCTCTGACCACACCAGTGATCCCCCAGGCCCCCCAGAAGCGTGGGTCCCGCAGGGTCCGGGGCTGAGTCCTGGTGCCCCCTCACTTGGGACTCCACCCCACATCCCCCGCTGACTGAGGGCTGCACCCCGGAGGCTTTGGGTGTATGGGGAGGCCCCGGATGGGGGAGACTGGCGGGTTCTGGGAATCCCTCCCTGTAGTCCCCTGGAGCCCAAAGGCAGGGCAGAGGCTGCACGGCGCCCAGCTTGGAGGCGACGGAGGACAGACCGGGGACCAGGGTGGAGAACACAGCCACGTAGCCCCCCGGCCCCACCCTGCAGGCACGGCCCGAACAGCCCCACACCTGCGGACCCCACAGTCCAGTGCACGGGCACATGCTCCCGTCCCGACTGCCGAGGCCACTGTGTTCTCGGGAAGCCGGACAGGGGCAAGTCCAGGCACGGTCCACCCCAAGGGCCCACGGCAAGCTGCGGAGAGACAGATGGGCCCCACTGGGACGGCCCAGGCCAGCACCTGCTGTGCTCCTCTCTGAACACAGCAGCCAGCACAGTGACCCAGCCTCCGGCACCGCTCCTTCTAGAAGGGAGCCCAGGAGTGTGCTCTGGGGCCGGGACAAATGGCCAGAGCCGGCAGCTGCCCTGTCGGCAGACAAGAGCCCTGCCAGGCCTCCACTCACAGAGGCTGGTGCCCGAGCCATGCGCACCAGCGTGCCTGCCAGGCAACCAGGGGATGCACATAGCTGGACAAGGGGCTCCCGGGTCAGGGAGCCAGATGGGGGCAGCCTTGAACACCAGGCCAAGGGCTCAGCCCATGGCCAGTGGAGCAGGGAAGGCAGGCCTGCGGTGAGAATCGCCCTGTGGTCTGGGGGAGGGCTGCGGACATGGGAGGACGGAGCCCATATGCCCACACCACACACACACCCCGCTACACACACCTGCTGGTCAGTGAGAAGAGCAGCTTACTCAGCTCCCAAGAACAGTCCCAGAGGGTGTCCACACCCCCGCATCCCAAGCCACAATGTAAGAAGACTACAGGCCCAGCCAGTAACCAAGGATGCTGCCCAGCCACTCCACAGCATGCCTGGCCACTGACACGGCAACAAGAGATCATTCCAGAAGCTTATGGGACCCATCCCAAGAGCGCAGCACCTTCAGGTCAGCTGGTCCAGGCTGCCACCAGCTCCTCATCCAGAATCCTTGGAAGGAAGCCAACTGTCCCCATCCACCTGGCCATGCTGTTTTCAGTCCTGGGGCACCAACATGCACCACCCTCCAGGAGGAGGGAAGCCGTACCCGCCCAGGCCCCCCACAGAGGCTGGGGTCCCAGGCAGCACCAGGCTAGAGCCCCAGGCAGCACCAGGCTGGAGCTGGCACAGCCTCTGCTCTACTCAGACCAGGGAGGGGACCAGGGGCAGGAGGGCTGCGCCTCGCTGAGTCACCCCTGAAAGGGAACAGAGCCAAGGGCATCTCATTACACCCAGATGCTGCCTCAGCACCTTCAGGGCCAAGCACAGCCTTGCCCAGGTAAAACCAGCCAGGCAACAGCCCGGAACGCAGACCGGGCAGGCACCAAGGGCCAGGCAGACATCCCCAGGTAGCCGCCCTGACCCCACAGTGGGGATGCAGACCCCCTAGGAGCATGCGGCTCTACAGGTGGGATCTGCTGGGCCTGCCCTGAGCCTCAGCCCTCCTACCCAGCCAAGTGCCCCAGGACAAGGCACTGCCAGCCTCACACTCTGGACCTGCCAAGCCCAGCACTCAAGTAATGGCCAGCCTTGGGCCTGTCCCAGGACCCACTGGCCAGGCAAGCCCAAGGGAAGGAAACAGTGATGATGGATGGGGGCTCCTGAAAAGAAGGTCAGTAGAGTGTGGGGCAGCGCCAACCCCCACCTCCCCATCAACAGGTGACACGTGCCCAAGCTCAAGGCACCCACACCGTCAGCTCGGACCCTTGAGCGGTCTTCCTTAATTCCAGTGCCCCCCTCGCTAGCTGCCAGCCCGGCCCAGACACCTGTGTTCTTCCCACAGCCCAAAGTGTACCCAGCCACGTGCATACACACAGCAGCACTGGCTGCTCCGGGGGCAAGGGAGGCCCTGAGGTTGCATGTGTCTCCTACATAGGCAAGGGGGTGAGCTTGGGGACTTCCCTGGTGGTCCAGTGGATAAGACTCCATGCTCCCAAAGCAGGGGGCCCAGGCTCAATCCCTTGTCGGGGAACTAGATCCCGCATGCTGCAACTAAAGAGTCCACATACCGCAACTAAGGGTCCACATGCCACAATGAAGATCCTGAACGCCGCAACAAAGATCTCACGTGCCGCAACTAAGACCCGGCACAGCCAAATGAATAAAATAAATATTTATAAAAAAAAAAAAAAAAAAAAATTTTTTTTTTTTTTTTTTAAAATCCGTGACCCAAACGTACTCAGGTTGAAGCCTCCCCCTTCATCCCTGGTCACTTCTGCTGTCTCTGCTTGCATCAGCCCCCTGGAGAACCTCTGTCTCCTGGCCTGAATTGAAACTCAGCTCTACCCAGAGGGTATCACTTCTTTTGCAGCTCTCTTAAGTATTCTTCCGCAGGCCACACCCCCAGGATGAAGGGTGGGAATAGCCCGCTCCTCATTCCCTGGAGCAGAATCCAAACATTCCTACTTCCTGCTGGTGCAGTGGTTAAGAATCCACCTGCCAACGCAGGGGATACGGGTTCAAGCCCTGGTCCGGGAAGACCCCACATGCCGCGGAGCAACTAAGCCCGTGAGCCACAACTACTGAGCCCGCGTGCCACAACTACTGAAGCCCGCGCACCTAGAGCTCCGCAGCAAGAGAAGCCACTGAAATGAGAAGCCTGCGCACCGCAACAAAGAGTAGCCAGCCCCCGCTCGCCACAAGTAGAGAAAGCCTGCGTGCAGCAACAAAGACCCAACGTGGCCATAAATAAATAAATAAATAGATAGATAATAGATAAATAAATATTTTTTTAAAAGATGGTGAGCTTGGCTAACACCCACAGCTCAAAGCTGGTCTGCTCTCTGGGTCCCCCACCCTCCCAGGCTCCTTCTCACCTTGGGTCACGCCCACTTTGGTCCCACCAGCCCTCACCTGCCGGCCACCCTCCGGGTCTCTGAGCAGCTCCGTTTCGGTGACAGACAGGTGGCCAAGGCTGCGGTCGCTGTGGCAGCCACGGGTATATGAGTGGATCTGAAAGAGGCAGTGTAGACCCCAGGCTGAGAAGGTGGGCGCCTCCCCCCTGCCAGCGCTAGGCAAGGACCTTACAGATAAGGAAACAGGGTTCAGAGAGGGTCGGGCCCAGGAGAGTAGTCAGCACTGCTGGGAGGCTGGCCCAAGGCCCAGTACCCACCAAGAGGCCCATGCAGAGGGAGGGGCACCCCACCCAGCTCCCAGGGGTGCAGTATAGGTAGAGTGGGGCGCCCCTGCTTCCCCCTCAGCTCATCAAGTGCGAGGCCCGTGTGGTGGCAGAAACAGCCTCTGGACAGGCTCAGTGGTTCAGTGAGGCCAGTGGCAGGGACACAGACACAGGGAGGGCACCCCAGCAAGGTGAGGCCTGAAGGCAGGAGGGAGGTTAACTGGTGGGCGTGTCCCACACAGAGGAGCAGCTGGAGCCCAGACAAGAGGCAGTGAGGGGTCCCAGGAAACGCTAGCTGAGCAAAAGACCCTCTCCCAGGGGCAGAGCGCAAGGCGGGGTGTTCTAGCACCAGAGAGCCCTGCGCTGGTGCGAGCCCTGGGCCACCTGCCCAGCCACCGCTCAGCCCAGACCATGCACTATACCTGTGGGGACAACTGTGCCCCAATAGCTGAGCCCTACTAGCCTTTCGGAAGCCCGCAGGAGCTGCCCACCGCCCGTGAGCCCACACCCAGGATGCAGTGGGAGGGGGTGCCTTCCTCGCCATCTCGTGTTCAGGCAGCAGTGGCTCCCCAGAGCCCACTTCGGTGCTCAGTGACATAGAGTCTGAAGCTTCTAGGGAGTTCTGGGGACAGGAAGGTCGACCCTGCAGGCTCCCTGCCCCCCTGATTCCCTGCCCCATAGATGTCCAGCAACACCTGCTCTAGGCCCCCTCCTGGACAACCTGGAGCCCTAGGGTCAGGCTCTGGGCCACCCCAGGCTGTGCCCAACAGGTCAGCTCCCAGCCAGGCCTGGGAAGGCCCACATTCAGCCAAAGGCTGGGCGCCAGCCTGCGACGAGAATGCTGGACAGGCCTCTATAGCACAGAGGACAACTGCCCCTGGGTGGACAACGCATGCGTGGCACTACCTTGCCCAGGAGGGCGCACTGCTCCTGCTGACTGGCCATCAGGTTTCGCCACCGGAACCGCAGCTTTCCCATCAGCCACTGCAGGTGGCGGATGTCCACACAGCCGTCTGCTTCCACGCTGGGGGCAGGAGGACCAGGGCTGGCCAGGGCCTCGCACTGGGGAGGGGGCAAGGGTCACGCACTGCTCCCACACCCCAGGCAGAGACCACGAAGGGGAAAGAGAAAGGAAGCCCCCGGGAGTGAGTGCCAAGAGATCCCGGGGGCGCCAGGAAGAGCTGGGTAAAGAGCCTGTGGGCACGTCCCCGGCCCTCACCTGCCTCCGTGTGCTCACCCGGGAATTCGGGTCAGCAACACTGACCCCCACAGGGCTGACCCCGCCGGTCCGGTGCCCACACCCAGGATTCCCGCCCGGGCTGGGCGCGGCTCACACTTATCCCTCACCCACCTCGCACACGGGCATCTCATCTCCCAGCTGCACGCGGTTCTGGGTCAGCAGCCGCTCGGGCAGGGGCCCGCGGGCCAGGAGCCAGGCCAGGGCCAGCAGCAGCTCGCGGCCGCCCTGGGAGCCGTCGTCCGGGAGTTGTGCCAGGGCCCGCCTAGGGTAGCCCTGGGTGCGCAGCGCCAACTTCACAGAGCGGACCTGGGCCTCTGCGGTAGGAGACGCCAGCTCAGGGGGGACACCCACTGGAGATGACACTACCCAGACTCCTAAGGGACCCCCGCGGGACGCAGAGCAGAGACCATGCTTGGAAGGGACCAACAGGGGCATTGGGACCTAACCTGGAGGCGGGAAGGGGAGGGGCTCACGCGGGGGGGGCGGGGTGTCTCATCGGGGAGGCGGGGAAGTGGGCGGGGCCTTACGGAGGGCTGTCCCGTGGTCTGCGGTGGGCGGGGCTCTTGGTGGGCGGGGCCAGAGCCTTACCAGGCGGGCCTTACCCGGGGAGAATGAGGCCGAGGCGCCGTCGGCCAGCTGCGGCGAGAGCACGCGGAAGAGCAGCCGCCAGAGCGCGGGGGCCTGCGAGGATCAAAGAGCGACGGTCAGCGGGGCTGGCGGCGTCCCTGCGTCCTCCCGGAGCCCTACTGGCCCCGGCCGCCTGCCCTGCTGGCCTCACCGCCTCCGGACGGTCGAACTTGGCGCGGCGGAAGGTCTCGGGGCTGGGTCCGGCAGGCAGAGTCTGACTCAACGCGGCGATGGCCTCGGGCAGGGCCCGGGCCGCGTCCGCCG
>NW_006778806.1:154711-155405 GCF_000442215.2 Lipotes vexillifer
CGCCGCCGCCGCCGCCCCATGCAGCCTCCGCCCGCCTGTCTCAGATTGCGCGCCGCCGCCGCCGCGTCCCCGCGACCAATCCCCGCGAGAGCTGCGTCCCCGCGCCCAGTCACCGCTCAGGTGCCGCCTCTGCTGGGTCCGCGCCCAACCACCGAGTAGGCTGAGACACGCCTCTAGCTCCTGCCCAATGAGCGGTGCCCCGGCGTTTGAGTGCTGTCTGTTCTGTCCGGTGCGGAGACATTTCCGGTGCGTCGGGGACGCATCGGCGTTGAGAGCCTCGCGGGGTCCGCCCTCCGCGACTCAATCGCGGTGACACCTGACTCTCCTCGTCCGGACCCCACCAATCAGCCCCTTGCACCAAATGGCAGCCTAGCAACCGCCGGAGGGTCAGCGGCGGCGCTCAGCGTGCCCCCTGCGGCCGGGAGGCGCCACCGACACGCGGGAGCGACCCTCCGCCTCCGGAAGCCCTCTCTGGCCTCCGGAAGCCCTGGGACGCCGCCGCGCGTACCAGGCCGGAGACGCAGGGGCCAGCGTCCGGCTACCGGGGGACGTACCCCGACGGCTCAGCCCCGCAGCGCGCGGGCGGGTGCTCCTCCCGGACTGCCGGCGACTCTCTGCCCCTTCAAACCTACGCCTGCATACCCCGCCTGGCCCCTCCCCGTCCAGTCCATCGTCTGTCCGGCTAGCCCCCGTT
>NW_006778806.1:156079-170521 GCF_000442215.2 Lipotes vexillifer
CGGGTGCAGCCGGCGACGCCGCCGCCGCCGCCCCATGCAGCCTCCGCCCGCCTGTCTCAGATTGCGCGCCGCCGCCGCCGCGTCCCCGCGACCAATCCCCGCGAGAGCTGCGTCCCCGCGCCCAGTCACCGCTCAGGTGCCGCCTCTGCTGGGTCCGCGCCCAACCACCGAGTAGGCTGAGACACGCCTCTAGCTCCTGCCCAATGAGCGGTGCCCCGGCGTTTGAGTGCTGTCTGTTCTGTCCGGTGCGGAGACATTTCCGGTGCGTCGGGGACGCATCGGCGTTGAGAGCCTCGCGGGGTCCGCCCTCCGCGACTCAATCGCGGTGACACCTGACTCTCCTCGTCCGGACCCCACCAATCAGCCCCTTGCACCAAATGGCAGCCTAGCAACCGCCGGAGGGTCAGCGGCGGCGCTCAGCGTGCCCCCTGCGGCCGGGAGGCGCCACCGACACGCGGGAGCGACCCTCCGCCTCCGGAAGCCCTCTCTGGCCTCCGGAAGCCCTGGGACGCCGCCGCGCGTACCAGGCCGGAGACGCAGGGGCCAGCGTCCGGCTACCGGGGGACGTACCCCGACGGCTCAGCCCCGCAGCGCGCGGGCGGGTGCTCCTCCCGGACTGCCGGCGACTCTCTGCCCCTTCAAACCTACGCCTGCATACCCCGCCTGGCCCCTCCCCGTCCAGTCCATCGTCTGTCCGGCTAGCCCCCGTTACCCCCTACCCCCATCCCCACCCCACCCCGGCCTCCCTCTGCCCTGCACCTTCAGCCTCTCCTTCCTGCCATTGAAGAGACAGTCTTCAAAGGAGTATCCGCACAGCCACTTTGGAAAGCAGTTCGGCTGTTCTTTCAGAGCTAGACTTGTCTACCAGACGACCCCACAGTTCCAGTGCCCGGAACCTGTGAGGACTCGTGTTCCCACTCACGGACGTTCAAGGCAGCTCTGTTCATAACAGCCAAACCGAAACAACCCAAAAGGCCGCCAGCTGGGCAGTCAGCCCTAGGACGGAACTCTCTCGGCACCACTGACGCGGGTCAAAGTGCCGGGAAGCGCAGACACAGGAGGGCAGATGCAAAACACTATGTTGTACGTGCCTTTCATCTATAGGAAGTGTCCAGAAAAGCAAGTGTACAGGAGGCAGGTCAGTGGTGGCCTGGAAAGAGACCAGGACTGGGGAGTGGCAGCAGATGGGCACGAGGGAATTTTTGTGGTTAAGGAGAATGGTTTAGAACTGGATTGTGGTGACGGTTGCAGAACTCTGTGAACTGGTTAAAAAGCATCGAATGTGCATAGGTGAGTTTTACGGTATGAAATTATACCCCAATAAAGCTGTAAAGAGGACAGAGTGAAGGAAGGAGAGGAGAAGGGAAAGCGAGAAGTGATGAAGAGAAAGGAAGCAGGCCTCCCTGGATCCCAAGTGCTCCCCAGACAAGTCCCCCTCCAGCCCTCGCCAAGCCCACAGGAAATGCGGTCACGCCTGACGCCCCACCTTCCGCCTGGTGTTCACCTTTGCCCGCCCCCACCCCCCCACCCCCCCAGCCTCCTACCGTCTCAGGCACAGCAGCTGCTCACTCCCTGTGTCCCCCCAGAACTAACCCAGAACTTGGCCTCTGACCCGGGCACCCCCACCCCAGGAGGCTGTCTCAGTGGCCACCTGACAAGCGCCAGGGCAGCTTACCTCCCGAGAGCCCTCCTCCCCCACGGGCACGGGGGTATTGCTGTCTGCCCCTCACCTCACCTTCAGTCCCCTCCAGGCCCCTCCTGAGCTGGGGCTGGGACCAGCACCGGCCTCCAGTCTGGCCATGCTGCTAAGGCCTGCCATAGCGCCCTGGAGCCTTCGCCCAATATGGTTCCTGATGCATTGGGTCTGGAACCCGATGAGCCCTTTCCCTCTCCGGCCTTTGCACCTGCTGGGCCTTCTGCTCGGAGTGCCTTCCTCCCCAGCCTGAGGCCTGGCTGACCCACTCTCCCTGTGGGCCTCAGCGCTCTAAGCGCTCACCCCAAGTCTGCCCCCCACACCCAGACTGTGAGCCACGAGGTGGCGGAGGGGCCAGGAGTCTGCTGCCTTTTCAGGGCCACCTCCCAGCAGCTTGGCGCGAACCTTCCGGTGCACCCACTCCCCCCTCTGTGCCTGCTCTGGCCACAAGCCCTTAGCTGCTGGGCCCCCAGATGACACCTCCACCCCCGGCACCCCACCACTGAGAAACCGGGCCTCACTTAGTATCCTCTGCTCCCGCCTCCCCCGCTGAATTGCATCTGTCCCTGGAAGCACTCCAGCTCCCACCCCTTGGAATTCTATGAATCACCCAAATCTCACACACTCGCACACGCACGCACGCACGCACGCACGCACGTGACCCCACACACCACCCTGGGGCCCCCCACGCCTGTCCAGCTCAGGCCTGCCGGACCCCCAGCCAAGCCATGGGGCAGGGCTGAGGCCATTTGCAAGGCTGAGTTGACCTCTCTGGGCTCCTTAGATCAGCCGAGCCCTAGGACGGTGGCCGTCTGCCAGGGCCGGAGTGTGAGTGGCCAGTAGGGGGAACGGTGAGGGCTCCGAGGGTGGCCCAGTCTGCAGCTGCTCCCTGAACGGAAACGGGAGTTTTCAGAAAGCCCCTAGCCGTTGCCGCCCAGCCAGTCCTCACCTCAAAGTCCCCATCGGGCAGCCAGCCACTTGCTAGTCCCTACTGGGCAGCCGGCCACCTGCTAGTCCCTGGGCATGGCACGGGGGCAGATGAGGTGTCTGGGTGGATGCACGGCTGGCCCAGTCCAGCAGGGTGGGGATGGGGACAAGGGAGGAGCAGCAGGAAGTGGGGAGGGCAGGAGAGGGCTCCCCACCACAGCTCCCCAAAGCTTCTCAAAAACGGAACAAAAAAAAAAACGGAACCAGCTCAGCGGATTCACCCTGCACCCTCATGTTCCCCCTGACCAATCCCAGAGCTGCAGAGGAGGGCTGGGGCATCTGCAGGGCTGAACGCAGGGCTGTCCAGGGTGGCTCCCTGGCAGAGTACCCCCGCCCCCCGCTAGGGCAGTGGGCAGCAAGGCTGGAGGAAGAGCAAGTGCCCAGCAGGCCTCAGCCCCCTGCACTGTTCCCCCAGTGAAGTGCACACACAACTAGGTCTTCCAAGTGTCCGGGTTTATTGAGGGCTTGAGGGTCTACAGGGGAGCCCCAGGTGCCTGTGGGGAGGGCCTGCCATCGGCCTAGAGGGGCAGCAGCCCGGCGGGCAGCCAGGGCTGGGGTCTCCAAAACCTGTGCAGAGAGACAGGACAGAGGTGAGTGCAGGCCCCGGGAGGGGTCGTACCTCACTCAGGGTGGGGGACCCCACTCTCGGGGCTGGCTGGGCTGGGCAAGGCGAGGGGCATGGGGGTGTACCTGGGTTTACTTGAAAGTGTGGCTCTCTGCCCCACCGCGCCCGAAGCCTGCAGAGAAGCAGTGAGTGGGTTAGGGGTGGCCAGGGGCTGTGGAGATCAGGGTCAGGTGGGGGCTGCGGGGAGCATACCTTTGGGGCCGAACATGGCCGCGTAGCAGGGGTGGTTGCAATAGGGCTTGCCTTCATGCTGCAGAGAGAGGCGCATGAGTGCCTGGCACCCCTCCCCCATGCCCCGGCCTCCCTCCAGGCCCCACCTACCTCGGCGTGAGACCCCGAGGTCAGCGTCTTTCCACATTTCTCACACTTCAGGCATGGGCGATGCCAGTCCTTCCCCAGGGAGGTCACCCGCTCAGCTGCAGAGCGACAGACACGTCCCCAGCCCCGTGAGGTGAGACACTGCTCCTGGGACACGGGACACACCCACCTGCTCGCACAGCACCTTCTCCAGCCACCTCTGCTCAAGGCCTCGCCCACGCATGCCCGGTGGCCCACCCAAGGCCTCAGCGGCACCTGTGCCCCACGGGGGGAGAGGGGCACCTCCAGTCCCCAACCAGTCCCGCCCAACTAGCGGGGGTGGGCGTCGGTCCTGAGCGCGCCCCTGAGGGCTTGGGTGGGGCTGCAGGAGGAGGCGAGGGGGCCTCGGGTCGGTACCCGGGCGGGCTACCGGGTTGAGGCCTCCGCCTCTGCACCGGTGACGGCGGTGGGGCCTAAGGGGCGCCCTTCCCCGTGGCGAGGCGGTGGGACTTCCCACCTCCTCCTGCCCTTCTCCTGGGTGGGCCCCGGGTCGCGGGACAGGAAGGTGGCGCCCGGGATCTGAGCGCGCCTGGTCTCGCGCCCGGGACGCCGGTTTCCGCGTCTGTTTCTACTTAGCGCTGGGAGGGGCGGCCAGAGCCTCGCGTTCCTTCCCACCCCTCGGGGTCCCCTCCCAGGGCGCGCGCGAGAGGAGGCTGGAGAGCGGAACCCGGAGACGGGAGAGCCAGAGACGGGCAGACTCAGAGACGGGAGACCCAGAGGGACCCGGAGAGACAGCGGGGCACAGAGATGGAGGGCCGTCCGACGCAGGGGTCCCGACCCGCACATCCAGGCGGCCAAGGGCAAGGCTGAGGCGTCGCCCCGAGGCGGTGCCCCAAGTCCCCCTGCGCCCCCGGCCCACCTGAGCGGCCCCGCGGCGGGGACCCTGGGCCGCGCTTCCGCGTGGGGCGGCTCAGGGACCCACAGTTCGAGCCGGGGAGGGTGGGGGTGGAGTGCGCTCACCAAAGTACACCTCTTTGTTGCACTTGGGGCACTTGGGCATGGTGGCGCCGGGTGGCCTAGAGGGGCAGCAGCCCGGCGGGCAGCCAGGGCTGGGGTCTCCAAAACCTGTGCAGAGAGACAGGACAGAGGTGAGTGCAGGCCCCGGGAGGGGTCGTACCTCACTCAGGGTGGGGGACCCCACTCTCGGGGCTGGCTGGGCTGGGCAAGGCGAGGGGCATGGGGGTGTACCTGGGTTTACTTGAAAGTGTGGCTCTCTGCCCCACCGCGCCCGAAGCCTGCAGAGAAGCAGTGAGTGGGTTAGGGGTGGCCAGGGGCTGTGGAGATCAGGGTCAGGTGGGGGCTGCGGGGAGCATACCTTTGGGGCCGAACATGGCCGCGTAGCAGGGGTGGTTGCAATAGGGCTTGCCTTCATGCTGCAGAGAGAGGCGCATGAGTGCCTGGCACCCCTCCCCCATGCCCCGGCCTCCCTCCAGGCCCCACCTACCTCGGCGTGAGACCCCGAGGTCAGCGTCTTTCCACATTTCTCACACTTCAGGCATGGGCGATGCCAGTCCTTCCCCAGGGAGGTCACCCGCTCAGCTGCAGAGCGACAGACACGTCCCCAGCCCCGTGAGGTGAGACACTGCTCCTGGGACACGGGACACACCCACCTGCTCGCACAGCACCTTCTCCAGCCACCTCTGCTCAAGGCCTCGCCCACGCATGCCCGGTGGCCCACCCAAGGCCTCAGCGGCACCTGTGCCCCACGGGGGGAGAGGGGCACCTCCAGTCCCCAACCAGTCCCGCCCAACTAGCGGGGGTGGGCGTCGGTCCTGAGCGCGCCCCTGAGGGCTTGGGTGGGGCTGCAGGAGGAGGCGAGGGGGCCTCGGGTCGGTACCCGGGCGGGCTACCGGGTTGAGGCCTCCGCCTCTGCACCGGTGACGGCGGTGGGGCCTAAGGGGCGCCCTTCCCCGTGGCGAGGCGGTGGGACTTCCCACCTCCTCCTGCCCTTCTCCTGGGTGGGCCCCGGGTCGCGGGACAGGAAGGTGGCGCCCGGGATCTGAGCGCGCCTGGTCTCGCGCCCGGGACGCCGGTTTCCGCGTCTGTTTCTACTTAGCGCTGGGAGGGGCGGCCAGAGCCTCGCGTTCCTTCCCACCCCTCGGGGTCCCCTCCCAGGGCGCGCGCGAGAGGAGGCTGGAGAGCGGAACCCGGAGACGGGAGAGCCAGAGACGGGCAGACTCAGAGACGGGAGACCCAGAGGGACCCGGAGAGACAGCGGGGCACAGAGATGGAGGGCCGTCCGACGCAGGGGTCCCGACCCGCACATCCAGGCGGCCAAGGGCAAGGCTGAGGCGTCGCCCCGAGGCGGTGCCCCAAGTCCCCCTGCGCCCCCGGCCCACCTGAGCGGCCCCGCGGCGGGGACCCTGGGCCGCGCTTCCGCGTGGGGCGGCTCAGGGACCCACAGTTCGAGCCGGGGAGGGTGGGGGTGGAGTGCGCTCACCAAAGTACACCTCTTTGTTGCACTTGGGGCACTTGGGCATGGTGGCGCCGGGTCCGGGTCAGGAGGCTGAGCGGGAGCAGAGCGGAGCGCGGGACTGGGTGTGTCGCGCCAGGTCCTCGCCTTTTCAAGCACCCCGGGACCCCGCCCCTTTGGGACCCGCCCCTAGGGCCCCGCCCCCTGAGCCCTGGACTTGGGCCCGGAGGCCTCGGACCCAAGCCAACAGACCGAAAAGGGTCATCTGGTCCACGCCCTCTTTGGGGTACGACCCGGGCCTAGCCGACGACAGAGCGTGATCCGAGCAGTGCAGGAGATCCGTGGGGACTCACTGAAGGGGCGGGGGCTGGAGAACTCGGAGGAGCCCCGCCCCTCGCCCTGGACTCTGGACTCGCCGGGTCCGGGATCTGGGGCAGCGGGCTCCCCAAGAGCAGGAGGGAGCATCCCACCCCCAGCCCCAGATATGCCGGAGCCAGGGAGGGAACCGGTCACCTCTAAAATGCAAAGAGATGCAAACCAGCGTGTCCCCTTGCCCCGACGGAGATTTGGGGACACCTGCAAGGGGAGTCTCAGCCTGGTAGCCCTCCCCCAGGAACTACCCGCGGCCTCCATCACGCGCGGGGCCAGGAGGACCGCCCCGCCCCGCCCCGCCCCAGTTCCCCACCCCCGAGGGACATACCGGTCTCTCTCACGCGCCCCACCTCAGGCCCGCCCCTGGAAGTCCATCGGACGGCAGCGGGAACGTCCCCAGGGAATTCAGAAGAGGGGACTCCGCGACGGGGCATCCCTTTCCTCCACAGGGACAGCCATCGGCTGCGGGGGCTGGGGGTTCTGTGGCGGGAAGTGGATGCGGCGACGCCCAGGCCGGCCCAGGCCGTCTGGGAGATGCTGGGGCCGGCGGGGGAGGGGTCTTTATCTCTGCGGGAAGCGCCGAGTGCAGAGCGGTCCAAGGAAAGCGGGAGCGGCCCTGGAGCCTCCCCCGTGCCAGGCAGAGACCGCGGACCCCACCCGCCCCAGGAATGGGGAAGACCTAGGGGGCTGGCTCTCTCGCGGGCTGCGGGGTCCTAGGCCAGCCTCTGCGGACCAGCGGAGAGGCCTGCATCTCAAGGGGGTGGGGCCCTCGAGGGGAGGTGGCTGGCCGGCCTCCCATCTGCCCCTTAGCCCAGGCTGAGGTGGAGGCCTGGGTGGGGTCCCAGTGCTCTGTGCCCTGTAGGACTCTGCCTGGGCCAACCCTCCTCCATCACTGTCACCCAGGCCACCTCCCTAGCCGTTTCTCCATCCTACACCCTGAACCTTTAACAGCGTCCTCATGTGCCCTCAACACACCCATCTCGCCAAACAAAACGTCATCTCTGGGCCTGTCCAGGCCCTGTCCCCATGGAGGGTGCTGGAGACCATCCTCTGACAGGGCCCAGGAGCTCCGGCCTCCCCACGCAGTGACGCCCTCACCCTTCCCACCCGCTGCGAGCAGCCCCGCCCAGAGTCTGGCACCAGAACCAGGAGTGGAAGCCGTGGCTGCCTCCACCCCGACGGCGCCCCACCAGGCCCGGGTCGGGGTGGCGGTGAGAGCTCCCAGCCTTCAAGGGTCAGGGAGGCCGGCCGCACCCCAGCCTCGGTGAGGAGGACGGCCCGCTGGACCCCACACTCCCGCGGCGGGCCCCCCACACCGCTCACCAGTCACTCCCACCTCCCTGGGACCCCCTCTCTGAGGCCATAGTTCTGCGCCACCACCCCCCCGGAGCTGTGCAAGCCCTGGGGTCCACAAGGCGGGTAGCCCCGGTGCCCGGCTGCCCACTGCCCTCAGGAGGCGGTGCACGCCCTGCCCTGCACTGGTGGAGCCCCAGCCCAGCCTGCTCTGGGCCCAGAGCCTCAACACCCTCTCTGCCTGGCACAGGGGCACCTCAGCATGGTTTCTGGAGCCAACACCACCGGCCCGACCTCCCCACCACCCCCACCCGGCCCTTGGTGTCTCCTTGGCCTGCGCCTGATGCCGCCAGGCCAGGCCAGGAACAGGAGGTGGTCCTGGCTTCCCTCATCTCCTGGCTCCACGATCCAGAGAGCGAGGTGGGCAGGAGAGAAAACAGGAGAGTGACGGAGCGGGGGTGGTGGTGGACGGGGCACACGGAGACACAGACACAGCCAGGAAATGCAGACAGGCAGAAGCAGCGGGAGGGGAGGAAGGGCAAAGACCCCTGGTGATGGAGGGGACCGGGTGGGCGGGGGGCACGGGGCAGGACACCCTGGGGTAGGTGGGCGTCTGTCACAGCAGATCCCGGGCGTCAGGCCACACGTGTTGCACGCACCGCCTTGCAGATCCCTGAGAAGGCTGCCCCAAGCGGGTGTGCTGGGCAGAGGTCAACTCCACCGGGATGATGAGCTGGAGGGAGACAGTGATCGACAGGTTGCCTGGATGCGCACGTGCGTGTCCCAGTGCCTTCCTGGGTGGGCGTATCCATCAGGGTGTCTCTTGGGGCATGTGGCACGAGGCCCTTCTCTGAGCAGCTGCCTTCCCATGTTTCTGTACGGCCCACACCCCCAGCCCACTCAGGGCTCCGGGCCAGGTGGGGCTGTGAGCCGGCTTCTCTCCCCTGCACACACCTGTCCCCAGGGACGACGCCTCCACACCACCAGCACTGGATCTCCAAACCCGCCTGACCCTGGGGGTGGGGGGAGCCGAGAGCCCCCCCTTGAAAACCAGGATGATGAATCTCTTCCTGGCCTTCCCTGCTGTTACTGCCATTGCCATGGTCACAGCACGGGCCGCTGCGGGGAGGATGCCAAGGGGGGGCCGAGGGCCATGGGCGTTGCCCTCTGGTTGGTACATAGCACGGTTTTTCCAGACACACAGACACAGACACACACAGACACACACACACACACACACACACACACACACACACACACACACACACACACACACACACTCACGGGTGACACACACACACACACACACACACACACACACACACACACACACACACACACACACACACTGCCTGGAACCGTCCCAAAGCTTCAGTCACAGACTGATGTGCCCCTTCAACTCCCCCAGCTCCCTGTCTGTCCTGCCCACCTGTGGGGGTGGGGACCCCTTCAGCTGCAGACCCCCCAGCACTGGGGGACTGTGGTGGGTGGACAGATCCTTCAGCCCCCTATAGACTCCATGGCCAGGCACACCCCCATTCAAGGCTTGACTGGGTGCCCATCAGGGCCCTGACAGTCCCTCCAGGAACAGGCTTCTTGCTTCCATGGGCTCACCTGCCCAGGATGCACTTGTGGGGGAGTGGCAATGACCTGGCCCAAGGTCAGCCAGACTCGGGACCACCAGTCCAGTTCAAGACCCAGATCTGCCTTGCCTGGCCCTCCACCCCTTTCCTTACTCTTTGGGGTCCTAGTGGCATCTGCTGCACAAACCCATGGAAGGCACAGAGTGAAGCACCTCGCACACCCCAAGATGCGGCCCGCCCCAGCGCTACCAGCACCATGGCCCTGCGCTGTTCTCCCTCCCAGCACTGGCTGGAGGCACAGGGGCTGCGTCTGGAGTGTGAGGGACAGTGGCCAGGACGGCTACTTGCCCCAGGCTGCTCTGTGCCCAGAATGTCCACTCTGCCCCAAGCCAGCCTAAGGGCATCCAGGGCCCTGAGACCGGGGGGAGGTCACTGCGGAGTTCTGGCTGCCTGGCCAAGGCCACCTCCACACGCTCACCCTCTCTCTGCGCACTCCCGCGCCCTCGCCTGCTCAAGCCCCACTGAGGCTCAGCTGGAGACCCAAATGGGAACTGGGCAGGACCCTGCCCTGCCGCAGAATTCTGGATGCAGAGGGCCGGACTGGGGCCCCAGGGCAGGGCTTGCCTGGGCTCCAGGCACCGGGAGAATTGGTGAAGGCAGGGCTGGGCCCCAGTGACCGCTGAGGAATCCACCAGGAGAGCTCTGCCCCTCAGGGCTGGACAGAACCCCCGCCCCGCCATACACTGTGACACTTGCCTCCGGCCTCTTCCCTACCATTCTCAAAGCCCCCACCCAGTGCCCAGCACCCCAGTCTCCGGGCCCCCTCCTCAGTGTGGACAGGTGTAAGGATGTCCCCTGCTAGGGCTGGAGGCCAGCAGGGCCTGTCTGGTGTTCCTGCACCCAGATGCCCTGCAGGGCCAACAAGTGCTCCAGGACCACTGCTGAGCCTGGGGCCAGAGTTGGCTTCCTGCCCCCGGAGTCCACCCCTCCTTGCCCTTCCCCCAGGCCCGGCTGAGGCGGAGTCGTGGAGACTCAGACATTCCCAGGGCCTATTTTTAACAGCTTGTCTCCCAGGACCCCTTGTCTGGCCCGAGGTCCTGCCCCGGGCGGCCCTGGGACTGGGGAAGGGAACGGGCTCTGTGCTTTCCCAAAAGGACGCTGATCCTGTCCACCAGGCCACGGCCTGGCCAGGGTAGGAGAAGGCCCCTCGCCTCCTCTGCTGGAAGCAGGCGCGGGAGGCAGAGGGGCTGGGGTGGAGGGATGGGGGCACCTACAACCCTGAGCTCCCTCAGCCCGCTCTGCCCTCCCCCTCCCCCCACCCCAGGCTGAGCCTGGTTCCAGGAACCTCTGTGCCCTGGAGCCAAAGCCCATGCAGCACCGCCTCAAATTCCAGCCTCATCAGGCCAGCAGCTGGGCGTGTTCATGGCCATAAACCCACCCCTGCAGCCAGCTGGGCCCTGAGAAAACGTGCTGCCCACACCTGGCCACCCCGGTCTCCCGCCAGTCCTTGCCTGGCCTAGCTCCCAGAGGCCCAGAGCCAGGGTCACAGGCACTAGGTGACTTCCTGACCCTTAGCACCCAGGGGGCCACAGCCCGTGACCAGTGCGCTGGTGCTTGGAGAAAGGTCATGCTCCCTCAGGCCTAGAGAAGCTCAGCCAGGCTGGCCTAGCTGGGTGGGGTCCCCAGGGAGCCTCCAACAGCAGAGGGCTGGCACTGGTGGGTCACTGGCCCAGGGGAAGGTGGAGGGAGAGGGGCTGGGGGTCTAGGGCAGGGGATTCTGGGCCTCAGGGAAGTGGGGGGCCGAGGGAGCTGCAGGCCCCACAGAGATGCCTGGAGGGTGGGGGTACCAGCTAGGGCCCAGGTCTGAAATGGGATGCAGGGTGGGTCTTGGAGAGTCCTGGCGAGGAACTGGGGAAGACTGGACCGGTGGGAGGTGGGGTACAGCTGGGCAGCAGGATGGCGGAGGAGGCCCGGGCGCTGTGCCCAGCCCTGGGGTTCTGGATGGAACAGAGGTGGTTAGATGGCATTTCAGGGCCGCTTCAACTGGCTGGGACCGGGCTGGAGGGGTGGGGGTGGAGGCCGGGCAGCGGGGGGGGGGGGGAAAGGGCGCTCTGTGCGTGATGGCCAAGGGGCAGGGATCAGCAGGGGCACCGGACCACGGAAGATTCTGATATGTCTGGGCAGCAGGGGGGGGGGGGGGGGTGGAGAAGGCGGCACACCGGACAGGCCTCCCCTGCGTCTTGCAGGGGCGCCCGAGGAAACACCTGGCTTGCGGGGAGGCTTCCTGGAGCTGGTGTCACCAAGAGAGCCCCGGCAGCGCAGGGCCACACGCGGGCCCCACCGACGACACCCAGCGACCGCGCAGAGACAGACGGTCGCGGCCCCGCCCCGATTTCCATGACAACCCCGCGGAAAACAAACACGGAGGCGCGACACCCTCCGCACGCAGGGAGTGGAACGCGCCCTCCCGGGCCAGACCCCGGCAGTGGGAGGGCACTGCGTCCCTGGCAGGGCCGGGCCGATCCTCCCTCCAGGCGACCCCGGCAGCCCTCGCCCCACCCCCCGGGGCGGGCCTTCACACGAGAATAGGCCCCGCCCTTCCCCGGGTTTTGGGGAAGGGCGCGCCGCAGATCAAGTCTTCCCCCACGCAGTTTCCCCTGGAGCCTCCCGGAGGAGGGGCCCCGGCTGTGCTCTCAGCAGCCCCTAACCGGCCGGACGACAGGAATTTCCCATCCGACACCGGGAGCCCTCAGCGAGGGTGGGCCTGGGGGTGCTCAGGGAAGCCTGAGTTCTCCCCCAAACGACCCCCCAACCAAGGAGCCTCGTGCTGGCGGGAGGGAGGTGGGAATGTGGAGGGGTGTTGTCCCAGCCCCTCCTCCGAGCGTGCTTGCCCGAACCTCCCCTCTGCCTGGGGTGGGAACTGGGCGCCCTTGGGGCACCTGCTCCAGCGCCTCCCACCCCCAGGGTAGGCCGACCCACCCTGCACATCCTGGCTGCGCTCCAGGCGCCGGCCAGGTACGGGGAGACGCTGCCGCCCACGCTGGGCGCCTGGACTGGGCAGGAGGAGGGCGGCTTGGCACTGCAGACACCGGGAGCCGGCCCTCCACCCCAGGGACACGGATGGCTGCTAGAGGGACAATGAGCCGGGCACCCAGGCTCAGCTGTGTCTGGGCCCGCGTACTGGAGGGCGGGCCAGGCACAGGCCTGTGCCACGGGCTGGGGCGCTGGGAGCTGTCCCTGGGGGCAGGGCACGTGGGGAGCCGGCTGCCTATGGTGCTGGGGACACGGGCCCAGAATGAGCAGGCCCGGATGATGCTCCTGGCTCGGGGAGGGCGAGGCATCTGGGGGTGGGGTGCTGGGAGCAGGCCAGGGCAGGGCTGAGCACTGGAGGGCAGGTCTCCGAGGGTTCTGCCCCCGCGCCCGGAGTGGAAGAGAAGGGGCGCCCTCTGGTGGACTGCCCGGGGGCCAGCAGGTAAAGGGAAGGCAGATGAGAGGCCTCCTCCCAGCTACTGAGAGTTCCCGGTTGCAAAGGCAGAGCCTGGACAGCCTGGGGAGGCCAGAGGGAACTCTATGAACACTGCAAGCCCAGATGCAGGGATGCTGTTCAGGCAGGAGCCCCTAGGCCCCTCCTTCAGACTGCCCACATTCTGTCCCTGGGCTCCCACCAACGCCGGGGCCGACCGACCACGCTCAGCCTCACTCCCCCTAAACCCTCTGTACTTCCAGGCTCCTCCTGGGCTGAAGGCCCACCTCGTCCCTGACCACCCTTCACCGGTTTCTCCCCCTGCAGAGGACCCCTCCTCTGGTCACCTGCCCCCTCTCCCTCCACATGCCACGCCCTCTGCTCTTTCCTGAGGCTGACCTCTCCCTCTGGGTCTCTGATGGATCGGAGGACCCCCTGGTTTTGGTGCCCATGTCTGGGGACCAGGACCCCACCGCCGGATGCCTCCCACCCTCCCCACGTCCAGCTAGTCTGGTGCCTCTCAGGGGCCCAGCCCACCTCAGTGTCGGCACCACAGCCTAAACCAGCGCGCCTCCCTGCCTCCCAGCCACGACCACCACCGTTGGGAAGAGGACCCCCGGAGGAAGGGACGGTATCCCGGCTTCACACCCATGCCACAGACACAGACACAATGCGGGGTTGTGAGATCCTCAAACCTTTCATTGACAGCAAAACCCCTGGCAGTTGAACGTGAGCCACATGAGGGTGGCGGGCGGGCGCTTGTGAGGCAGGGTGGGAGGCAGGCAGAGGGCTCCTGGCAGGGATGTCCCTCTACCCTTGGGACACTGTGAGGGGCGTGGCTGTGGCTGTCACGGGCAGGGGGGGCATAAATAACACTGTGGGCAGGACTCCGGGCAGCAGGAGGGGGAGCGTGGGGCGGCCACCTCAGAAAGACCCACCCAGGCCACAGGGACATTCAGGGACCTATGGGCCATGAGATACAGACATGGGGACACGGGGGGCCAGGAGGACACAAAGGGGGTGACGGGTGGCTGGGGACACAAAGGCAGACACACCCAGAGACAGGGTTGGTGGGCAGGGCTCTGGAGTCAGCTCAGGGGCTTCCTCCCCAACACGCAGGCCCTGGACTCGCAGGTGCTGAGGTGGGACTGGGCGGCGGTCACTCTCCCCTCGTAGCCAAGCAGTGGGCCCCTGGCCAGGGGACTGTGCAGGCGGGCCCATGCCCCGCAGAAGGGCCTGGGGGCCTAGGGCTGAACCTTGCCCTCGGGGTCCTTGTCATAGATGTAGCTGCCAACAGCTCCGGTGTTCACCCCTGTTGGGAGAGGGGCAAAGGTGGTAGGGGAGGGGTGGAGAAAGGGGGGCCCCGCGTCCCAGACCCTCCTGACCACACTCACCCTTGGGTCCGAAAAGTATTCCGTAGCAGGGCTTGTGGCAGTAGGGCTGGCCGTCGTGCTAGGGACGAGATGCGGGGGGTGAGAAGCGAGGGCCACGGAGTCCACACTCCCCACTCCTCCTGGTGGTTTCCTCCGGGTCTCCCCGAACCCTCGAGTTCTCAAAGCCTTGGCCAGGTCGGCTCACCTTGGGGGGAGCTGGAGGGGAGGACAGCGCCGCCACGCCACGCCACGCCACGCCACGCCACGCAGCACTGCGCGCACG
>NW_006778806.1:170640-173931 GCF_000442215.2 Lipotes vexillifer
TCACCTCCGCGTGCCCGCCTGGGGTCAGCGTCTTCCCGCAGCGCTCACAGCGCAGGCACGGCCGGTGCCAGTCCTTGCCCAGAGACGTCACCTTCTCGGCTGGGGACGGGAGAGATGGTGAGGTTGGGGCCCCCCCCAACCCCGGCGGAGACCTCTCAGGCTGGGGGTGGGCGCGGCCACTCACCAAAGTAGACCCTCTTGTTGCAGCGAGGACACATGTTGGGTTCTCCGGTGAACGTGGTGACGCTGGAGGCTGGGAGGGGGAGGAGTCAGGACGGGGCACAGCGGCTCCGACGCCCCGGCCCCCCCCACCACCCCCGGACACTCAGCCCAGCCCACCTTTGCTGGGCCCCTTCGGGGGGCCGCTGGCCTTCCGCTCCTCAGCTCGGGCCACAGGGACCTCGATGGGGCCAGTGACCTGCGGTTTCTCGGCAGAGGGCTTCTCGTAGATGTAGGAGCCGGCACCTCCGATATTCACCCCTGTGGGGTGGTAGGCACTGTACGGGGGGGTGGCCAGTGGGCTCGCCCACCACCCAGCCCTCACAGCCACCCCCCAACTTCTCAGAAAGGGGTCCTCCACGGCCCACTGTGGGGTCAGGACCCCCACCCAGAGGGCACCCGTGGGCTGCAGATTTCCGGGAAAGGCTCGGAGGATGCTGGTCCTTCAAGGACGGGAGGGGCCGGCATGGGGAAGGAGAGAAGGGGGCCGGGGGAATCCAAGGGTCCACAGCGTCCCGCCAGGCCAGCCCCAAGTCTCTGCTGGGCCGAGGATCGGCACTGGCCATGTCCCCCAGCGCTGGAGCAGATCACACGCCGTGGCGCCCCACCCAGGCTCACCTTTGGGTCCGAACAGCGTGGCATAGCAGGGCTTGTGGCAGAAGGGCTTCCCGTCATGCTAGGCAGAGGGCAGGGCATGAGGGCGGGGGCCTGGCCTGGGCTCCCCGACGCCCCCCTCCCTGCCCGGGGGAGGGGCTCACCTCGGCGTGGCCCCCTGGCGTCAGCGTCTTGCTGCAGTGCTCGCACCTGAGGCAGAATCTGTGCCAGTCTTTGCCCAGGGAGCTCACCTTCTCAGCTGGGGCGGGAGGGGGGTCAGGGCCAGCGCCCTCCTGCCCTCCCGCGCTCAGCCGCCTGCTGCCCCCGCTGTCCTCCCCGTTCCTGGGCAGCCTCTGCACCGGGTCCCCTTCATCCCCACCCAGGAGCCACGTGGCACCTGCCTGCTCCCCCACCGTAACCACCTTCTGCTCCCCAGGGGCCCTGCTCTCCCTCTGGGTCTCAGGCACCCTCATCACCCTGGGTCACGGGCTGCAGCAGGGAACTTGGACGGGGTCCCACAGCTCAAGCACCTGCTAATCCCCTCACCAGGACACCTGCCCCTCCCTCACACACATCCCCAAACCCTCCAATCAGGCCCTAATGGAGCTGGCAGAGCGCCCCCGCTGAAGGGTGGCCCCAAGCCTCCAGAACCCCTGCGGAGAGGCCAGTCCCTGTCGCCACCATGGGACACCCGTGAGACAGGACGCCTGCCTGTCTATATTTGGCTTCCTCTCCCTAAGCTCTGAGAGCACCCCCCCCACCACCACCTCCTGCCTCTGGCTGCTGCTTTGGCGCTCAAGGTCTGAGACCAGCTGCTGAGGGTCACGTTGGGGCCCCTCCCTGTCCCCTGCCCCAGGCTGGGGCTGCTGGGCCACCTCCCAGTGGAGGGACGCTGAGGCTTCCCCAGGGGAGCACAGCAGGAAAAGGGCGGAGCTGAGCTGGAATCCTCCCAGCTGGAAGGGGCCCGGCCAGAGGCATGGGGGGGCGGGTCAGGTGGGCTGGGCCCCTTCCACCCTGGCAGAATCTGGCCAAGCCCCAAGAAGAGGCCAAGGACCAGTGGCTCCTCTGGTCCCCCTCACAGAGGGGCCCCCGCCTGGGCCAGGCCTCTCCCAGGGCCCCAGCAGAGCAGGGAGAGAGGGCCTGGCCAGGGGCACCCCGAGCCCCAGGAGGCCTGTGGGTGCTGCTGGAGGGCAGTGAGTCCCCCTGGTGGCCCAGGTTCGGAGCCCTGAGCGCTGTCTCCCCATGGCCCTGGTGAAACCTGCTGGCCCCGGCCAGGGGCAGCACAAACTTAGATCCCTCTGGCCACTCCACCAAGGAGGCTGGGACACAGGCTGGCCAGGCCTCCCCCCAGGTCCATGCCAGGGCAGATGGGAGCTGGCTGAGCCCAAGGCGGGCTCGGATCCCACGCCAGCCTGGCATCCTCTCCCAGTTCTCCTTCTGGCCAGCGGTGGCCGAGGCAGCTCCAGCTCAGGGCTGCCAGAACCACTGGCTGGCTTGTAGGATGTGGCCACCTGGGGGCAGGGGAATGACCCTCAGACCCACTGGCCAGGTGGACGGCCACACATTACCGGCCCAAGTTGGGAAGGCAGAATCGATTGAGTCTAATGGCTCGGAAGGGAACTGGCCCTCACCCGGCTGCACGGTTGTTGGGGACACAAAGGCTCGGTGTCCCTGAGATCACCCTGGGGTATCCTGGCCCAAGTTGCACTGTGCACACGCTTGGGGTGTAGGCTGCTGGGGTGAAGCCTGATTGGGGGTGGGAGGGTCTGGACCCCGGCCCCTTCTTCCACCAGGGCCTCCAGACCAGGACAGAAGCCAGCCGAGTCTGAGCCGCCTTTGTTTTCTGCTGGGAGCCGGCGGCCGCCCAAGCAGGCAGAAGTGCTTTTCCGGGCTGTCCACGGGACTGTCGGCCCGGCCCTGAGCTAGCCTGACTGGGAGCAAAGTTGTGGGCAGCGGGGCTGGCAGGAGGACCCTGGCGCTGGCCCCCACTCTGAGCCTTACAGGATGAGCCCTGTCTGGGATAGGGACAGAGGGCTGGGCGGACTCCTGGGGAGGCATCCGGAAGCCCCTCGGCTTCCAGCCAGCCCAGAAGCACTCCAGGCCAAATCCGGTCCCTCCCCTCTGGGAACAGCAAACAACGTCGGCCTCCTCCGGCCTCCTCCTCCCCCTCTGGCCTGCTGGGAAGCCAAGTGGCCATCTTCACCTCGGCCTGTCCCCAGCCCAGACCCGGACCACTGCCCCTAGGATGACAACAGAAGCATCGGATCCCCTGTCTGTCCCTGTCTCTCCCTGCCCTTCTGGCCATCCTGGCTTGTGCCACCAAGTCTGTCTGTGTGGGCGTTGGTGGGAGGCTCGGTGGGCAGGGACTTCGCCGCCCTGGCAAAGTCGAGGAGAGGACCTGCCAGGATGAGGGAGAGTGGGTGAGCCAGACAACAGGGTCGGAGCGCCAGAGAGTGGGTGAGCCAGTGCTGGTGCGGG
>NW_006778806.1:173941-178977 GCF_000442215.2 Lipotes vexillifer
CAACCCAGGGGGCATCCTGGCAGAGAGGACCCCCTCCTACCCAGCCACCTCCTCCTGAATGCCACTGTTCTGACCTTGAGGAAGCAGGGGGCCTGGCCACCTGGGCTCCAGCGTCCTCTCCTGCTTGTGGGGACTCGCTTGTCACCCCACCCCCGGGAAAGTCCTGGGGGAACGTGAGCCAGGGAAAGGAGCGCGCTGGGACGCGCAGGAGGTAGAGGCCAAGGTCGCCCCCGCGTGGGCTGAGTCCAGACAGAGCCCAGCCCTGGCCCAGCCCCGCGTGGGCAGAGGTCGGGGTGGGCGTTGGGGGTCACGGGTCGAGGCCACGCCAGCCCGGCCACGTGTCCGCGGAAGGCGGGACTGGGGTCCGTGCGAAACGGCCGAGAGGAACAGGAGCGCGCGAGAAGCGCCCAGAGCTTGCTGCCCCGCTCGGCACCGCCGGGAGAACCGCGATGCGCCCGCGAACCCAGAGCTCTCCCCCAAGCCCGGGCGTATTCTGGGGGGGACCACGCGCCCCCACCCGCCGGGCCTCGGGCCCCCGCCCCACGCCCATCGTCCACTTCGGGGTTCGGGCGTGGCCGCCCCCAGCTTGTCGCCGCTCCGCCCTTCAGCCGCACCCGCGTGGGCAGCGCGGCGAGCCGGGTCGGGGCCGCGCATCCTGGACCGAGAAGGGCGGCGGGGTGCTGGCCGGGCCCGGGCACTCACCGAAGTACACGGTCTTGTCGCACTTGGGGCACTTGGAGGCCATGGTCGGTGCGCGCCCGTTCAGCCCGTGTCCTCCGCCCGCGCCTGTCTCCCCGCCGCCGCCGCCGCCCGCCCGCCCCGCCCGACCGGCTGTCTGTGCTCCCATTGGTCTGCGTCCGGGGCGGGGCGTCGGGAGCCCGCCCCCGGGGTCCGGGCGCCGCGGGGGCGGGGGCGCACCTGCAGGGGCGGACGGGGGGCGACGGGGCCTGCCGGGCGCCCCTGGGTCGCGCGCGCGAGGTGGCCTCTACCCAGACCCGCCCTGTCCTCGCCTGTTTCCATGGCAACGTCGGGGCAGCCAGCCGGGCCGCGGGTGGGGCTGGGAGTCCGCGGCCCCCTCGACTGGGGCCGTCCTGGCCAGCGGGGGCCTCGGCCCGGAAGGGCGGCGTCGGGACAAGCAGACTGACTCCCCGACGGCGGACAGGCCCGCCCTGCCCGGTCCTGGCGCCCGGGTCCCCAGGGGAACCCTACCCCACCCTGCCGAGCGCCGCCGCCCCGCTTCCCTTTGTTGCTCGGTTTCTATAGCAACGGCCTTGCGGTGGGATAGGAGCGGGATTCCGGGCGGGCGCGCCACCGGTCCAGGCCCGGTCCCGGCCCCGCCTAACACTGTCAGTGGTGCTGAAGGCCCAGCGGGTGGAGGGCAGGGCGCCCGCCGCTTCCAAAAACAGCGCGAGAGAAACTGCTGGAAGGGGGTTGGGGAGGGGGTGCCTGGCAGTGAGGGGACCCGCGGGGCTGTGCTGCAGGCTCTGAAGTTATCCTCCCCAAGCTGTCCCACCCGAGGGCGGTAGGGAGGGGAGGGGAGGAGGGAGAGGAGATGTGGGGCCCCTGGAGTGCCCCTTTGGCGGGTGCTGTGGCCGGCCAAATGGGCGGGCCCTGCCGTCAGCTTCTACCCCTATACCCTCCCCCGGCTCCTGCCACGGGCATCCCTCGTCTGGACCCCACTAGCTTAGGGCCCAGGGCCTCTGACCTCCAGCTTGGTGGCGCCAAAGCACCCTCCTGGAGGGCAGGGGAGCTAGGGATCTGCCAGCATTCAGGGTCTCTCCCCGGGGTCCACAGCCCTCCTGCCAACAGGGACCTACCTGCCTGCCTGACCACTCCCACCCTCCCTACCTGCACCTGGAGCCATGCAGGACCCGGCCCTAACCCAGGGTTCTGGGGGACCTGGAGGACGCTGGGGCCACCTCCCAGGGGCTCTGCCTTCTCATGGGCTCTCCTCTGGACCTCCATCCCCAGCTGAGCCTCAAGTCTGGCAGATGGACAGACCCCCAAGCCCAGGCGACTAGGCCCAATCTGGGCAGTGGGCTCCAGCCCCCTCACACCCTGCCCTGTGTCTTTGAGGCTCTGTGCTGGACACTGAGGTCTGCCCCCCCACTCCCCATTTCCTCTGCCTGGTGGCGTCCGGCGCCTCTTCTGGCCCCCGGTGCCAGCGTGTTCACAGTGGTTGGGTGAGCCAGTCTCACAGGGCAGTTTCATGGCAGCCCTGCCGCGGCCCTGCTCCCGGCGGTGCCCCCACCCATTGCACTCACACCCTTCAGCCAGTGCCATTTCCGTGAGTGAGGACAACAGCCCAGAAACATGTGGCCCCCCTCAGGCCTAACTGACCAGCCTGGCTGGCCCCCTCTCCCTCTGCACTTGGGCTCTGGCCCCGAGCCAGCCAGGGCAGAGACCAGAGGGGAGGCCTCAGCAGGGCCCCCTTCTTGGACAAGGTGGCCTGCAGGTCAGTCATTCACAGCCCGCTCCTGGCTCAGGCTGGGTGTCCGGTGTCTCTGAATAATTCATGGGCCCACTGCCCCCCACTTGGCACCTGTTACCACCTCCTCTGTAGCTTGGGAGCCCCCGGGGACCCCCGGGCATCAGCCTCCGTGACTCCACCCCGCCCCTGAAATTTGCAGGACTGCTGTGGAGGGCGGACTGGTTGGGCACTGGTGTCGCTCAGCTTGGAGAGTGCATGGGGGTGGAGCAAAGGAATGGCACTGGGCCCTGGCCAGATGCCCTGGAGCCAGGGAGGGGAGAGTGGGGCGGCGCAGGTGCCCTGCCGCCCAGCTGCAGTGCCTGGGCTGATGGCACCGGGGCTGTCGTGGGCCTGGCGGGAAGGGGCACAGATCGCGGGACACAGAGCAGCGGCATATGGCTCTGAGGGCTAGAGACTGGGGCAGGTACAGGCTGGGCCAGCTCCCGGTGAGCAGGCCGTGGGGCTGGGTGAGGACAGCAGGTTCACGGGAAGCAGGCAGGGCCTGCCCTGAGGTGGCCAGGCCAGGTGGCTAGGTGTTAAGGAAGGTCCCTCCCCTAGGGCCGCAGAGCTGGCAAATGGCACACGCAGAAGCCCAGTCTCGCTTTCCCACAGGGCCCCCAGGGCTGTGCCCAGCGGTGGGCAGTGGGAGGTCCCAGGCAGGGCAGGCGTCCAGGCTGAGTCCCTTGTGGGGACTCTTGTCCCCCTGAGATGGCCCTGGCCCTGGGGGTTGTGGAGGAGATGGCTACAGCCCCCTGCCAGGCCCACGAGAACACGCCAAAGCTGGCAAACACTCCTGGGCACCCAAGACCTTGCTCCCCCCATCCCATACCCACCTCCCACCCCGCTGCTAAGCCTCGGCTCAGACCTCCCAGGCAGCAGAGAGGCAGACACCCAGCCCAGGCCCTGCCCAGCACAGTGCTGGGGTGGGGGCGGGGGACCCCCCCAGCTCGGCTCTCCGCAGGGCCTGCCTGTCCTTGGGACAGAGATCTCGACCAGCCTGGGGGGAGGGCCAGGTTGGGGGAAGGGAAGTCAGTCCCTGGGGCCTGGGGAGAACCCTCCCCTCCCCTCCCCACCCCACCCCACCCCATCCTCAGGCCCCAGGATTGGAAAAGGCCCTGGAGGAAGCTAGTGTCTTTCTCAAGGTCACCAGCCAGGCCTCCCAGCCCACCACCCCCCCCCACCCCCCACCCCACCTCTGCTGACACTGCAACGAAGCCCTGGGGCAGCAGGGGCAGCAAGGGGTGGTGCCAGGACTGCAGATTAGAATTGGCCGGGGCGGGGTGGGAGGAGGGGGGCGCCACAGCCACTCCTCTGACACCTTGGCCCGCCACCCTGCGGGGGCCCTGCAGCTGGGTGCTGGAAGGCCAGGATGCCCCTTATCTGTCTCCAGCGAGGGAGCAGGGTGGTTTCTATTTCAGTTCCCCAGCTGAGATGCCCACACGTCACAGTGGGGCTGAAGGCACAGGAGGCAGAGCTCAGGAAGGGGAGCCCGTTGGGGAGGGCCTTGCTGACCCCCTCAGCCGGCGGAAGTTAGCGTGGCTCCCAGACCCCTCCCCGCAGCGGCCTGGTCGCACCTGTCCCCTGGGCCCGGAGCGGCTGTGCAGGGGCCAGCCGAGGCAGGATGTCTGAGAGCGGACTTGCTGAAATCTGAGCAAACTCTCCCTGTGGAAACTCCACACCTGCTAGGGGTGGCCCTGCAGTTCCTGGCAAAAACCCGCAGACAGCTGGGGCAGGGCTCTGCCAGGAGCAGGCTGGCCGGCCGGCTGACCCAGCTATGCTGGCTGCCCCGACGGAAGCCAGGCACCTGCCAGTCTGGGTCCCAGGCCAGGTCCAGACCACCCCCTGCCTTGAACAGATACAGGGGGTCTCCGCTCCACGCCCCCCCACCGAGTGAGTGCTAGTGAGCCCTGGTTGGACCTCTCCCTGCTCCCAGGACCAGGTGGTGGGCATCGGGCCAGGGCCTCCGGGAGGCAGGTATGCGGGCCAGGCCTGCCACGCGCTGCTCGCTGCTCGCCAGTGCCTTTCCCTGAGCGTCCACCCCCATGGCGGGCCGGGAGAGCCCAGGCTGGGGGCGCCTCTGGAGCCACCCTGGCGAGGGAGCCCGAGGCCAGCGCCGGCTCTGCCCTGGGGGTGAGTGGGCCCAAGACAGGGAGAGGACTAGGGACAAAAGACACGGAAAGGACTAGTTGGATTTTTTGTTTTTATGAGTTTTTTTCTTTGTTTTTTTTTAATATGAAAATTACTTGAAAAGACAAGGGGCCAACCCCACCAGGCAGCTCGGCTGGCCACTGGCCACGCCGATCCTAACATTCCAGGTGTAAGTTACAGAGCTTAAATTCATCTACAAAAAAAGTAATAAAAATAAAATTTAAAATGGCACCTTCAACAGAACACAAGGAAACTCCCGGCCGGCCCGCAGGCCCGCGTCACAGGGCGAGCGCTGGGGCGGCCTCTCAGCTCCGCTCTGGCCAAAAAGTAAACACAAGCTAAAAAGGTGACTCCTCGGCAGCCCTGGAGTAAGTTAGGCAGCGCTTCCCCCCGTTGGGGGCCGAGGAGCAGTCTCTCT
>NW_006778806.1:179318-183557 GCF_000442215.2 Lipotes vexillifer
GGTCTCGGAGGACGAGAGCAGCTTGCGGATCTTCCTGTGAGCGAGACGCCGAGTGACGCGGACGAGTGACGCAGACACGGTGGCCCCTGCCCCCTGCCCGCCGCTGTCCCCGGAGGCCCCACCTGGTCTCCTCGGTGGCCATGTAGAACACGTCGTCGGGGGCGTCGATCCAGTTCATCCGCCGCCGCTTGACGGGGGGCAGGGAGCCCCCCCGGATCAGCCGCACCTTGGTGGGGTACGCCTTCCCGTTGAGCAGCAGGTTCCGGCTTGGTCCCTGCGGTGGGGAGGCGCCAGGGGTCAGCCCGGGGCCTCCACATGGGCGCCCAGAAAGCCCGAGGCGGCGGTCCCAGCGGGGAGCATGGAGGCTTGGCCACCCCGGGTGGGGAGGGGGCCCTCCGAGGGCCGTGGAGACCCGCCACCTGCCCCTCCTCTGGTCCCACTGGGCCTCCCAGATGCTCCCGTGCAGCGCCTGACAGGGCTGGGGGGCCTCCCCCAAAGGCCCACAGGAGCCGTGGGAACACACGTGTGCACACGCGTGGAGAACGGGGGCCCCCTCTCACCATGTGCCTGGTCTGTCCGTGATTCGCCAAACCTGACAAGAGGAAGGAGAGCAGGCTGTGAGCTGCGGGGCGCGTCCTGCCCTCAGCACCCCCGCTGAGGGCCCGCAGCCGAGGAGCAGGAGGCCCGGGGCCGGGTCCCCCGAGCCACAGCCCACGCCCAGGTGGCGCTCGGGGTGGGGACCAGGAGTCTCGGATCTGAGCTCGCTCCCTTGACTGGGCCGCGACAACCGGGGCCTGGCCTACAGTGGGTATAAACACAGTGGCTCCGGGGAGCCCCTCTGCAAGGCGGCCACTCCCCGGGCAGCACCACTCAGGCCCCAGGAGGCCGGGCCACCCTGGGCTTCCTCCCGAGGGGCCCCCAGCCCCCCTCGCAAGCCCTGGGGCCAGCCACCCAGGGAGGAGCTGATGGAGGCTCCTAGGAGTGGCCAGTAGGCCAGGCTCCGGCCAGGATTCCAGCGCTTCCACCCCATGGCCGGGGGTCTGGAGCCACAAGCAGCTGCCAGTGACCGGCGAAAGGCGCCGTCCCAGGTCGCGGTCCACACTCCCGACCGGCGCCCACGACCTGTGGCTCCCACACACACGTGAGGCGAGTCTGTGGGAGGCCGTGGGAGCGCGCGGCCGTGAGGGCTGGTCTCCACCACCTGCATCCTGCCAGAGGCTTCCCAGGACCAGCTCCCCCCAAAAGTGCCCCTTGGCCACGGTTCGTCTCTTGACGAGCAGAGAAGAGCTGTCCAGCCCTCCCCTTTGCAAACCGCCTCCTAACGTGGAGTACCCCGAGCCCGGCAGGGCAGAGGGAGGGGCTGCGGCACCCGGCCTGCAGCCCTCGAGGCCCCGTGCTACTTACCCAGGTAGGTGCCTACCAGAGGGATGGGTGGCGGAGGAAAGAAAGCACACGGTCAGCGTTACAGGGGAGCGCGTGCATGCGGCGGGCCCAGAGGGTGAATGCAGCCGCAGGCGCGTCCGTGGGCCGGTTAGCCCATTAAGGCCCCACCGGTGCCAGAGGCCGGGCCTCGCCCAGAGCCAGCTCCCGCCACCCGCTGCTGCCCCGGCTGCCCCACAGCACCCCAGGAGGCCAGCTGTGGCCTCCTCCCAGGGCTCATGTGCAGCCCCCGATACCCCCACCCGGGACCTGCACGCTGGGGCGGAAGTAGATAGGTACGGAAGCACGTCGATCTCGGAAAACCCGACAGAAGCAAAAGGATTGCATCCTTCCCGCTACCTAACGGCTTTTCCACAGGTCGGACCCCAAAACCCAAAGCTGCCTGCTGATGAGCACACAGCCCCTCACCCCCTTCTGTGGGTGTGATCAGACCATCCCCAGGGCACCTGTCGCAGGGGCAGATGAGCAGCCAGCCCAGCCGCTGGGACCAGGGGCTGCAGCAGCCTCCCCGCCCGAGGGCTATGGTGGGGAGGGGGGAGGTCAGCAAGCCAGCGCCCTGCCCTCGGAGCCCCACCGAAGGGTCGTGGGTGAGGCAGCCGGGACAGGGGGGGCCTGGTGCAGGCAAGAGCCTGTGTCCAGATGGGGTGAGACGGCAGGACCCGGCACCAGTACCACCGGCTGACCCTCAGGATGTGCCTGCTGGGGCTCCCAGACACAGCCGAGAGAGGGAGCATCCAGGGGACAGGGCTGGGCCGGGTGGCCACTGGCCGCTGCTACCTCCCGGGTCCCCACGTCCGGCCCACCTCCCACAGATCCCAGGACAGCCAAGCCTCGGCCAGACCCCCGGGGCCAGTAGCCCTCCAGTCCTGAGCTTGGGGAGTGTCCATGCTGGCTGCCCTATGGAGCTGGGGTACCCACACCCGACCTGACCTCGCCGTCACGAGGGGCTGGCAGGAGGGGCTCTGAGTGCACTTGCCACGTTCTTCCCTTCAGCTGGTTCCCTGTTCACCTCCCCCTGCCCCCACACACACATACGGGTCCGGCCGCAGGCAGACCCCTGGGGGGCCCTGGGACACCTAGGTCTGGCACATCCCACACTGCCACAGTGGCTACACCCTCCTAGAGCAGCCCCAGCCCACGAACACCCCACCCCCAGCTGAGGGGGCAGAAGCCGGGCCCTGGGCAGGTGAGAGGAGCCACACTCCAGAGGCGCCGACGGCAGGAGGGTCCCACAGAGGGCTGCCCTAGCGTGCACCCCACGAGCATCCCACCCCACTCAGGAGAGGGCGCTGCTGCTGCCTCAGCTCTGAGACCCTCAGCCCTGGGCACGCCTCCCTGTGGGGCCCTGACCTGAGCGTCCACCCGGGCCTCGCCGACCCCCACTCAGCCATGCCGGCCACGCCACAGCTCTGTCCCACCTGCCCCCCGAGGAGACCAGGGTCCCAAAGCCCCCCACTGGGGCAGGGGCGCAGGCAGGGTTGCAAGCACAGCACAGGCGGCCACGCAAGCTGAGGCTGGCGGCATGCGGACAGTCGCAGCACAACGGCAGACAGTACAGGTGGGCGGCGGGGGCACCAGGGCCACCGGAGCGAGGACAGTCCACTGACCAGCGCTGGGCCCGGCAGGAGGGGCGGCCCACGAGCCGGAGGCCCCGGGGCAGGAGGCAGTGTGCGGGCGAGCTGGGGGCCCGAGGGGCAGCGCTCCCATCTTTGCCGAGCGACAGGTCAATCGGGAGGAGCCGGGGCAGCAGGATGCGGCCCAGCCCGCGTGGACTGCCCTTGGACGTGCCCTGAGCCGTCCGCCGCGCACGCGTGAGCACGGCGCACACAGGCGCGCGCGGAGGGCCGGGCCTTACCCCTGCTGGGCATCAAGAGGCGTTTCTTCACGTTGCCTGGCAGCGCCCGGCGGCAGGAGAGAGGAGAGAACACACGGTCAGCGGGTGCGGGCGCGGTGGGGGCCGGGGCCGGGTGCCCCGGGGACACAGGCCGTGCTGGCCAAGCCCAAGGCCCCGCCGGACTCACCGTCCACCCCGTTGTGCTGCTCGTAGCTCCTCTTGCCCAGAATGGTGGGGGAGCCGTTGTTGATGACGGGGGCCGACTTGGCTGGGGTCAGGCCACCGAGCACGCCGGACACGCTCTTCACAGGGTCGGGCTTCGGGGGGCGGGGGTGGGTCTCTGCAGAGGCAACGAGGGCAGGTGGGCGCAGAGGGTCCTCAGCAGCAGCCCTGCTGCCCGACTGTGGGCTGCCAGAGCCCAGGCCCATGGCGACCAGGGCCTGGGAGGGCACCGCAGTCCAGCACCCCCGGGCATCCTGCGCACAGGGACAGCTGCTGGGGCCGGTCTCCTTGGCTCCTCAGCCCCGGCCGAAGGGCCGCAACACCGGTGACCACCGGCAGCTTACAGGCTCCAGACACCCATAAACAAACAAGTCCACTCAGCGGCCACCGGAGCTGACAGCACAGGGCTGGCCACTAGCCAGACGATGAGTTTTAACGGCCCAGCTGGCTGGCCGAGGACGAGCCCACAAGGGCCGGCCCGGAAGGCACGGGCTCACACCTGCGAAGGTCCCACAGCCCTGGGTGGCTCTCAGGGAACAGAGACCACCTCCTCCCACGGGTCGGGGCGAGGCCAGCCCCGGGACTGAGACTCCAGACAGCAAGTGCTGCCAGAGCCACTTGTGTCTGCTGGGAGCATGCCTGGCTCACGGTTCTGGAATGTCCCTCACGAAGGGAAAGCCACCCCCACCACTGGGGGGGACGGAGTCCACCCAGCCAAACCCAGCCAAGCCAAGGGCCCCCCC
>NW_006778806.1:183747-195586 GCF_000442215.2 Lipotes vexillifer
CCCCGCCCTCGCCCAAGCCCCTGGCTGAGTCCCAGGAACAAGCCAGGCGGGGCGGGGCAGCGGCAAAGCCAGCCGAAGTGCTCAGGGTCCCCAGGCCACAAGGACCCTCCCTGCAGGCTGCTGCCTAGGTGTGCACGTCCCCCACCCAGCCGTGACCCTGCGGAGCGTGGGGCGCGGAGAAGACCCTGCGGAGCGTGGGGTGCGGAGAAGCCCCCGCGGGAGACACCGATCCAGGCTCAGAGGCATCACGAGAGCCAGTGCACCCGACCCAGACCCCTGGGGACTGCAGGGGCGAGGGGAGCAGGGTGGGGAGAGGCTGGGACCCCCTGGGGGGGTTAGGGATGCAGCAGCCGGGGGCCAGGGCTGCGCTGGAGGACAGCAGGCTCACCGAGGTGCCGCAGGACGGCCTCCAGGGGCTTCCGCGCAGCCTGCTTCAGAACCAGCGGGCTCTGAGAGGCTCCAGGCAGCCGTGCCGTGCCTGTGGGGTGCGAGACCCCGGTAAGAGCTCCTGCGGGGGCCGCACACCCCGTCCCCACCAGCCCCGCCAGCGCCCCTCCCGCAGGAACACTCACACTCAGCCTTGATGGCCGCACTGTTGATGGGCATGTAGGGGTGCCGGGCAGCATGCCACGGGCGCAGGATCTCACGGCACAGGCGCCGGGCGATCCGCGTGAGCTTGGTGGTGTGCAGGTAGAAGGCCTGTCTCGTCTTCATGGCAAACTTGGGGCTTCCGCTGCTCCGGGCTGGGATGCCGTGGGGGCTCTGCGGAAGGGGGCGAGCCGCCCCAACACAGCGCCATGACCGCGGGCCGGACCGCGGGGCATGCGCTGGGGCAGGGTGGGGGGGACCGACTTACCATGTTACTGCGGTTGGGTCCTGGCCTCTCTCCATCTAACCGGGTTGGCATTTTCAAGCCACCATATTTCTTCCAATATGTCCAACAAGATGCGCAGAGGCGACACTGCATGTTAGGGGGACCCCAAGAATACCACTGGTAAGACTGGGTGGCTACGGACAACAAAGTTGGAAATAGACGGATTCTTAAGCAGAACCAGTGATGGCAGAGAGCATTACACAGCTGTCGCCCGCCCGCGCCCGCCCCCCACCCTGTGGGCCCAGGCACCCGGTGCTCCCCGAGAGGGCTTCCCCGGCAGGGCATGGCCGCCGCCCCCAGGCTGGGCCCCAGGGCAGTGCAGGGGCGCCCAGGGCTGTGGGCTAGGGGCACCCGGATGCCGGGTGGGGCACTTACTGTAACAGCTCTCGCAGGCCCGGCCGGCCCCAGGGCTCTGGCCCGGCGCCCCGGCACCGTTCACCACGCCTGCCTTGACGTTATTGACGCTGATCTGGTTCGGGTTTGGCTTGTTACTTGAGTAAGGAAGGGAGAGAGGGAAGACGTCACGGGACCACCAAGCCCTGGGCGCGCGGCTCTGGGGCCCGGCAGCCCCCGTCCAGACCTGCCTGGACCCGGGGCAGACGCTGACCCCTGCCTGGGGGTGTGTGATCTCTCTCCCCTCGAGTTCTTGAAGCAGCTCCCACCGCGTCGACACCCCAGCTCCACCTGCCTGCGCTTAGCTCAGCTCAGCGTTGAACCCCAGGCCGGGCGGGGTCCAGTCCTGATGCCCTGTGCTGCCCCCACCTCTGCCCCCGGGCCACCACGGGCTTTGATGACAGGCCCCCGACTCTCTCTAGGACTCAGCCAGGGCGGCACCACGGGGCCACGTGGGACGCGGGGATGGCGCCGTGAGGGGCGTACTTACTAGTTGGGGATATAAACTTGCTTTAACTTGCTCTCCGCTTCAGCTGCTTTCAAGCGTTTCTTCAAACACAGAACAAAGGGTCAGGGCGGCCAGCAGGTGGGTCTGGAGAGGGGATCCCCCCGTCCCCGCGCTGCCCGCTCACCCTAAAGTTCCCACAGGACCCCTCGGCCCCCGCCCAGGCCGGGCCCTCACCTGCTGCACGTATCTGTCGGTGGTCTTCCACATATAGTAGTACTCGATGATGCTGGTGAGCGACTTCCAGGGGAGCTGGGGGGAGAGGTGCACGTCAGGGGGCGGGGGGGGGGCATGGCGGGGGCATGGCGGGACCGCTAACCCCACCCAGGAGGGGGCGAGCCTCCCCGCAGCCCGCGTCAGGGCCCCTCTCGGGCCTCGCCCTGTCTCTCTCCCTCTCAGGCACACTCCATTCAACGCAAGAGCTTCCTCCCGGGTCTCGGCACCTCTGCCCTGCTCGGTTGGTAGTGGGTGCCCCCTCCCCTCGCGCAAGGAGCTGGAAGCCCAGACGCCAGCCACGCCCACGGCCGCCAGCCACGCCCACGGCCGTGGGCGACAACGTCCTCGCGATCACTCTGCTCCCGGGTCCCAGCTCCGCCCCCTCTGGGCCCCGCAGGCTGCGTGTGAGTCCAGCGTGGCCGTCAGTCTTGCCGCTGCCGTCCCGCCCCCTGCGTTTCCACGCCACCTCCGGGCCAATCTCAGGCGAGTCCCGCGGCGCAGATTCTCCCACGACGTCCGCACGGGCGCGTCGACAGTTCAGAGTCTGTGCGCACCCGGGCCGTCGTCACACGGGAGCACGAGGGGCCCGGGACGTGCGGGAGCCGTGGCGAGGTGAGCGCTTTATTTCCCGCCCGCCCTCTCGCTCCGCTTGTTTCTGCGTGAGGAGGCCTTGCTGCTCTGCTTAGGTTTTCAGTGCGTTCCGCGCACCTGCCTCGCAGAGGGGGCCAGCTGTCCGGGCTCGGCCTGTGCGCACGGCACCAGGGGCTGCGCGGGGGCCCCTCTGGTGGCCTCTGGGGGCCGACACTGCTTCTCCACCCTCAGGAGTGCCGTCTGCCTCCTGACGTGGGTCCCGTGGCATCAGCCTCGTCCGTTACTGCAGGGGTGCTGCTCCGAACCAGATGCTGGCGAGGCCGCTGCATCCCGGCCCCTCCTTGGGGCTCGCGGTCAGGCCGGCCCGGCCGCCCATGCCGCCCTCTTTGCACGGGCGCGCTCTTCTGAGCGACCACCGGTTGGCCTCCTTTCAGGTGAGTTCAAGTGGGCTGTAAGGGCAGGAGGGGCCCCTGAGGGCACAGGCCCTGCCGGTGCTGGAATCCCCACGGGCTCACTGGTGGACACTTGCAAGGGACACAAAGCAAGGACGCACACGGAGACGCTCGGCCACTTAAGAACAACCAACACAGCCAAACGAACCAAGTCAAACGAGGCCCGGTGAGGAGCCCGGCGACGCCGGCGTGGACCCTCACCTTGGTGGCACAGCCCAGGCCCCGGCAGGCGGCCTTGGGCGTCTCCTCTGGAGCCACTAGCGGACAGGGGGCGGACACACGGCGGCGCAGCGGCGCGGCAGGGCGCTGGGCCCGCGCCTGGTACTCACGAAGTCTTGCTGAATGTCCGTGAAATCCTTCCCATACTTCTCCAGGGCCTCCTCGAAAAGGCTGGCCTCCGAGGCCGACCACTCTTCCATCTCGTCCCTGCAGAGGACGGGCCCACCCTGCGGCACCAGGGCCGAGATGGCCTTGGCGACATCGTACACACTCCTGTGCAGCGTGTCCATGGCGTGGAACTGCAGCAGGAGAGGCGAGGTCGCCTGGGCCCCAGAGCTGGGGCGACCCCACCCCGCCCGGCCCCAGGCAGGAGGCACACCCGGGCCGTGTGGGAGGCCACAGGACCCAGGGGCTGGCCCTCCCCGCCACCTGGGAGGGGATAAGGACAGTCTTGGGGGGGCGGCCGGGGGCCTCTGGGGAGAGCGCAGGGAGAGGCCAAGCTGCCTGGAGCAGAAGAGGGGAGCAGGCGTGCTCCCAGGCCCACTTCGGCAGGGGCGGGACTCCAGGGGGTGTGGCTCAGCCAGCAGACAGTGGGTGACTGACCCCAGGGCCAAAGTGCCCTGGGCAGGAGGGGCCGGCCTAGGGCACGAGCCGTCCTCTGGGAGATGCTGCTGCCTCTGAGGTGGCAAGTGTGGAAGGAGCAGGGCAGGCTGAGGACATGCGGCCCGCGGCCCAGCAAGGGCCTAGTAGGGCCTGACCACCGGCCGGCCGGCAGCCTCTCACCAGCATGAGACAGGGTCACCACACAGGGGCAGTGAGAGCCCTGCGCTGTGCCCCCCAGGGAGGGCTGTGCCGCCCGGGGGACGGGTGCTGACCTGAGCAGATGCACAGGGCCGCGGCTGCCTGGTGGCCCTCTCACTTACCAGGGTGATGTCCCGAGAGGCGGCCGCGGCGCTCATGTGCAGGCTGGGCTGTCGGACAGAGCTGCTGCAGTCCAGGGCGCGTGCAAAGGTGCCCACGGAGCTGGGGAGGAGGAGAGACGCTGACCACTGGAGCGGACAAGCAGGAGGGGCGGCCGGACCAAGCCGGACACGCAGACGCGTCCAGACTCGGCTGTCTCGGGATGGAACACTGTGGTCTGGAGCACGGGGACGTTGTTTCTGAGACTTTGCAGACCTCTTCTTACAAAAGAGAGCCTTCAGGTCCTGAGGCTCAGGACCCCATTCCTACACTGTTTCCGACGGCACCCAGCCCAGGCGCCTTCTGGGCGTGTGGCCCCCATGTGCTCGCAGGAGCTCCCCTCCTGCTGTCCCAGCCCAGGGACCCCTGGGGGGCCAGCCTGGGCAGAAGCTGCTCTTCGGGGGGCTGCCCCTTTGTGCCCAGGAGGCCCTGCGCCTCTAGGCCAGATCTGCCCGGTCCCGGAGCCGGACGAGCAAGCACCTCTGTCCCGCCCTACCGTCCGGGGAAAGAGCCCCCATCTGTGGCCGGCTTACTTGGCCTTGGCTGGTGGGCGGCCCCTGAGATCCACGGGTCGGGCTGCCTCCCGGACCCGGGAACCCAGCAGCCCCCCAGAGCCGGCTCCACCTTCAGGGAAGGGCCAGGCCCCACCCTGCAGGCCTCCCTAGGAGCTACGAGGGGGTCTCAACAGAGCAGGGCCCCGGACCCTCTAACTTCCCAGGCCCTTCACTGGGGGATGCCCTGTAGGACAGGCATCCCGACGCCCACCGCGGGGGTGGGGCAGTGGCTCAGGCCCCGTGCCGGCTTGTGCCCGGGGGTCAGGCAAGACGTGGCTGCCCCAGCCCAGAACTCACCGGGCCACCACCAGGAACTGGTCGATCTGCTTGTCCACCAGCGGGTTGTGAACCTCCCACACCTTGGTCTCCAGCTTGGCCTGGTCTCGGCCGTCCTCCTCGCCTAGGAGGACGAAACACTGCGCGGTGAGAACCACCGAGGCTGTGAGAAGACCCCTGCGGCTCCGCTTGGAGCCCAGGGTCGGACGAGGGACCAGGCCGCTGAGGCAGGGAGCGGGCTGAGAGGGCGAGTGAGCCCAGGGACGAGGTGACAGCGCGCGTGTGCACACACACGCGAGCAGGCACGCGCACGCACGGGGGTGGTAGGACCCAGAGCTCCAGGGCACGCTTGACACACGACGGCCTTCACCTCTGGAAACAGTGGGCGCCTGGGGCTGGCAGCCCGCGCCCCCATGGAGGAGCTTGAAGAGGTACCGTCGGGAGGGCCCAGGGAGCACAGCCAGCTGGACAGAGGGGCGGAGCAGCTTGGACCTGATCAATCAAGCTCTTTCCTCTGAGGCTCTGCGGGGTGGGGTGCGGCTGCGCCCAGCCCCCAGCGGCAGCCCCACCACGAGGACACTGATGTCGACTCAGTGCGGACCCACACGCCTGCCACCCAAGGGCGCCCTCGGCGCCAAAAGCCTCCGTCTCGGGGCCTCTTCCCTCTGCAGGCGGGAGCCCCACTCCTCACCCTGTATGCGGCGGGCATGGGGCTCAGGGCCCAGCCAGGAGGGTTTCTCTCCTGGGCAGCTGCCCATGCCAAGCGCCACCTGCCACGTGCTCCAGGCAGCAAGGGGCAGACGAGGCCAGCACGAGGGTCCAGAGAACGCCCGCCCCGAGGTCACAACCCCACTCAACTCAGGCGCTCGGCCTGCACGTCTGCAGACTCTCTCAGCCTCTGCTGCTCTCCGTGGCAACCAACTTCCAGACCCAGGGCAGGACCCCTCACGGCACTCAACAAGCCCGCGGGAGCCCTGTGTGAGCGCGGTCATGCAGGGCTGGGCATGGCTGGAAGTCACCAAGGAAACACGTGCTCCCTCGCACTGGGGAAGGTCAGGCCCTGCTAGGCTCCAGGGGACGTCGCCGGGCCGGGGGCTCACGGGAGAGAAGCCCCGCACTGCAGACGTGCAGGACCGACCCGGGGGTGGGAACGAAGAGATCTGAGGGGTCAGGGTCCTGGGGGCTGCATCTATAGGACGAGCACAGGTGGGATTTTCCCGGTGTCGTGGGTAGGCTCCTTCCTGGTGGTGACTCGGCACGGATAGCCCTCCCCAGGGACAGTGGGTACCAAGGAAGGCAGGGCCCCCACTCCTGGATCCAAGGTCCGCGGGCCACGACAGCCCCCAGCGACTGCCGGGCAACTGAGCCCAGAGCCACGGGCACAGCTAGCTGTGGCCCCAGCTGGCGCCCACACCCACTGGTGCACCCTGCAAACGTCTCACGCGTCCAAGGCAGGGGCACGGCTTCACCCGCTGGGAAGGGTCCAGGCTCCAGAAGGAGAACGGAACTGAGGGCTAGGCCGAGCCCACCTCGCCCTAGCAGTCCAGGGGTCGGGAGGAGGAAGGGCTGCAGGGATGCCGCCCCTGGCCCTGGGGCTGCAGGCAGGGCTTCCCCAGGGCGCCCCGAGACCAGAGACGCGTCCTCCCGCCAAGCACCCAGGGCTGGCCAGAAAGCGAGGTCCTCGGCCGTTCCAGCCACTCAGTGTTCTCCTGTGCCGCCGTGTGGCCTCTCCTGTTTCCCACTGGATGTGGCCCTTACCAGGCCCTTTATCCTCAGCCAGGCTGGGATGATGTAGACCAGGAGGCCCCATGGGGCCACTGGAGGATGCCTATCCCTGGAGCGGGGCCCGGGTGCCAGGTGCACCCGGCCCAGCAGGGGGACGGGCTGCACCAGGAGACCAGCTGGGCCAGCGCATCCGGCTCTGCTCAAGTGCGGGGGCCCCCACGAGTGACGCGAGCGGCCACAGGGCAGGACCACAGGGCAGAGCGCCAGGGCTGGCGGGAAGGGCAGCCTCGCCCCACCTGGGACGGAGCCGGACACCCGTGAATAGAGGGAACCGCCCCCACCAGGTGCGTCCCGTTAGCCCTCCCTCTCACATCCGACCGGCGGCAGGAACCCCATAAGACAGAGACAGAGACCAAGACCAATCAACAGGGGAGGCAAGTGTGTGTGTGTGTGTGTGTGTGTGCGTGCGTGTGAGATGCACACGCGTGGGAGGTGTGGTGCACGTGTGCGCTCGTGCGTGTGTGTGTGCAACAGGAAAGACGCACACAGGCCAAGAGCGGATGTTTGCGACAAGCGGACCAGCTTCTGGGGATGAGGAGTTGTGGCCCCGAAAGGAGCGGCAGCCACGGAAAGGAGGGATGTCCGGCGTTTCTACAGCACAGAGGAAACCGAGGCACAGACCACAGGGGAGCCAAGCCCAACCTGCAGCCCCACAGGTGCTGCGGACGCTCGCCAGGAGGACGCCGCGCTCCTGAGGGACACGGGGGCCCCGAGGCCACCTGGGCGCCACACGGGGATGACTCTGCACACAGGACCAGCTCCGCAGGAGCACAGGCTCCGAAGAGAACAGGCACCAAAACGCCATCACGGACGAGCAAGTGTGCGGGTCAGCCGTCAGGCCTGCCGCACGCACGGCAATTACGCGGCCGCGCAGGAAGGAAGGGGGGGAGGGGAGGTGGCGGGTACCACGAGGCCCGGACCCCGCTGCGCTCCCGGTCAACCTGAGCTGCCTGAGTGTGGCCACCACCCAAGTGACCCGGGTTCAACCACGTGGCCCCAGAAGGAAGCCTGCCACACGGCGCCCCGAGCCAGACAGTACCGGCCTTGCAGGTCACCGCGGGTCCACGTTCCTGCCTGGGCGGCTTGGCTGGGGACAGAACGGGCTGAGAAGATGGGGGTCAAGCCCGCCCCTGACCCCCAGGCTGCTGAAGGGCAGGGGAGCTGGGCCCTGCGTCCCCGTGCACTGCGGCCTCGCGGACAGCACCACCCGCTAGAAGTCAGTGAAACAGATCCATTCAAACAAGTTTTGGGGGGACAAAAAGGGCTTCGAAAGGTTATGAAAACAACTGAGGAAGGAAATAAAATCTCCAGGTGCCAGAGAGGGTCCGACGGCCCCTCCTGCTGGGGGTCCTGGGGCCCGCCGCCCCATCCCGACACCCAGAGCCCCCGCCCTCCCCGCTGGCCTCGCAGCCCGCCGCACCTTCTTTCAGCAGGTCGGTGATGTCCGCCTGGTACCGGTTCCCGACGCGGATCTCCCCCTTGTCGGCCAGCAGGGTCTTCTGCTGCGGGTCGTAGACGAGAGAGTAGAAGAAGAAATCCTGGAAGACAGCGCGGCAGCGGCGTCAATGCGCAGCCCGGCCACGCTCGCGGGGGGCCGGCAGGTGCGGCGCGACCGTCGGGGCACAGCGATCTGCTCGGAGGCTCGAGAGCGCCGCGGAGGCAGCTGTAGGACCAGTTCCCCAAACTGCCGCGTGCCCACCAGCAGCAACGGTTTGAAAACTGAGTTCATGAGAGCGTTGAATGGCAACAAAAATCCTAAGGCATCTGGGGACGAATCTGACAGATTCTGGGCACGTCCTTTGAGAAGATGCTGCCGTTTTCGCGCAGTTGTCACAGGAGACGTACACAAAGGGGCTTACGTTACAGAATGTTCTGGACTCGGTGCCCAGAGCTGTCAGCGGAGCAGCAGGCTGCGGCCCTCAGCCTCGGAGCCTGTCTTCACCCCGCACGCCTGCGCCCAGGCTGTTCCGGCTGGAACTGGCACAATCCGGCCTTCCTGGCCCTTCGCTGCCTGGCACTCCACGTGCCGAAGCTGTTTCTCAGAAGCTGCGTTTAGCTGGCTTGGGCTGCTTTGCAGAAACCAGCCTGCCGACCCTGGGCTTCCCCGGGGGTCTCCCCGTGTACACCGAGGGTCACGGCACCCCGTGCCAGGACTTCGACCTGGCCCCGTGTCCCTGTGCCACCTCTCTTAGTCCCTTGTGGTTGCTTCTCGCGGCTCCTGCTCTCCGGGCGGCAGCCAGCTCCTGCCTCGGAGCCAAGGGCTTCTCTGGGTGCGGGTCCGTGCAGGCTGCGGCTGCACCTGCACCCGAGGACTGACTCCCTGAGGCCCGAGCAGGACGGTGGGCCTGGGCGCAGTCAGTCGATTCTTGCCTGTGGCCGCCCAGACCGGGAGGGGAGGCCGTCCCAGTGGGCCGCCTGCCATCTCAGGCTAAGAACCACCTACCCCTAGACAGGTGAGCGGAGAGAAGCAGAAAACACGAGGCGTGCGCCCAGGAGACACACACAGGTCCCTGAACGGGGCCCATGTGCTCGCCATTGCTGGAGACCAAGTGGTTCACTGCCACCTTTTTGCTCATGGCCGTCCCTCCGCATCACCACCTCTATGTGGCTGTCACCCAGGGGTCTTTCTAAACTGCAGACAGCAGCCCCCAGTGGACGCACGCCTGGGGGCCACGGCCCCTGCTCTGTCCGGTGGGCAGGCACGCAGCGGCTCCCTGGAGCCAGGGCTGCCCTGGGGGGGGGCTCTTCAGCGCCTACTCCAGGCAACGTCCTCCTGGCGGTGCTCCAACGCCTGACTGAGTCAGGCCTCGGTGAGGCCACGGCACCGGGCTTGCCCTCCCTCGCTGGACCGCTGTCGCCATGGTCCACGGTCCGACCCCTCTGGGCCCCCGGGAAGAGCTGGGCCCTGCCTCGGGGGGAGGGGACTGTGGCTGAGAACAAGCGTCGCCCACAGACGATGACACTCCTGCTAGGAGCTGCGGGGTGGCCGCACACAGGTCCCAGGGGAGCCCGCAGTGCGTGGGGACACGCAGGGAGGGGACCCCGGACCCACAACCACTCCTCACCTGGCCCCAGGAGCTCCCTTACACCGCGACCTGTCCCACTAGGTAACACCCGTGCCCACGCTGCTCCTGACCCCGCTGGCCTGCCATCGTCCCCAAACACGCTTCTTGCTGCTCCCAGGACTCACACGTGCACCCTCTAGGGACATTTTTGGTCGTTCCGCCTCGGGGGAGGGGCGCTGGGCGGGCAGCACGGACAGCCCGCAACAAGCACCACCCGCCCTGGGCGTCACCATGGGCTCAGGGCGAGCAGCTCGGGTGTCACAGCAAGGCCCAGGCACCGGCCGCTGTGGCTCCCCTCCCACCCTCATCTGTGGGATGAGGAGGTCGGTGCCCTGGCCCCAGACAGTGGCAGCACTGACGGTTTTGATTTCCTAAACTCAGAAACTCTCTGGTCAACCGTCCAACACAGTCGTGGGTCAACCCAGCGAAGACTGGAGACGGTGGCCTGGACTGCGGTAGGGCCACACGCCCGCTGGGAAAGCCTGACGGCGACCACGGCGGCCAGCACGGGTCCCATCGTCCCCTCCAGGACAAGTCGTGCCCCTCCTGGGGGGCGGGGGGTGGTGGGGAGAGCAGACCCCCGGGAGCCATCGCGCCCACTTTGGGCCCTCGCTCTGGAGGCGCGAGGAGTGGGGACTGCACAGGACACCGGGAAGGGCCGTGACAGCGCCTGGCCTCAGGGCGCCACGGGCAGGGAAGGGCCTGAGCCCAGCATGAGGTGGGAGGAGTAATGCCCACCCAGACCAGACCAGAGGAGCCAGGATCCACCTCTGCCCCCACCCCCCAGCCCCCAGCCCACGGCGTCGGGGCCTCACCTCCCGTTCCAGGTAGGACTTGAGGGACTCGGTCTCGTTGAGCAAAGTGACGCTGCACTTCCCTCTGCAAGACAAGGGCGCGCGTTAGGGGAGCTGGGCAGACTCCCTCGTGCCCGCCCCAGGCCCCCAGGCACCTGATGTGGGTGGCGGGACTCCCTCGTGCCCGCCCCAGGCCCCCGGGCCCTGATGTGGGTAGCGGGACTCCCTCGTGCCCGCCCCCGGCCCCCCGGGCACCTGATGTGGGTGGCGGGCAGCGACTCCAGCTGTCTAGAGAGGAAGAGCTCTCGATGCCTCAGCTGGTGCTTGAGCTTCTCGGGCAGGTCTGCCATTTCTGGGTTCTCCATTTCCTCCTCTGTTTCACCTGAAGGACACAGAGCTCCTGTGAGCTGGTCCCAGAGACACACGCTCAGGCGGCCGGACAAAGGCCCACCCGCTGGCTGCACAGGCCCCTCCCCATGCTGGACCCGGGGCAGGTGGCAGCGTAGGTCCCCGCAGCGCAGCCCAGAAGCCCCGGGCATCTGAGCAGGAAGGAGGACAATGTCCTGTGCTGGCCTGGGAAGCAGCACGTCAGAGAAAGAAGGGAAAGCGAGACAGCAGCTGCTGCACGTCCAGGACAGGGGGGCAGGACCCACCGTGCCCCGCAGCCCTCCCTGCGCCGGGAACCCCTCAGGCCTGCCTCGCAGCAGGGCACACAGGCGCGGGCACGCGGGCAGCCCAGCACACAGACCTCAGGACCCTCGCGCAGGGGCGGCTCTTACCTTCCTCGCCGTTGTCGGCCCCCGATCCGGTTTTATAGCAGACCGACAGGGCTGTGTAACAGACAGACAGCACCCAGATGGCGGGTCAGCGACAGCGTGCCGCGCCACTCACTCCCTGCCTGGCCTGGACTGAGGGCTGTGAGGCCAGGAAGCAGGGTGGACAAGGGGGCCGCAGACCACCCAGCCGAAGACAGAACACCTGAGCCTCTGGACCCCCTACTAGCTGACCTCAGCTCCTGCCGACCCCACGCCCACGCTGCCCAAGACTCTCCAAGCAGAGCCCCAGACAAGCCTGGGCAGCGAGGCCCTGCTACCTGCACACAGAACACAGCTGCCCCTACGAAGACAGGAAAAGCAAGGATGGGGCGGGGGGCAC
>NW_006778806.1:195596-218263 GCF_000442215.2 Lipotes vexillifer
GGGCGGGGGACGTGTCCCAAGGCCAGGTCAGCAGCACATGCTTCCTGCCTGCGGATGGTGACCCGGGGAGCCTCGGCCACACCTCCAGGGCTGGGCCATCGATGGGCACAGGGAAAGCCTGAAACTCGAAACTGGCATGCGGTGGGGCTGTGGAAGGTCTCCACCATGTGGACCCCAGCACATGCAGCCCTGGGGCTGGAGTGCCCCCAAACACACACTGGCGGTCTGGGGTCATGCACAGTGGGGTAGGGGAAACCAGACACACGGCGAAACCCATCCTCTGCCCCAAGACCCAAAGGTAGGGGCGTGGAGCCCAGCCCCCCCAAGTCTCTGGGCCACCACAAGGCCCCTGGCCCTCTGCTGCCCTCCTGTGGTGGCTGCAAGGAGTCCTGGTGCCCCTGGGCAGGGGACACGCACCCCCCCCCCAAAAAAAACCCTGGTTGCGGCAGCTCAGACGGAGGTCAAGGCTAGGGGCGGGGGCGCTGGGGGAAGAGGGGCAGGGCCGGTCTGCCCGGGCCGTGGGCCACGGGAGCCTGGCCTCGGCACCTCCCTGCCCACTCCCGGGGACGTCACCAGCACCCGGAAGCCGGCCCACCACCCCCACACCTTATCCTGCTCACGCCTGTCCGGTGACGGCCCCGCTGGTCCCGCAGCATGGCTAGGGACCGGGCCGGGGGCAGCCACCCTGGCCTCTGCCCGCGACAGGCCCTTGAGCATCCGTTCTGGGTCTGCAGACACCGCCCCTCCCCGTCCTGAAACTAGCTCACAGTGGCTCTGAGATCGCCAGCCCACCAGGGCTCCCTGCCATCAGCAACGGTGAGGAGGGACCCAGGGACGCACACCCCAGGGCCACGCTTAAGGCCTCAGGGGTGGCCAGGGTTTGGGCCAGGCCAACCTCCAGCCCCCGGGAGACCAGGAGAGAGCCTCCCCACAACCCCCAGGCCCCGTCCCCAGCGGCCCCTCAAACGAGCGTGGGCTGTGGCCCTTGGCCTCTAGGAACTCAGGGCACATGGCCCCTGACACGAAAGCCCCTCCCTCTGAGATCCAGGGTGCCCGGGCCCTGGGCTCAGAGCTGGGGGGCCTTCCCCACAAGGTCTGGGCAGGCTCCGGGCTCCCACCCTACCCCGGCTCAGCTCACACACCCTACTGGCTCTCCCGAGCCCCTGCAGCTGGCTCTGGGGGGTTCCAGGGAGGACCTGTCACCTGTGCCCACTGTCCCCTCGGGCAAGGCCTTGGTCTCAGGAGGACAGCTCTATGGGAGGGGACCACACACCTCGAGACAGGGCCGTGGCGGAGCAGAATGTGGCCTGGAGACCCCAGCAAGGGCTCTACCGCTTCGGGGAGGCCTGTTGGCCCCAGGACATCTGTGCTGCACCAGGGGCTGGACGTCCTGGTAGGGGCAGGGCGGAAGCTTGTCCCTCAGGCCCCCGGGCCCAGAAGAAACTCGAGCAGCTAATCTGACCGTGCAGTGGGCTCCCCTGGGTCTCTACCCTTCCTGCCAGAAGGGCCCCCAGAGTGTCCCCACACGCATGCCCTGACGCTGGGCGAGGCCCTGGGCAGCGAGGTGCACCAGCCTCGCCCCAGCTGCCGCGAGCTCACAGATGAGCCACGCCAGGAGAGTCGACCCCGAGAAACGTGGTTTCTGCACAAATCACCGCGAGACGGAGCAGCCAGTACAGGCTCCTGAGAAAACAGCCGAGGCCCTGCACCGAGAGGCGGTGAGCTGGTGGGAGCCGGTGGCCTCCTCGGAGCAGCACACCCCGTGCGCGTGACACGTGTTCCCTGCAGCTTGGCTCTAAGTCCCCGGCAAGGAGCTTTCCCTGCGCGCAGAAGCCCTGCCGGCACCGCAGGGCCTCTGCCCACCCTGCCAGCTCCAACCCTTCTGCAGGACCCCCTCCTCCCACGGGTCTCGGGGCCTGACACCTGGCCAAGCTCCCCGCGGGGGCCTGAGAGCGGGAGAGCCTGGGCCCGTGGACACGGCGCGCCGTGTGCCGAGGGGCAGGGACTGCAGTCGCTCTGGGCCGAGGGGCAGACACGGGTAGGAGATCCTGTCGTTGACACCCCAGGTCACCTACCGCCAGCGCCACCCCCAAGGCCCCCGCCAGCGCCCCGCCAGCACGAACGGGAGCCCGCGTGCTGACACGTGCAGGGCCAGCGACTGCACGGACCACTCCACTGGGCCACGCAGCTGTGCACCCCCAAGACCCCAGCTCTTTTCCTCGGCACCGGGAGGCCAGAGTGCAGGGGTGGCGGGCACAGGCTTTAGGGTGGGAGGCTGAGAGGCACTGTATCCCATCTCTGTCCCCTCTGGGCACAGCCTCAGGCTCCACCACTGGCGTGCCACAGGGACGCTGCTGACAGAGGCCAAAACCCAAAGGTGGGATCCCACCCTCCCGTGAGGCCAGACGAGGCCGGCAAAGAACCGGCTGTTCCCTCAGGGTCGGCCGCACAGCCCGCGTCCACCCTGCGTGGCACAGAGGCCCGTCCTGGACAAGAGCGCCAGCGGCCCTGCCCCTCCCCCCGCAGGCCTGGAGCCCAGGGCCCAGCGCTCCCTGCGCCACCCAAGGAGTGGTCCAACCAAGGATCTGCAAAGTCCCCCAGTTAAACTCCTCAGGCAGATGAGAGCAGCCACACCCTAGGACAAGCACGGCCAGGGTCACTTCTCAGAGAAGGAAGGAGGCCCCAGGGACATGCATGGACTTCAGTCTACACCCGCCCGGAGGCTGAGGTGGCAGCTGCAGGCGGGCGGGAGGGGCGGGCTGGGAGACTCACTGGCGTGCTTGTCGGCCAGGGCGATGAGCGTGCTGGAGATGTCCCGCCTTCTGTAGAAGCATACCACCTTGGCCTCCACGTTCCCGTTGGCCGTCTGCAACAGGAAGGCAGCATCTAAGGAACGCGTGCCCCCGCGGGCCTGCGGCTCCCCGCAGGGGTGTCCCCCAGACGGGGCCTCAGGCGTGACCAGGGAGGGCCCTGGAGGGCAGTGGCAACCCTGGCTGACGGAGGGGACGCACACCGGACCTAAACCGAGTCTGCACCCCCCACTCCTGTCCTATCCCGAGCCGCCTGAGGACACCAGGTGGACCCCGGCCACCAGAAAGGCCAGCTCTGCCTTGGCCTCGGGAGCTGCCCCTTCCTTTCGGGCACCAGAGGGGGTGTGATCAAGGACAACGACTGTGGGCCTCCGTCAACCGCCACGAGCAGAAACCTGGGCAGCACACGAGAGGCGCGGCCCTGCGGCCCGGATCCGCCTCCGAGACGCAGGGCAGTGCGGCGGGGCTAAGCGTCGGCCTCGGCACCAGGATGGGGCGGCAGCGGCCAGGACTGACCTCCACTCGGCGGCTGCGGCCTGGGACCACCCGGGCTTACAAAGCGTCCAACGAACATGGACAGAACAAGCAGCAGCAAGGACGCCGCGAAGCCCACGGGTGGTGACCTCACACCGAGAACATGTTTCTTCTTAACTAACAAGTTCACAAAATTTTTAATAATAATGCAAGGATTTTATCACAATTCTAATCTTTGTAGAGTTTAGCACAGCAGCATTTATAACATTAAACAAAATTATCTTTATGAAAATTATTTCCCTTTTAGTTATTAAATTCCATTAGACCAGGAATTTTTCCCAAGAAAAAGCCTTCGGAATTTTTCACATCACTGAGCGTAAGTTAAAAGTGCTATCAACTCCGCTGCTTTACAGGTTCATCACAAAACTGCAGAGTGCACACTGATGAAAACCATCCTCACTCCAGTCCACGAAGGAATATAAAGGGCATGAAGAATTCTTCCAGGAAAGCTGAGATCAAGTATCAAAACAAGTGAGTGTGAGAGGGCCTGAAGATGACGCGTCCGTCTTCAGCGTGTGAAGACTGGGTTTTTAGAAGCACGACTTGTCAGGTTGTCAGCATGGCTGTGTCAGACCCGTAAACATATGCAGTGTTCAAGGGTGCCCAGAGTTTTGCAAGATGGGATTCCCAGACCAAAAAGCGCCTCATAGAAATGGTCCTGGAGACTGTCCGCTGAGCTTGGAATGACGAGGGGCCTTCAACACGACGGAGATGATCTGGCACCGCGTCAGGACCACAGAAGCAACCAGACAGAGTCTAGAAGGACCACGCGAGAGCGTCCCGCGGCAGCCACGGTCCCGGCCTCCGGGAGCACCTGGGCCTTGCGTCTTCAGGGCTTTGTCCAAGTCTCTGAGCCACGGAGGCTGCCCCCCAGCGGGCCTGTGGAGTCGCAGCAATGCCCCCTCCTGGATCCACACCAGGTGTAGCCCCTCCCAGGGGCCCCCGAGAACGTGCACCTCCTGGGGTTGTGCTTTGTTCCGCACAACCTCAGCTCTGCGAGCCCGGCTTGGGTTGGACCCTGGAGACCCAGGGCTCCGGAGCGCTCTTCCCTCTGGTGCTCTGCCCGGACCCCTGCTGCCTAGCCCCTCACACCCCCCACGTGTCTCCTGCACCTGCCTGCGTCGCCCCCTGGGCTGGGGTCCCAAAGGGCCTGTGGGAGGAAAGCTGGAGCGACTGCAGGGCACCCTCGCCCACTTCCTGTCTTCACGGAGGCCGGCTCAGTGGCCTGGGAGCGAGGGCAGGACGGCAGGGGGCCTTCCCACAGGCTGGGGGTGGCCACGGCTTGGGAGCAGGTGGAGTGGGGTCCTTGGGCCCCCAGGAGGACCCTGCTGGAGGACAACGTGGGATGCGGGGAGATGTCCCACTGGGGTCAGCGGCGTCTGCCTTTCATCCTTTGCTGGACTTTTCGGAGACTCCCACACCCCACGTCCAACCTGACTCCCTAAAACCTGGCTTCTAATCCCATGACAGAGGCTTCCCGGGGCCTCCGTCTGGTCCTCTCTGGGCCTCTCCTGCCTGGCTGGCACCCAGAGGGCCCGCACGGGGCCTGGTCCCCACGCCGCCCCCGCCAACGCCCGTCCCGAGGGTCTGCCCTCTGCCCCCCCTCCACGCACCCCCATTCTCACACACCCCTGTCAGCCTTTTCCTGTTCTTTCACAACGGCAATTTTCTCCAGTAGTGTAAAGATTTAACTCGTCGTGAAAACAACATAAATGTCATATATATCCAATCAAAGTTCTAAGGAGAAAACTCGACAGTTACTTTGAAAGCTCACGAAAGCCCAGAGTCCCGGGAGGGCTGGGGGAACTGGTGTCAGGCACGGCCCAGTAGAGGGGCTCCGAGGGGCTCAAAAGAGCTGGGCTTCGCCAAGAAAACTCATTTTAGACTTGTTTTCATTTACAGAAAAGAGACAAAGCGCGGAGCAACCCCGCGCCCCCTGCCCCAGTCTACATGCCCCTGCTTCCTCCCGACCCCTCAGTGCTCACTCCAGGGTCCGCTCCAGGGCCCCGCCAGGACCCCGCGCTGCCCCCCGCTGCTCTGGGCGGGCGGCGTGGGGACTGGTCAGCAGCCCGCAGGGTGCCCTCCGCCGGGGTGCCCGCTGTCCCGGGGGCTGGACGGGGCTGTGGCTCTGGAGGACCTTGGGGTGGGGGCATTTTCTCAGGCCATTCCTCTGCTTGCAGAGCCCTCGTCTCCTCTGATTCCTACTAACTGGACGTTGGGCCGTTGGAGGACTCTCTACTTTTCTGAGTTTTCTCTCTCTGTGTTTTCGTCCCAGTTTCTGCTACTGACTTCCAGGAGCCTCTTCTCACTCCTGAGTCTCCCCAGTCACAGCGGCCGCCACGTCTCTCTGAGGATGCCCCTGGCTCGTCTGGCCTCAGTTTTTCTCTGTGCCCTCATCAGCTCTCTCCTCGGTTTGTTTTGATGGATCTCACGGTGGAAGCCGTCCTCCCTGCTCCGTCCAGGTCGCAGGCTGAGAGCAGGCCTTTTGCTGGGACGCGACGCCAGCGGCTCAGATCTGCCCCCAGAGAGCACCCCACCTCTCCACCTCCCTCTGCACAGGAGGCTGCCCAGCATCCTGGGGCCGTCAGGGGAGAGCTCTCGAACTGACCCTATTTTCAGCCCCTGCCTGAACTACAATCGCCTGGGCTGTGCCCACCTCTCCAGCTGGGACGGAGCCCCCATGCCCCGTGGGGTGGGAGGGGAGGTCAGCAGGCGTGCAGGGCTCCGAGGACCCCGAGGGCCACAGCAGACATCCGTGCTCTCCGGTGCTTTGGACCCACGCCCCTTTCCACCACCCCACCAGGCAGAGCTTCCTGGTGCCCACGCTTGCATCCACCCTCACGTGGCGGCACTGCCTCTCCCTCACACATGGTGGCGTGTCGCGGCCACAGTGAGGGCACCGTGGCCACACTGTGACCACTGGCTGCCATGGCCCCGCCTACCAGATGACTCCACGCAGAGGCCTGGCCCCCAGCCACGCCTCCAGTGATCTGCACAGGGTGTGTGTGGGGGGGCGGGCAGTGGCGGGACAGACGCCTGCTCCCATCGCAGCAGCGGGCACGGGCTGCACCCTCCCGCCCTACGGCTACAGAGGGCGGTGAGCAGGGCTCGGGGGAGGCGCCCGCCAGCGTACCGGTTCCAGCCGTGTGGTGGCCTCACGGGACATCCGGCCACCGCCCCCAGCCCCGGTCATTGACACACTCAGGCCGGGGCCGAGGCTTCGGGGCACGGGCACGCCGCCCATCTCCTGGTCCCGGCAGGCACGGCCGCAGGGTCAGGGTGCCGCAGGGTCAGGGTCCTTGGCGGACCAGCACCCTGACCTTCCCGCCCCACCCTGCCTGGTCCCGAGAATCGGCTGCACTGCCCCAAGGCCTGAGGTCCAGGAAAGCAGCTCCTCCCCGCCGGCCACACGGAGGCACAACAAGGTGGCCCCTAGCCAACACGAGTGACAACAGTGCTTCCGGGACGGGGGCTGCTGCAGGGCGGGGGTCCACAGCCGCCCTTCTGCAGGAACCAGGGGAGAGAGAAGCGGCAGGGCCAAGGGCCCTGCTGACCAGGCACCGCCGTGGCCGCGGCCGCGGCCTCGGAGGAGGGTCACACCGGTGCCCTCTCCCACGCCTCCAACTAAGGAGGGCGGCAGGAGACGTGGGGGGCTTCCCCCACCGGGCTTGGGGGTCCGCACGGGACAGCGCCCACTCCTCTGACCAAAGAGGCCATTCCGAACCTGCGAGCCCACGCCCACGGGGCCCCACCTGGCCCAGGAGGGCTCCGGGGGCCCCGCCCCCTGGTCCACTCATAAGCGCCTGCCCGGGACGCTCGGCAGACGCGGAGCGAGCGAGCGAGGAGGGAGACGGGCAGGGCACCTTCGGGCTGTGGGCGCCCAGGCGGCTTCCCTCACGCCTCAGCGGGAACCTCCCAACCCAGACCGGCTCCTAACACCCTACCAGGGACCCTCGGGGATGGGCTCTCCGGGGAGGGGCACCCCCGCCCCCCAGCAGGGACGGGGCCGCACGCTACCTTGTTGAGCTCCTCGATCCTCCGGATCAGGTACGGGTTGCTGGAGGAGTTCTCGAAGTAGACGTAGTCTGCAAACGGGCGAGAGCGCGTCAGCCTCGCGAGCCGCCAGCCCGGGAGCCGGCGCCCCGCTCCCCCGGCCCGGCTGCACGTGCGGTGGCGGGCGGGGGCCAGGCTCAGGCGGGGGGTGGGGGCCGCAGGGGCTGCAGCCGGCCCGGAGGGGAGGGCGGTCACAGGCACCGCTACGGCCGGGCCCAGAGACCACGTCGGCACGGAGGCTGCCGGGCCCCGGTCATCCCGCCGTCCCGCCACCTCTCCAAAGGCAAAAGAGCTGAACGGAGGCCGGGGCTTCCCGGGTGGGAGACACGGAGCTCGCCGGGGGCGGGACGAGGTCGGGGGCCCAGGGGAGCGGGGCCCTGAGGGTGCTGCCGCCCCTGCCGGGTCCCCCAGACCTCAAGTCAGCACAGGTCCCCTCACAGGAAAACCACACGTGCTCTCCGCTTCCCCAACGCCCCCAAGGGCGAGCGGGGCTCTGGCTCAGGGAGGCCCCCGGCAGGAGGCCAGGGGGCCCACCCGGGAAAGCCCAGGACGGCCGCGAGACCAGCCCCGCAGGGGACGGCTGAGCGGGAGGCTGTCCTGGCTGGAGTCCGCTGAGGCCTGCACGTGCACGCGGCCCAGGTGCCCCCGGACGGAGGTGAAGACCCCAGAGGGATCACGGGAGGGATGTGCCCGGAGGCTGGCTGGCGGGAGGGGATGGCTGGCACGAGCTTGTTTCGGGGCGACTGCGGCCACGCTGCCCCTCACTGGACCGTACACTCCAGACGGGAGGGTTTGATCACGTGTAGATTTTATCTCAACTAAGCACTTTTTATAAAAAGGTCTCAAGTCAATCACCCAAGCTTTCGTTCTAAGAAACTAGATAAAGAGCAAATTACACCTGAGATAATGACTCCTGCGTGTCAGGAGCTGGAGACGCCCGAACGCTCCCGGGAGGGCGGGGCCGGCAGGCAGCAGGTCTGCGTCCAGCGACAGAGCCCCGCAGCGCCAGGAAAGGCGCCCTGGACACGGGGCGGCGGGGGGCTCGGGGGACGGGGCGTCTTGTGCCCGGGCGGCAGTTACACACCTGCCAGCAGCTGCCCCGAGCTTCCGAGGACTGGGCTTCACCGCCTGTAACTCGTGCTTCAGTAGGTGGGGAACAAAGAAAGAGGCAGGACCTGCACGTGCGGTGGCGGGCGGGGGCCAGGCTCAGGCGGGGGGTGGGGGCCGCAGGGGCTGCAGCCGGCCCGGAGGGGAGGGCGGTCACAGGCACCGCTACGGCCGGGCCCAGAGACCACGTCGGCACGGAGGCTGCCGGGCCCCGGTCATCCCGCCGTCCCGCCACCTCTCCAAAGGCAAAAGAGCTGAACGGAGGCCGGGGCTTCCCGGGTGGGAGACACGGAGCTCGCCGGGGGCGGGACGAGGTCGGGGGCCCAGGGGAGCGGGGCCCTGAGGGTGCTGCCGCCCCTGCCGGGTCCCCCAGACCTCAAGTCAGCACAGGTCCCCTCACAGGAAAACCACACGTGCTCTCCGCTTCCCCAACGCCCCCAAGGGCGAGCGGGGCTCTGGCTCAGGGAGGCCCCCGGCAGGAGGCCAGGGGGCCCACCCGGGAAAGCCCAGGACGGCCGCGAGACCAGCCCCGCAGGGGACGGCTGAGCGGGAGGCTGTCCTGGCTGGAGTCCGCTGAGGCCTGCACGTGCACGCGGCCCAGGTGCCCCCGGACGGAGGTGAAGACCCCAGAGGGATCACGGGAGGGATGTGCCCGGAGGCTGGCTGGCGGGAGGGGATGGCTGGCACGAGCTTGTTTCGGGGCGACTGCGGCCACGCTGCCCCTCACTGGACCGTACACTCCAGACGGGAGGGTTTGATCACGTGTAGATTTTATCTCAACTAAGCACTTTTTATAAAAAGGTCTCAAGTCAATCACCCAAGCTTTCGTTCTAAGAAACTAGATAAAGAGCAAATTACACCTGAGATAATGACTCCTGCGTGTCAGGAGCTGGAGACGCCCGAACGCTCCCGGGAGGGCGGGGCCGGCAGGCAGCAGGTCTGCGTCCAGCGACAGAGCCCCGCAGCGCCAGGAAAGGCGCCCTGGACACGGGGCGGCGGGGGGCTCGGGGGACGGGGCGTCTTGTGCCCGGGCGGCAGTTACACACCTGCCAGCAGCTGCCCCGAGCTTCCGAGGACTGGGCTTCACCGCCTGTAACTCGTGCTTCAGTAGGTGGGGAACAAAGAAAGAGGCAGGACGGGGAGAGGCAGCAGCAGCGGGGGGAGACACGAGCCGCCCCTGCACCCGCGAAGGGGACGGAGCGCAGAGGCAACCGCCTTCCAAAGGGAGAACGAAGGAAGAGGAGAAGCCCCGGCCCCTCTCCCCGGCCCAGATGGCGTCGCTGGTGAATCGCATGGAGCTCGGAAGGGAGGCTGAACACAGTCCACACGAACTCTCCCAGAAAGCACTAGAGCAGGGAGCCCCCGGTGGCTCGGGAGGCCGGACACCGCGAGAGACCACAGAGCAGTGCCCCTCACCAACTGGGAGCACAGCTTCTCAGCACGTCTCTGCACATGGAAGCTGGCTGTCCAGCAAGGGGACAACGCCCCTTGACCACTGGGAGTCACACCTGGGGACACATCGAAATCACAGCAGTGGAATGAAGCAGAAAAACCATCTCAACAGATGCAGAGGAGCTGACGAAACCTACACAGAGCCTGATAAAAACTCTGACACAGGGGCTTCCCTGGTGGCGCAGTGGTTGAGGACCCGCCTGCCAACGCAGGGGACACGGGTTCCAACGTAGGGGACACGGGTTCGAGCCCTGGTCTGGGAAGATCCCACATGCCGCGGAGCAACTAAGCCCGTGCGCCACAACTACTGAGCCTGCGCTCGAGAGCCCGCAAGCCACAGCTGCTGAGCCCATGTGCTACAACTACTGAAGTCCGCACACCTAGAGCCCGTGCTCCGCAAGAGAATCCATCGCAATGAGAAGCCCACACACCGCAACGAAGACCCAACGCAGCCAAAAATAAAAAACAAATAAATAAATTTGTTAAAAAACAAAAAACCTCTGACGCAAACTAGGAATTCAAGGGAACATCCTCGCCTGCTAGCAGGCGTTTACCAAAAACCTACAGTGAAGTCCCGTTTACTGATGAAAACACGGTGCCCTCCCCTAAAGCTGGAAGAGGGCACGGGAGTCGATCCTCTGCACTGCTGCTCACCCACAGGTCCTGGTCGGTGCCACGAGGAGAACAAATAAACACACGAAAGGCGTACAGATTGGAAAGGAAGAGAGAAAACTCTCTAAATGCAGAGGACATGACTGTCCACAGAGAAATTCCCAGAGTTTACAAAAAGCTATTAAAACTAACGAGTGAGGGGCCGCTCTTGCCTTGAGATGGACTGCATTCTGCCAACGGCACGTGCTGCCCTCTCCATAAACCTGCTTTCACTTAAAAAAGAAAAACGAACGAGTGAGGGTTTAGCAAGCTCATAGGATACAAAAACAGTGTATTAAAAGCACCATTTGCAATAGCTCACACAAGTACCGGAGTATTAATTTAACAACCTACAGATCTTTAAAGATCAAAAGCTCTGTGCAAAGATCTGTATGCTGAAAACTACAAAACGCTACTGAGAAAAACCAACAAAATCTAAATAAATCGTAACATAAGACATCATGGATCAAAACACAGACCGTCAACCTCTTTCGGTACAGGGGCAGAGAGTAAATACCTCAGGCTTCGCACGACAAGAGGCTAAACCAAAGACATCACTTGGGTATTAACGGAATACATTTCCACAAACATTTTGCCAATGAAATTAAAATCCAAACAATAATAATTGAGTATACTTTTTTGTGATAATCCTGGCCTACTAAGGGATTCTGCTTTGGGGGAGGACAGTTTGCTTCATCGGGGCTCAAGTTCACGTTCTGGATCACGAAAACCCATCCTGTTAATGCCGACCCGTGAGGCGGCCTCTATGTCTTTCTGCATAAAAAGTACCCAAACAACGATATCCATCTGCAAGCGTGAAATTTTAATTGAGCACTCATACTGGACTCTCTGAGATTTCTCTTGACCTTTCCCTTTCAGCATTTGTGCAGTGAAGGGTGATCCCAGCAGGCCTGGGTCATCCACACCCTGCACGTCCAAAGGAAGCTGTGGCCCCTGACCTGCTCCTGGGAGGTCGCCCCAAAGCCCCTGGAGGGTCCTGCCTGATGGGAGCCTTTGCCCACCTCGGGGCACGGGCCACACAGACCACGCCGACAGATCAACCTGACCTCCAGAGGGCTGGGCACTAAGGCCAGCCACGCTGATGGTTAGTCACGGCTACGTGACCGACCTGGATAAACAGCCTGGACACCGAGCTGCGTGTGGTCTCACCACCTGTGGCCCTGGGAGAGGCCAGCTGAAAGCCTCGACCTTTTTACCTCTGCTGATTCTGGTGTATATCCTTTTGTTGTACTGAACTCAGCCATGAGTGTGACGGCTTTGCTGACCCAGAACTGCAGCAGGTGACACAGTGCAGATGGTGGGGCACCTCCTCAAGGCAGCTAAGTGGCTTCTGAAACACAGAAACCTCCTTCGCACGTGCACTGAGGCCCAAAACACACTGCGGGGACTGTGGTCTGAACTCAGAAAACATGCCCGATGCAAATCTGGGTCGGAATGGAGATCCCATTTCTCGTTTTAACATCTGAGAGTAAGAAACCATATAAAGCAGTTTGGGATTCAAACAACGTCAGTCATCACCAAGATGCATGTACCACAGTATAAGTTTGCCGTAAGTGCCATTTCATGCAATTTTCAGATGAATTCATAAAGGACCATTATCAAGTATGCAGCAAAAACGAATTTCCAAAGGCACTCAGTGTTTGATACTCGTGGTTGAGTGTTCTTCTCATTCTGAAAAATTCTAATTTCTGCCCCAAGTTTAAGAAATCACAGTAAAATTTAACCACTGCTACGCCCTCAAGCTGCTGCATGGTAGGGCAAGTCAAGATATTCAGCTTCCACCTTTTATTTTGGCTGTGTTGGGTCTTCACTGCTGCGCACAGGCTTTCTCTAGTTGCGGCAAGCGGTGGCTTCTCTTATTGTGGAGCACAGGCTAGGTCTAGGCGTGCGGGCTTCAGTAGTTGGAGCACGCGGGCTCAGTAGTTGCAGCACGCGGGCTCAGTAGTTACAGTCCATGGGCTTAGCTGCTCCGCGGCATGTGGGATCTTCCTGGACCAGGGGCCAAACCCGTGTCCCCTGCACTGGCAGGTGGATTCTTAACCACTGCGCCACCAGGGAAGTCCTCAGCTTCCACTTCTGATAAAAATTCACAGAACTGATGATGGCTAACTCCTCGAGGTCAAGTGCAGCTCACCGTTGACACAACAGGTTGGATGAAGCACGAGACTCAGCATTTTGCAGAAACGCCTGCTGACAAGCAGCCCGACGGACAACGGGCTCCAGGCACCTGATGTGTTAACAAGCCTTGTCCAGGTGTCCAGCCAAGCCGTTCTGCTCCACACACCAAATTCTGTTTCGTGCACATAGCAGTTTGTCCTACGAATCAGCTCACATGGGTCTGGAGGCTGAGAGGTCAGATGACCTGCCGTCTGCAAGCTGGGGACCGGAGCCAGTGGTGAGAATCAGCCTGAGTCCAAAGGCTGAGCACCAGGAAGCCCGACGTCCAAGGACAGGAGAGGATGGATGACCCAGTGCAACGAGCAGGATGCCAGCCCCGCGCCTCTCTGCGCCATCAGGCCTCACAGACTGGACGCTGCTGTGCTGAGGGCTCCGATCCAGGCTGACCTGTCCCGCGACACCCTGGCGGCCGCACCGGAAACGACGTCCCCCCGGCTCCCTGAGCCCAGCCGGGCAGACACAGCATCCTAGTAGAGCCCACTTCAGTCGGCACGAGGCTGGCATTTCCCCCACTTCTTTGAACATCTCGGCTGTGCCTGGTCCAGGCGGACTCTTCACAGAGGCTGGTCTCCTCGCGGGGAGTCCATCCCGCACGCCCTGCGCCCACTCCCAGCCCCTCGACCTGGGCAACCAGCCTCCCAAAGGCTGCTCCTCGGCCAGCTGCCACCAACACGACTGAATGACGTCACCACCAGTAACTGGCTTCGCCTGCCCGGCCGATAAGCAAGCAGACCCTGTTGGAGGCTCTTGTCCAGTTCGCGAACTTCCGTGAAGGAGCCCTGCAGCTGCACCCACACACATTGCGTCCCTTCGGCACAGCGCTCATGCCCCTAAAGCCACCACCTCCCAAGCCCGGGTGCCCTGCTCGCTCGGCGGGGACAGGGACGCAGACAGGGCTCCGAGCTGGTGAGTTACGACACGGAGGTGTGATTCGCAATGACGGCACCGCAGGTGGGCAGGTGAGCAAGTGAGGTGACCTCACCACCGCTCGACCATACTGAGGCCCCAAAGCAGCCAGAGGACAAATGCAAACGCACAAGCACGGCTCATTCCAACACGACTTTATTTATGGGCACTGAGATTTGAATTTCATGGAATTTTCATGTGTCCTAAAGTATTCTTCTTTTGATTTTTTTTTTCCTCAACCATTTAAAAATGTAGGAACCATTCTTAGCTCATGAGTCACACGAGAACAGGCAGTGGGCTGCAGCCTGCCAGTCCCTGTAGCAGAGGACTCAGTCCTGGTGAAGATGCCAATTTTCCCCCAAACTGATCTCAACCATAGTTTCAATGTGATCCCAATCAATACTCCACAATTTTTTTTTCTGTAGAAACCAACAAGCCGATCCTACACTTTACATGGGAAATCCGAGACGCCAGAATAGGCTAAACAATTTGGAAAAAGGACAGAGTCAGGGAATTCCCGGCGGTCCAGTGGTTAGGACCCTGCACGCTCACTGCCGAGGGCCCGGTTCAATCCCTGGCCAGGGAACTAAGATCCCGCAAGCTGCGTGGCACGACCAAAAAGAAAAAGAAAAAAGAAAAAGGACAAAAGTTGGAGGATTCCCACCTGGTCCAGATTTGCCATGAAGTTACAGTAATCCAGACAGCGTGGATTGGCACAAGCATGGCCACATCAATGGAAAAGAGAGGAGGAACAAAGGGCACCACGGCAAACGGGCTGGACCAAGGTGCCTACAGATGCGGGGGGCGGTCAAGAGGTTAACAGGTGGAGATGGACAACTGGACGTTCACACGCAAAAGGGGAAGGACCCGAGAACCATCACCTCTACCACACACGAAACAATGAACTCAAAATGGGTCCTACACTTGCAAGGAAAACCTGGAACTATAAAAATTCTACAAGAAAACAGGATAAAATCTTTGTGACCTTGGGGTAGGCAGACTTCATACACTTCTCTCTTGTAAAAGAGAAAATTTGCAAAATACGTATCTCGTAAAGAACTGAAATCCAGAATATAAAAGAAACTCTCACAACTCAACAGTAAGCTTCTTTCCAGTTTTAAAAACCGGGCAAAGGATTTGTCCAGACGCCTGACCAAAGGCACAGGAAAGGCAAATAAACACGCGGGAAGGTGGCCAGCAGCGTGGATGCTTTAGGGAAACGCGAGTCCAGACTCCAATGAGATGCCCTGTGTGCCAGTCAGACTCCTGTGCAGAGGACCCAGGACCCCCAGCATTGCTGCCGGGAGCACAGGAAAATAATGCCGCCGCCTTGGAAAGTAATGAGGCTGCGCTGCGGACAGGCGACTCCGCCAGGCAACCCCACCCCTGGGCACTTTCACCCACGAGAAACACCCATAAGAACAAACGTTCACACTCAAAGCTGAGCACAGGTGCTCACGGTCGGCTTCACTCAACCACCGAAACTGGAAATAGGGGCTTCCCTGGTGACACAGTGGTTAAGAATCCTCCTGCCAATGCAGGGGACACGGGTTCGAGCCCTGGTCCGGGAAGATCCCACACGCCACGGAGCAACTAAGCCCGTGTGCGCCACAACTACTGAGCCTGCGCTCCAGAGCCCGGGAGCCACAACTACTGAAGCCTGCGTGCCTAGAGCCCGTGCTCCGCAACAAGAGAAGCCACAGCAATGAGAAGCCCGTGCACCGCAACAAAGAGTAGCTCCGCTCGCCGCAACTAAAGAAAGCCCACACGCAGCAACGAAGACCCAACGCAGTCAAAAATAAATAAAATAAATAATTTTAAAAAAATTATATATATAAAAAAAAAAAAACCTGGAAATGGCCCAGCTGTGATCTGAACATCAGGTCCTTCCAAAAGTCACGCTGAAATCCTAACCCCAAAGCCATGGTATCTGGAGGCAGGGCCTCTGGGAGGTGCTTAGGTGGGGCCCAGAGTGGGATTAGTGCTCTTACAGGAGACCCCACAGAGCTCCCCAGACATCGAGGCTGCTGGAGCCTTGACCTGGGACCTGCAGCCTTCAGAAATGCAAGAAGTTGCCATCTGTTGTTAACCAGCCCCCAGTGGCTCATGCCTTGTTACAGCAGCCTGAGGGACCGAGCCGACCCCAATGTCCCTTCGCTGCTGAATACACCTCGGTACGTCCATTCGATGGAACCTATTCAGCAAGCAGAGGATGAGCCACCGACACGAGGACAAGTCCTGAACGCGCCGCACCCCATGAAGGAAGCCAGCGTGTTGCATGACACCCTGTAAAGGGGACCTGCAGCAACAGGGACAGATCGGGGCTGCCAGAGCTGGGGTCGGGGGCAGGCGGGCTGACTACAGAAGGCAGGAGGGACGCTCGGGTCTTGGAAGCAGTCTAACCGCTTACCTCCCCGTCCTGGCCTGTGCAGGACCACACACGTGAGAGCGCGCGCGGCACTTACACACCGGTGTGCGTCTGCCCAAAAGAACCGCACACATCAGAGGGCTGCAAAGTGTACTTCAACAGACCCAACTTTAAATGCAGAAAACACACACAGGCCATTCCCATTTGTCTCAGTGATGACGTTCCCTAATGTCACCACTAACACCGAACTACCCTGAACTGAGCCATCGCCCCATGGGGAGTCCAGGGTCAGGGTCCCGCCAGCCTCGGGCCACCTTTTTTTTCATCAGCAGATCGACACATAACCTGTCCTCTGTGCGTATCCATTTAAAGACACCGTATCCGGTACGTATCACATCGTCCATTCACGAGTGCTAGGCCCGTAGCCTCCCTGCGCTTAGGGATACTGGACGCACTTCATGGCTATGCTGCGGGGCACTTGCAACACCGAATCTCCAACTAGAAGCTCAAAAATTCAAGTGGCATGGTCCTAAACAGGCCGGGGGACCCATCCCTCGCGGCTCCACTGGTTACACATCAACCTTAGGGAGATGGCGGATTCACAAAGACAATCCGTGAGGAGTGATGGGGCTGGACAGGATGTGTCCATTGAGCAAGTGGGCGAGCTGGTCACAGCCAGGAGGCCACGCGAGGGGAGCCAGCGGGGACAGAGGCCCCACAAGAACACGGGCGCATGCCCCAGGAGGGCCGCCAGACTCCCGTCAGCATCCCTCCAGAACCAACTCCCACCAGGTCCCCTGGGGCTGGGGACCCCGTGGGGGGAACAGCGGGGCGCCTAAGGAAGGCAGACTCCTGACCCTGCGAGACCATGTCCGCTTTCACCTGTTACATCTGGGCCCCCTCAAGCCCAGAGCCAGGCCGCCTGCACGCAGGACCCCTCCGCTCCTCTGTCCTCGCCCCGGCGGCTCCAGCTCCCCAGCCAGGCCTCCCGCGTACACGCCCCACTGGACGGAGGCCGGACCCTGACTGGAGGGGCAAGTGGCCGACGACCACGGGCCCCGGCCTCCCTCCAGGGGCTGGAACACAGGGTGGAGGCTGACGGCCAGTCACGCGGGCGCCAGAGGCCGGGCCCCAGGCCTGAGCACGGCAGGTGTCCCACACATCTCTACAGGGGGAGGGACAGAGCTGTCCTCACCCGCACGCCAGGGAAAGCCCGGCCGGTGCCCACGGCTGAGCTCACTGGAGCACGTCCCCCCACGGCCCTGGGCTGAACCCAGTCCCCTCCCGCAGGGTGCGGCCGCCTCTGAGAGGCGACCTCCTGCGACCCCCAGGGGAGCCCTGCCTGCGCAGCCTGAGGAGCCCACTCTGCCCAACGCCCACAGATGGACCCTCGGAGAGCCAGTGTGGCCGCCTGGACCCCCGCCTTGCAGAGGGCAGGGAAGCGGCGGGCCTGCCCTCCAGGGATGCCGAGCGCGGGGTCCCTCTGGGCGTGCCGCAGCCACGCCCCTCGCTCCCAAGGCAAGCAGCCCCCACCTCCGGTCCCCACCATCACACAGGTCACCCAGAGGAACCTGGGCCTCCGTCTCAGGGGCCCGTGCCCAGCTGGGACCCCCGCGCAGCAACAAGAGGGCCAGGACCCAGTCGGGGGGCGGTGGGGGACCACCCAAGAGCGGGGCCAGATCGTGGGGCCCCAAAGATGCTGGGAGTTGATCCCCCACCACAGGAACCACTAAGCAGTTTGAAGCAGGGGAGACGGAGCAGACCAGCTCCTCAGAAGGGTCATCTCCTCAGGCAGCCCAAGAATCGCAGCCAGGAGAGGATCAGGGCGCTGCAGGGCCGGGAGAGCAGGCGTCCCACGAGAAGGTTACAGCTCCAACCCGCGTCCCACTGACCAGGAGCGGGGAGGCCGCAGGGGCATGGCCAGCGCAAGACGACGGGCAGCATCCCTGAGGCCACCCCTGGAAGCCCCGCCCAACAGGCCCTCCCCAGGAACCGCACCCCGACGTCAGCCTGGACCCCCTGGCTGTGGAGACGGCACCAGCACCCTCCTCCGTCCACACAGGGGCCCCCAGAGCCCCTGGAAGGCTGTGCCCGCTGCTATAGGACACGGGCCCCCTGCTCCCTGAAGACAGACGGACAGGGGTGCAGGGCAGACAGAGACGGAAGGCAGGAAGACAGGACATTGTGTAGAACGTCAAACTCTTGAGAGAAGGCAGGCTGGGGGTCACGGGGGGGGCCTCAGGGCACCCCACCACCCTCACCCCGCCCCGAACTTCAGCGGGAGGCAGCTGGGAGGAGGGGCCCCTGTGCCGACCTCACCCAAGCCACCCTTCGGGCCCCGCATGCCAGCACCCACGTCCACACGTCCGGACACCCTGGGAAGGCCACTGCGCACTGCAGGGGTGCCCGCCCTGCCACGTGAGAATGGCGCCGCCTGCCCCAGCACGTCCCTGCTGGCCCCGCACAAGTTTGGCATTTTCCCGCGTGTGGACGTCTTACCTAGTCAAAAGTTAAAATTAAACAAACAAAGAAGCATTTCTGACAACAGGACAAGATCCAGATAACAAAGGCAGAAACAGCAGGGGCATCGGAGACACTGTGCCGCTGCCGGAGGACTAGGGTGCTCCTCACCTTTTCAAAATGTATTTTTAAAAATCAACTATCCAGGGCTTCCCTGGTGGCGCAGTGCTTGAGAGTCCGCCTGCCGATGCAGGAGACGCGGGTTCGTGCCCCGTTTCGGGAGGATCCCACATGCCGCGGAGCGGCTGGGCCCGTGAGCCATGGCCGCTGAGCCTGCGCGTCCGGAGCCTGTGCTCCGCAAATGGGAGAGGCCACAACAGTGAGAGGCCCGCATAACGCAAGAAAAAATAAATAAATAAATAAAAAGGGGCTTGTAGACACTATATCCAAATATTCTGATTCATCATATCTAGAATGGGGACTAAAAGCTTATATGTTAAAGATAAGTTCCCCAGGGGGAATGACCAAGATCCTGAGCTCTCCTCCTTCCATGGGCACAACAAAATTACAACCATTTAATGAGCACTATTGATAAGAAAGACAAGAGACTAGTAGAAAAGATCTTGTACAATTAAAGGTGTAAAAAAGGAACCACAACATGATAGTCAGGAGGGGCTAAGATGCAGTATAGACAAGACCCATACCCCCTAGTGGGTGACCCACAAATGGGAGGATAATTACAATTGTAAAGTTTCTTCCCAAAGGCTGAGGGGTCCAAGCCCTACATTGGACTCCCCAGTCTTGGGGGTCCTGTACCAGGAAGACAAGTCTCAGAATGTTTGGCTTTGAAGGCCAGCTGGGCTTACTTTCAGGAGACACACAAGGCTGTGGGAAATAGAGACTCCACTCTTAAATGGTGCACACAAAATCTCACATGCTCTGCAACCTAGGGCAGAAGCAGTTATTTGAAAGGAGCCTGGGTCAGATACACCTGCTGATCTTGGGGAGCCTCCTAAAGAGGCAAGAGGAAACTGGAACTCACCCTGGGGACATACTGACGTCAGCCATCTTGGGGAGCTTATTCTACCATGAGGACACTGGTGCTGGCAAGTGCCATTTTGGAATCCTTCCTGTAGATTATTAGCACTGGGAACTGGCCTTGAAAAAAAAAAAAAAAAAAAAAAAAAATCAACTATCCAAAAGAATGGGGGTTAATTTCTGACAATGATAGAAGAAAAAAAAGAGACGAGACCTGAGGGGAGATGGCTGCAACTCGCCCATTAAAAACAGACCGACCGCCCCGTGACCGCGGTATCGGTGGCTCCTGGCTGTTGGTTTTTGCTTTCTGTCCTGAAACATGACAGCACGTCTCTGCGCAGAGACAAAAAGAGGTGCCCGTGGTGCCCTCAGTCCACGGCTGGTTCCAGAAGACTGGCCAGGCGCCCCCACTCCCCACACAGAGCGCAGACCCCAGAGGAAGAGGGGTCGTGGACCCCGACCCCGCCACCCGCGTCCAGGCTCCTCCACCACGTTTGCTGTCGCCGCCGCAGGCAACTCTCTGCCCAGGTTGGGTCACTTCCCGGGGAAGAACCAGGCCCTGTCCCCTCCCAGGCTGACCCACTCCGCCCAGCCGGTCAGCTGGCACAAAGCTGCAGCCATGCCTTCGCCCCGCCCAGACATCCTGGCAGGGCCTCAGGACGGCCTGCCAGGTAGAATGCAGGACACCCAGAGATCGCTGGACTCTGCTAACTACTTTCTAGTGCATGTCCCTCCCATGCAATATTTGGTACAAACTTACGCTAAGAAATTGTTTATCTGAAATCCAAACTGAACAGGCGTCTTGTACTTTCCTGGCTGAGTCTGGCACCTTTGGAAAAGGTAGAGCGTCCTGAGTGGAGACAACGGGGGTGGCGGGGAGGGGGGCTTTCCCAGACTCTGCTCCTGCAGTGCCCCCCAGGCCAGAGCAGGCTGCCCAGGCAGGGCCAAACCCCAGCAAGAGAGGGGTGTACCTTCCTCTGTCTGGGCCCTGAGAAATCCAGACACCGCCCCCCAACCCCGAGCAAGCAGCACCTCAGGACAGGGTGCCAACCTGCCAACACCCCGCCCACCGGGACCACTGGCCTTGCAGACCCATGGGGCAGCGCCTTGGGATACAGAAACTGGGGACGGAACTGCAGGGACCGAGAGGGAGTCCAGGTGGAAGCGGTCCTGCAACGCAGGCCCTGGGAGGGCCGCCAGGACACCCTCGGGGACACGGTGGCCACGCCCCCACTGACTTTGCAGCCAGACAGGTGGCTGGAAGCCCACATGTCAAGGAGCAGACACAAGCGGAGATTGGGGCATCCACGGCCTGGATGGGGCAGGGACAGCTCCCCTTGGAACGAGTCCCCACAGGCAGGCACAGTGGAGGTCCCACCCACCGAGGCAGGGGCTGGCAGAAGTGGCTGGCAGCGGCTGAAAGCGCAGCAGGGGCCAGCTGAGGGCCTCCAGCCCCTGGCCGCCGCCACCTCCTCCTGCAGCCTCCGCGTCTCCGCCAGCCAGGAGCCGGGCGCCTCCGTTCTGCGGACACTGCTTCGTTTATCCAGCATGTGCCGACCTGACCGCGGGGCCAGCCCCGGGGATGGGAGGGAAGCCCGCACCTGCCGAGGGGCTTCCGGCTGGCTGGACCCAAGGGGGCACTGGGCGAGCTGCAGCGTGGGCAGACCAGAGGGGCCTCAGGCTGCACAGGAGGCCAGGACGGGTCTGCACTGCGGAAAGGTGGTCCAAGAGGGCCCGGGTTGGGGGAGCACTGAACGGGCAGCTGCAAGGGAGGCAGGAGCCCTGGGCTGCGCAGCTGGGGTGAGGCAGAGGCCGAAGCTACCAGGGCGGAGAAGGCGGCTCGGTCCTGGGGGTGACCCTCCCGCCTCCATCCACAGATGGCCGGCTCCTGCTTGGAGTGGCGAGGCTAGGAAATGAACAGGCCCCTCCCAGAAGGGCCCCGACACTGCAGCCTGCTCCCCAGAGGCGTCCGCCAGGGGCCTGAGCTACACGGGGTACAGGCCCCCGTTCCCATGACCACCTCTGAGCCAGAGGGAGCAAGGAAGGGACTGACGGCCAGGCAGGTGCTGCACTGACCCCCTGCACAGATGGGGGTGCACGCCCAAGGTCACAAGGCTGGCTTGACACTCGGGGTCACCTGGCCAGAGAGAGCGCAGACTGAGGACAGAGGAGACTTGGAAAGCGAGGCCAGAGCCGTCCTCAGCCCTGACACACTCCACCAAAGGTGGGCAAGTGAGCATCTCAGTCTCAGAGAGGGTGGGCACCTCACCTCCCTGTGAAGGACCAGCTCAGAACCCCATGGAAAACCCGCGGCACAGCCTCCCGGAGCCCCCGCCCCACGAAGTGGGACAAGGCCCAAAGCCGGCGGCTTCCTGGGGCCCAACTGGGAGGACGAACAGCCCAGGAAGCCAGCCCCCCAGGGCCTCAGCCAGCTCAGCGACCCCTAACCAGGGGGCTATCTGCCCCTTCTGCACCCTTGCAAAGCACCTCCCTGCTGGGCTGGGGAAACAGGACGCAGCAAAAAGTTTGGGGGTGTCTTAGAAAAGCATGCTCGGGGTGACCACAGGCTGCTGAGGACCCGGAGAAGGAACCCTGCTAGGGGAAGCCCCCAAGCACACGCCCGGCCCAAGGGGTAGCTGTCAGCCGCCCCTGGGCTCCCACGCATGGGGCGCCCCACCCCAGAGGGGACCCACCCCCCATCCCAGCCCCCGAGCCAGCCCTGCCTGCCCCGTGGGCACTCCACACCCCTGCGGCCCCCAAACTCCCGCTCCCAGGAGGGCAGCCAGCAACCCCCCCCCCCCACCCAGACCATGTGCTCCAGCTCTGCTCCGGGATCGGGGGCTCCCGCCAGGTCGCTGGCCCAGAAGGATGCTCTGAGACTCCAGAGCCTTCCACAGTTCCTCTGCCAGGGCCCAACAGGCTACACGGTCGGCCCCCAACAGGTGGGCAGAGCCCCCGCCTCCCCGGTGCGCCGCTCGGCCACTACCCGCACCGGCTCGTGAGGGCCGGCCCAAGGGGTCACTTCGGGTTGGGATGAGCACGGCCGGGGCAGAGGTGGCGGAGGAGGAACGGGCTGCTCAGAAACGGGG